>NC_087270.1:23376378-23692628 GCF_015220805.1 Pogoniulus pusillus | reverse complement strand
TCATTTCTCTCTATTTGTCATATTGTTCTTGCAATAAGAATGTAATAAGACATAAAGGAACCCTAAGTCTTATCACAAATGGTAAAGATTATAATCAGGGACTAAGATCTTCACTGCAATAAAAGTTTACCAACCTCTAGCATGAGGTGTAAATATATTACAATAATTGTTGCAGAGTCAGAGGTATGAAAGCTCAGTAACAGTTAAGAACATTCATGCTGGAGTTGATTCAAAGCCATCTGGAGTCTTTCCATTAAATCAGTATGCTTTAGATTATGTCCCAAAATAGGTAGATAACATTTTTTTTATTCACTTTGGACTTTTCTTCCCGTCTGAACTCAGCAGCTGAGCAAGAAACACCTGAAGGGGTAAATAACCACTCAAGTGGTTATGAGATGACATGGTTGCATTAACTCTGTGTCGGGAAAAATCTGTCCGTGTGCACGTCTGTGCCTGGAGCCTGGGCACAATGCTCTGATCTTACTGGTCAAAGGGAGCCGTCCTCTCATAAGCAGCCAAATAATTGTGGATCTTTGAACACTGAAGCAGGTTCAGAGTCTCCAATTAAGCAAAAGGAGGTGCTGAGGGACAGATGAGTATAGTCAATTAACTTTTTTTAGCACTGCAGTTAGTTTAAAGGACATTTTCTTCTCCTGTGTGGAGTGCGCGAATGGATTAAACTGCAGCCATTGGACTTAAGCACTCTATTCAGATTGGTTTGTGGTCCAATATGACATCCAATTTAGGCAATGGAAGTTGATGAACTTCCAGGGATGGTGACTCTACCACTTCCTTGGAACAAGTTGAAGTGGTGGAGTCACCATCCTTGCAGGTGTCCAAAAACTATGGAGGCGTGGCACTTAGGGACATGGTTTAGGGGGCATGGTGGTGTTGGCTTGATGGTTGGTTGGCTGATTTTAGAGTTCTTTTCCAACCTTAAGGATTCTATGAACCTTTATAACCTGGGCAGGTGAGTTTAGCTACTTTGTCTGTTTGATTTTTTTTTTAGGAAGTTTTCTCTACAACATCAAAATGCAGAAAAATGATTCATACTCTAAAGCAGAAGTGTCACAACAATCAGGTTTTATTGACTGTCTCCACCAGGTGTGATGTTTGGTGCACATGGCAGTTGGTGCTCAATTTAGAATACAAATAAAAGATGAGGTTCTTTTGAGGCTTTTCATTAGCAGTGGAGCTAATAGGTACAATCAAATAAAAACTAAGACCCAAGCTGGCACAATTTGCAGCTGATGCCAGCAAGATTTAATAAATGGTTATGTTCCCAGCCTACTCGGGGCACAACATCTAGTGGCATATGTAGATGAAGGACTGGAAACAGTAAAATAGCCAACCAAACCCACTGGGCAGTGAGAAAACGAAGTGTAATCCTTACACCTTGGAGGGGCTGTGGGTTCACCATCTCTTTGAAGAAACTGGAGATGAGCAGTCTCAAGGATGACAGATTAACTTCGGATGAAGCTTCTCAAGGTTTTGTTGTTTTTGTAATCTTGGTTCAGAGCAAAGTACCTTTTCACTCTGTGACTTAAAGGAGGAGCTAGCTGAACACAAAGCTGAAAAGGAGATACACAGAGTCCAGATTATATCTAATTGGTACATAGTCTAAAAACAGAAATTCAAGTAGCTTTGCATTAATTTGAATAATTCTGCTTTCTGCTCCTGATGTGAAGAATTAGAGGGGAAATTCTAAGCAATTTCTCTGTGTGAGGTCTGCAGTTGGTAAGGTCTTAAGATATCTGTAAGACTCACTGACTTCAGGGACTTGAGAATTTATCCTAAAAAGCAGTAGTTTGGTTTAGGAAAAAAAAAATCACAGTTAATGTTGAAGCTGTAGCTGTGAAAAAAGGGACAGGCAGGATGCTAGAAATGTCACAGAACCATACAATGCATAGGGTTGGAAGGGACTCTCAAATGTCATCGTGTCCAACGCCCCTGCAGTCAGCAGGGACACCTCCAACTACATCAAGTCTGATCTTGAATGTCTCCAGTGACAAGGCCTCAACCATATCATTGGGCAGTTGTAGGGGAGCTGCTCCATCCCTCTGATCATTTTTGTTACCCTCCTCTGGACCCACCCAGCAGTTCCATGTCCCTCTTCTGCTGGGGGCACCAGAACTGGATGTGGCACTCCAGGTGGGGTCTCATCAGAGCAGGGGGGCAGAATCCCCTCCCTTTTCTGCTGCTCTCACTGCTTTGGATGCATCCAGCACACAGTTGCTTTCTGAGCTGCAAGTGGCCATAGCCAGCTCATTTCATCAGCTGACACTTTGCTGCATGTTTAGAACACTTTGAAGGATGGAGATTCAACCACCTCTCTTGGAAGCCTGTTTCAAGGTTTGAGAACATTTTCAGGGAAGAAGTTTTTTTCTAATATCTATCTTCTAATATAACTCTTCTGCCCAGTTGAGCACTCAGCTTGCGTGGTAGTAGTGAGAAACACTTCTCATGGATATATTAAGTGCTACCATCTGTCTGTATTGTTTTGAAATGCATTTTTGGGCCAAAGCCTGCCCTTATGAAGATCCAGTTTGACATGAAAGTCTCAGCAGTTCCCTGAGTGTGAATAAGGCAGCAAAACTCACCCCTTTCATGCCTGCCAATCATGCCCTCTAATTTAGCTGCAGTAACTTTAACTGCATCAGAAAAGCAGCTAAAAACTGAGCCCTCGATTATCTTGATGACTATCTTACTCTACAAAAGAGTCTGCACTGATTTCAAAGGCTTTTCTCTCTATTGAACCAGGCAACAGAAATGCTTCAACATGAGGAAAAAGTGGTTTTTTTTTTTTGTTGGTTGCTTTTTGGTTTATCTTTGTAGTGTTAGTTTTCTCCTTAGGCCTGAGATGAGGATTAAAAAATGGGGGGGGGGGGGGTGTGTGTGGGAAATAGAAAACAAACCAAAGGAAATCTGGATAAAGGTTGAAGAGAGACTTGAACATAAGCTGGTGTTGTTCTCTGAGAACTGCAAGATAATTTAGCAGTAATATACAAAGTGATATTATTACTGCCACACTTCAGACTTTCTGCCTGTGCTAACTTAATGTAACTTCATTCAAAATGTATTGTCAGGATTTACAGCCTTTGGCAATTACAATTCCTATCTGCTACAAGCCAAACTTTATTTTTACCCTTTAATACTGTGTTCCCAAGATTAGAATTAGCGGAGTTAATTTATGTTGAGCTTTTTCCTCTGAAACATCACTTTTAGTTGATTGGACAGGGCCAAGTGATAGGTTGGACTGGATGATCTTGGAGGTATCTTCCAACCTGGTTGATTCTATGGTTCTTCTCTATGTTAATACTTTTGGCCTTCTTGGCTGTGAAAGCACATTGCTGCCTCACGGTGAACCATGTAGTCCCAGGTCCTTCTCTTCAGAGCTGCTTTTCAGCAGGTCAGCCTCTAACCTTTACTGATGCAGGGGGTTATTCCTCCTCAGATTCAGGACTCAGGCAAGCCTTAGCAACCTCCTTTATGGGCATCAGACAAACTCCTGGCACACTGTATCTGCAGTTACAGGTGAGAGCTTGTGTTGTGAACAATACCACCTGAGCCAGTTTTAATTTGCTTGCTTGTGGTCAGGTTTTTTTGACCAAGCAATATAAATACACACACACACTTGTGAGCTTTCTGGAAATAAAACAGAGCTATGTCTTACAATTCACTTGGGAACTGGATCTGGTCCAGAATGTGGCAGCTTGCTTGTTATTAGACATGGTGCTTGCAGCCAAAGCTCCTGTGCTGGCTGATCTTTGTCTTCAGGGCAGAGTTTATTCCTTTTTTTGATTCTGTCTTTTTTTCTTTCCCCCCTCCTCCTCTTCTAGTCATAATCTTAGCCATAAATGGAACTAGACTTGCCTCTTGCTTTGAAGGATGCTGCCTCATTTGTCTTCTGGGGCTTTCCAAGCAAGAATTGCAGCTTGAGCATTCACTTACTCCCTGGTCCTGAAATAGTTTGTGGCTCTGAGCCATCTTTTTTTAAGGTGATGATAGGGATGGGAGCTAGGGGATAGGACCTTGTGCGTGGTGGGAATGGGAATTTGAGCCTGGGATGTCTGTTTTAGTTGGCAGAGTGTTGTTTTGGACCTGTCTGCTTGAGCCAAATTTGTTGATGTTCAAACTACACTGTGAAATGTGCACCTCTTGACCAGCAATGGTGCCAAGCTCCTCAGCTTCTGTACGAATCTTGAAACTGCAGGGAGGATTCCCTCAGGAAGAGTTACTCAGCATTACTGAAAGTGAACACTTGGTGACCAAGACGTTCAGCTGCTCCCAGATGACAATAATTTTTCATAAGTGTGAAATCAAACACTTCTACTGAATCCAATCCTCATATTCAGGTGAGGTTAATGTGTCATACCTGGCTTGAAACAGGATTTGGATTTTTATTTTTGTCTCTGTGTGTGCTGCAAGGGAACGAGAGGGAAAGTCCTACAGCGAAGTGCAGCAGATGTTTTCCTTTCTCGGCTGCTCAGAGCCTGATTCACAGAATCATAGAATTAACAAGATTGGAAAAGACCTTTGAGATGATCAGGTCCAACCTAACATCTTCTAATTAACTTAAACAATGGCACCAAGTGCCTCATCCAGCCTCCTTTTAAACACCTCCAGGGATGGGGACTCCATCACCTCTCCAGGCAGCTCATTCCAATGTCAGTCACTCTTTCCATGAAGAACTTCTTCCTAATATCCAGCCTAAACCTGCCCTGGCACAGCTTGAGACTGTGTCCTCTTGTTCCAGTGCCCACTCAACTACCAAGGGTCAACATGATGACATTTTGTACAAGAACCAGCTGCAAGTATAGGTTGGGTGAAGAGTGACTGGAGAGCAGCCTAGAGAAGGCCTCGTGCGTCTCGGTGCCAAACTCACTAGAAGTCAGTGCTGGTCACTGACAGCATCTAGAGCAGGCAGAGTGGCAGCACAGGAAGGGGATTCTGCCCCTCTGCTCTCCTCACACCTCACCTGCAGCACTGCCTCCAGTTCAGGGGGCCCCAGCACAAGAAGGACATGTAGCTGCTGGAGCAGGTCCAGAGGAGGCCAGGAAGATGATCATAGGGCTGGAGAACCTCTGCTGTGGAGACAGGCTGAGAGCTGTGGCTATTCAGCCTGGAGAAGAGAAGGCTCTGGAGAAACCTTATAGCAGCCTTCTAGTATCTGAAGACTGCCTTCAAGAAAGCTGGGGAAGGACTTTTTACAAGGACTTGTAGTGATAGAATAAAAGGGATTGGATTAAAGGTCAAAGAGGATAGATTTAGATTGGAGATTAGGAAGAAATTATTGACAGTGAGGATGGGGAGACAGTGGCACAGGCTGCCCAGGGAGGCTGTGGCTGGTCCCTCCCTGGAGGTGTTCAAGGCCAGGCAGGAAGGATGGAACTGTGTGATATTTAAGGTCCCTTCCAACTCAAACCATTCTATGATTTAAAATATTTGATTTTAGCCTTTGAGCATATATTGGGAGTTTACAGTTACTGTGCTTTAGAACATCTGCTCTTTCATAGGAGGACAGGAATGCTTTAGGGAAGTTAAAGGGGCAAAATGCTAGACTGGGCATGGCATGTTTGTTACACTGGTAACCAGCTACATAGCATAGGGCCCATCTATAAATACTTCAATATTATTTGATAAATTATGGTGGATTTTATAGCGAGGCTAATAATAACATTAAATGTTTCTGCATTTAACAGGCACACACATTGTTTGAACAATATCTCCATGTTATATGCTTTTTGCAACAGCTTGTTATGGCTTCATCTGGTAGGCATTTACTATGCATTCACTTCGGTTATTTCTTCTGGAAAGAAAAAAAAAGAAGGAATGCTTTCTACTAAGATGTGAAGAAATGTTAGCTGCATCTAATAACCACTTAACAAATGTGAGCAGGCATTTATGAAAGAAATCAGAATTTAGAGATGCATTTACATGTGGGCATAACTCACCAGGAACAAGGCTTGCTCTTTGCCGTCTCTCTCAAAGTCATGTGCAAAAAACCCCCAAACCCTCCACGAAGTAGGTGGTGCTCTTCAGACCTTCAGGCTCTTTAACCTGGAAAAGAGCAAACTGAGAGGGGGTCTTCTCAATGCATGTAAATATCTATAGGGTGGAGCTCATGAGGATGGGGCTGAGCTATTTTCAGTGGTGCTCAGTGATAGGACAAGGGACAGTGGGTACAAACTAGAACACAAGAGGTCTCTTTTGGACTAGGTGATCTTTTGAGGTCCTTTCCAACCCCTGAGATTCTGTGATTTTGTCATAATGAAAAACTTTTTTTTCTTGTGAGGCTGCCAGGACGCTGGACCATGTTGCCTAGAGAGGTTGTGAAGTTGCCTTCTTCAGAGACTTTCTAAACTCACCTGGGTGTGTTCCTGTGCAAACAGATGATCCTGGGTTGGACTACATGATCTTCAGAGGTCACTTCAAACTACCATGGTGGGATTCTGTGTTTCTGTCATGGCCTGTGGCAAGTGTGGCATTGTCAGGCATGATGAGCTGGCTTTTTGCTGTGACCAGATGAAGAATTAGCCTTGGCCATTTGCACCAGATGGAGTAGGGACTGTGAAGTACTGCATTATGATGAAGATATCCTGTGTCAGGACACTGCCAATGATTTGATAGGCAACATCTTTTCAAAATCTTGTACAACAAAGTTGGCCTTACCTCCCTTCCTTATGGCCATGGTACTTTGAAACTTAGTTTATTGACCATGGTGGTGTTAGCCTGTTGGTCAGACTCGGTGGTTTTCACAGGATGTTAGGAGTTGGAAGAGACCTCCATAGATCATCAAGTACAACCTCCCTGCCAGAGCAGGACCATAGAATCTAGCACAGGTCACACAGGAACACATTCAGGCAGGGCTGGAAAGGTTCCACAGAAGGAGAATCCACAACCTCTCTGAGCAGCCTGTGCCAGGGCTCTGGGACCATTACAGTAAAGAAGTTCTTCCTGATACTGAGGTGGAAGTTCCTGTACTGAAGTTTACACCCATTGTCTTATCACAGGACACTACTGAGAAGAGTTTGTCCCCTCCCTCTTGACCTCCAGCCTTCAGATATTTATAAACATTGATTAGATCCCTTCTAATTCTTCTCTTCACCAGGCCAAACAGCCCCAGGTCCCTCAGCCTCTCCTCACAGGACAGTGCTCCAGTCCCTTCATCTTCGTAGCTCTCCCTTGGGATCTCTCCAGTAGATCCCTGTCCCTCCTGAACTGGGGGGCCCAGAACTGAATGCAATATTCCAGGTGAGGTCTCATCAGGGCAGATTAGAAGGGAAGGAGAACCTCCCTCAATCTGATGGCCATGCTCCTCTTAATGTCCCTCAGGGCCCCATTGGCCTTTTTGGCCACCAGGGCACATTGGTGTCGCATGGATAGCTTTTTGGCCACCAACACTCCCAGGTCCTTCTCCACAGGGCTGCTTTCCAAGTCTTGGAGGTCTTTTCCAAGTGAAACATTTCTGTGGTTCTGTGATTCCTCATCTCCCCTGTTCACTGTGAAGAAGTCAAGTGCTCTTTAAGCAGCAGAATCATCTGGAAGCGTTGCAGGAACTTGGTTTGTAGTAGGCAGCACCTCATGAGAGTCAGGCTGCTGATTACATAGTACTGGGCTGTCTTCAGCACCCATTTATTTCAAAGGAATTGGAGGGCAGAGTTCAGACTGCTGTTGCCAGCAGGTAAGGAGGCTTCATTAATAGCACTTTAGAAATAGATATATCAGATGCTATTGAATAGTTCTGCAAGCGATGCTTAGAGAAAGTGTTGTCTGGGAGCTTTGATTCCTGGTTTTTCTCTCAAGGCAGAAGCTCATGCTGGATACCCATTGTTAAATTCAGGTGAAGTCACTAATGCCATAAGAAAAAAGGGGGGGTGGGGGAAGCTTTATGAATATTTAGAGCTTAATTGCAGGTTATTTTTTATTAAGTCTTTCCATTGGGAATCTGAGACTAAAAAATGTTGTGGCAAGGGAGGTTGAGGCTGGATATTAGGAAAAATCTCTTTGAGGCATTGGCACAGGCTGCCCAGGGGAGTGCATCCCTGGATGTGTTTGGAAGCTTGTGGACTTAGCACTATAAGGCATGGTATAATGGTCATGGTGGTCTTAGGTTGAAGGTTGGACTAGATGATCTTAGAGGTCTTTTCTGACTGAAACCATTCTATGATTCTACGATGTTTCATTATGACAGTTAAATGGAAGAGACCAGACAGTGAGTCCCAGAATGCTGCAGACAGGAATTACTCCTGCTTGTGATCCCACTGTGATTGGTGAGAAATGCTTTTCCGTTTGGGTGGAGCTATCACTCAGTGAATCTTTAGCAACACCTGGAACATCTGTATCTTCGTCCAGCCATTGCTGATTATGCTGTTGTCAAGGAAAAGGTGCGAGATGACCACTAGATGATTGACAGACTCCCCTTATGGGAAGAGGAAGGGAATAAGGCACAGAGACTGATAGGCTGGCAAAAAAACTAAACCAGCTTGAATGGAAATAACTATAAAATGGAATAGATACAAATAGATACAAACCCCCTATCAAACCCAGCTCCCAAATTACATCACCATCACCACTGATACTGTGGGCAGGCACTGGAGAAGTCCCAGACTGGACTCAGTGGCAGATGGGAACTGGATTCAGGAATGTATGAACTGGTGTTGACAACAGAAGAAAAGACCAAGTACTCCTCAAATACTGGCTTAACCCTGATGATTCTCCAGTGTTAGAGTGCAAATTACGTGTATGGAATGTGTGCCGTCACAAAGCACCTACAGGATGGCCAAGGGATCAGGCCCAGCCAGCATGGGTTTAGGAAGGGCAGATCCTGTCTCACCAACCTGATCTCCTTTTATGATCAGGTTACCTGCTTGGTGAATGTGGGGAAGGCTGTGGATGTAGTCTACCTGGACTTCAGCAAAGCCTTTGACACTGTCTGCCACAAGAAGCTCCTAGCCAAGCTGGCAGCTCATGGTTTGGACAGATTCACTCTGTGCTGGGTCAAGAACTGGCTGGATGGCAGAGCCCAGTGAGTGGTGGTGAATGGTGCCACATCCAGTTGGCAGCTGTCACTAGTGGTGTTCCCCAAGGATCAGTGCTGGGCCCAGTCCTGTTCAATATCTTTATTGATGATCTGGATGAGGGGATTGAGTCCAGTATCAGTAAGTTTGCAGATAACACCAAGCTAGGAGCAGGTCTTGATCTGTTAGAGGGTAGGAGAGCCCTGTAGAGGGACCTGGACAGGCTGGATGGGTGGGCAGAGGCCAGTGGGATGAGATTTAACAAGGCCAAGTGCAGGGTTCTGCACTTAGGCCACAACAACCCCAAGCAGCACTACAGGCTGGGGACAGAGTGGCTGGAAAGCAGCCAGAAAGAAAGGGACCTGGGGGTACTAATAGATAGTAGGCTGAAGATGAGGCAGCAGTGTGCCCAGGTGGCCAAGAGAGCCAATGGCATCCTGGCCTGTATCAGGAACAGTGTGGCCAGTAGCACGAGGGAGGTTATTCTTCCCCTGTACTCAGCACTGGTCAGGCCACACCTTGAGTACCGTGTCCAGTTCTGGGCCACTCAATTCAAGAGAGATGTTGAGGTACTGGAATGTGTCCAGAGAAGGGCAACAAAGCTGGTGAGGGGCCTGGAACACAAACCCTATGAGGAGAGGCTGAGGGAGCTGGGGTTGTTTAGGCTGCAGAAGAGGAGGCTCAGGGGTGACCTCATTGCTGTCTACAACTACCTGAAGGGAGGCTGTAGCCAGGTGGGGTTGGTCTCTTCTCCCAGGCAACCAGCAAGAGAACAAGGGGACACAGTCTCAAGTTGTGCCAGGGGAGGTATAGGTCAGATATGTTAGGAGGAAGTTGTTGGCAGAGAGAGTGATTGGCATTGGAATGGGCTGCCCAGGGAGGTGGTGGAGTCACCGTCCCTGGAGGTGTTCAAGCAAAGCCTGGATGAGGCACTTAGTGCCATGGTCTGGTTGACTGGCTAGGGCTGGGTGCTAGGTTGGACTGGATGATCTTGGAGGTCTCTTCCAACCTGGTTGGTTCTATGAATCTCTTGCAGGTTAATTTAGGGTCACCTCTGCTGCACCAGAGATGCTAAACAGGCAATAAGCAGTTTCCACTGCCAGGTGCTGAGGAGGAAGCCTGTGGCCAGTAAGAAGATGACAGAAGAGGGAACATTGGAGCTTTTTGTCAGTTTTTCTCCCCACCCTAAATATTTCCACAGTTTGAACACTATTAACCAGAGTTTTGTGTCTTGAAGACACCAAGACAGCAAACAGTTAAGGCAGAGGATTTTGAAGCCTGGAAAACTGCTGGAAACAAGGCTCAGGGTTTAAGTGCCTGAATATGGATGATGGTGCCTTGCTTCAGGCAGCTGGGTTTGCAAATGATGGTGCTGAGTATTTGCCAAGAACAGGATTTGGATCCCCTGACTTTGTGGTTTAACTCCTAGGCAGCATTTCTTGTTGATGTGCTCTATAGCATACTTGTCCATAGGGAAGCACAGATGAGCTGCTTCCAGAGGGAAAATGATTTTTAGTGATGAATCAGGAAATATGCAATTTGGGGTTCTTGTTTTGAGGGTTCTTTGCTGTTGGAGAAGGGGTGTTTTGTTTTCTCAGTTTATCCAGACCTTGAGGTTTCTGAGACAAAGAGTGTAACTGTCTAGCCTGGATTAAGGCCTCCATATTCAGAAGGGCGTTTTCTGCTCTCCTCAGGAACAGGTTAGCATCTTGTTACCCCAAAACAAAGTACCTGGGCCTGCAGGCATACTCTGCCTCTGAACTTGCAAGGAAAAGGCAGGAAGAACTATGGAAAGAAAGGGAAGATTCCTCATGTCTTTATCTCCCTTTTCACCTCCTAACTAACAGAGCGATTTGTGGAGATGAAGAAAGACTTCTGGAAAAAGTCTTTTGTGCCTAGAGTAGGCAGAAGCCTGGCAAGGATGCTCCTGAAAAGCTTTTCTCTACCTGTGAGACCTGTGTGAGTGAAGTGTATTCAGAGAAGCCTTATCATGAGAGAACTTAGCTGTGAGAAAGGGCCTAGTGAATGTGCAGGAGGGGAGAGTCCTCTGCAATGTTAAAAGTTAGCCAAAACCTGAAACCAGCCAAATGGGTATGTGGGTGTCCTGGAGCAGGGAATTAATGTGGCTAAGGAATTATAAAAATAGAATTATTTTGTTTTCCTGCAACACCCACATTATATACAAAGCTAGTTTAGGTTTACTTACAGATTCTAGTTCAACTGGGAATTCTTCAAAGGATGTTATGGACAAATTTAGAGATTTAGGAAGTCAGGAAATGGAAAAGGCTAAGCTATAAACATAGCTCTACCCCACTACCAATCAGGCTGAGCAGGGAATTAAGGGAACAGCAGGTTTTACTCACAGAAGTGAGATAGGTATTTGATGATGATCCCTTGCTGGATTTCTCTGCTGCTCCGCTGCCTCCTGATGCTGTAAGCAGTATCCAATAGTCTGGATCCACATGGCAGAAGCCCAAGGCAAGTGGAAAAGCTGCCAAACTCAGAAATGTCTCTGGACACGGCCGCCACAAGACAGGGATTCGTGGAAGCGATGTTGTCTCTGCAGCGGCAGGGGAGAGCCAAACTGCTGGGGTCTCCCCAGTTTGGGATAGCAGCCAAGAAGTTGACTGTGATATGATCCGAGAGTAGCCAGGTCCGGGAGCCGCCAACAGCTCTCTTAAAAGGACCCCAGGACTTGCCAAGCTTGCAAGTTTGCACAGAGTGGTGCAGAAGTGGGGAGAGCCACCCAAAAGCAGGGATGGTGTAAAACCGAGAGCTGTGCAAAAGGTAGGAGCTGTCCAAAAGCAGAGATGGTCCAAAATGGGAACTCTGTCACAGCAGGAACCTGTGTGGCACTTGGTGCCATGGTCTAGCCTTGGGCACTGTGGTAAAGGGTTGGACTTGATGATCTGTGAGGTCTCTTCCAACCTTGGTGATACTGTGATACTGTGAACTCTGTCAAGGTGGGAAGCACCTCACATCTTCTCCCTTGCTCTGTTTATGCTTTTTCTAGACAAAGTGTCTATTTGCCATTTCATACTGGGTGCAAAAACCCAGCCATCCACCAGCCTGATTCCAGCACAGGCTTCCACACGGGTCAACGCACATGCGGAAAGGCGCCTTGTGCTGCTCCCCCTCCAAGCCTGCAGGGCCGGGGGGGGGGGGGGGGGGGGGGCGGGGGAGGGAAGCAGTTTTCACGCCGCCTTCTCTTCCCCATTCTAACCTGCAGGGGTGGGGGAGAAGAAAGGAATTTGAAGTGCTCCGGAACAGTGGAGGACCAGAAACAGGCGTGATATGAGCAGTTCTTCCCCAGTGCATGTGGTTGTGAGAACTTCTCCATTCAGTGGTTGTTGGTTGATCTTTTTTTTTCTCCTTTTCAGACAAATTGTTTCTCCCCCCCCCCCACTTCATTCTGTGAAACAGCTGAACTGTTTTAACTGAAACTTTCCCAAATAATTCAGCTCGAGACAGACAGGCATTGGCTAGGAAAATATAAAACCGAGCACAGAGGGTTTGGCAATGCCTTCAGTAAATGAAAACTGAGTTTCTTAATGGGAAGTGTCAGGCACCCTCAGCCATAAGCAGTGTTAAAGAGCAGCCTATAATTATGCAAATGAAGAGAGGATGTCCTTGCCAACTGGACCTATTTCCCAAATATTGCCTTCACTTTTAAGCATCCAGAGTAGTTGCAGGAGGTTTTACAAGGTGATTATAAAATCAGGGGTTGAGTGTGACTGAGTTGCCACTTGCAGCTGTGAATAGCTGAAGTCTCTGTTGAGAACTGGCAGATCAAATTCAACTCTGGTGAGTCCTGGAGAACTGGAACCTGAAAGTGTTTGGTGAGATTTTTTTTGTACTAGTGGTGGAAATTGGTTATCCTCTGACCATCATATTGTTTTGTGTAAACAAAGAGGGAGTCAAAACTGACAGGTTGTGGAAAGCAGTTTTGATGAATGAGGATTAGAAGGGGTAACCACTGCTACTGGGATTGGGATTTTGCACTCTCAGCAGTGAACTGGCCAGGAAACGACTTCCCCTACAAATATCATCTGACTCCTGTGGGGTTTCTGCTTTTCTAAGGGAACTGAAATACCCCAAAGTTGGAAGTACATAGCTGCAATACATATGTGGAGCTGAGAATAGTAGTCAATGTGTTTTATTTATGAGCTCAGGATTAAGGCATTAAGAAAAGTGGCAACTGTGTTTTTACATTCCTCATATCCTCCTGTGTCATGGACTGGGGACTGTCAAGGGCTGTCTAGACATTTTCCCCTGACTGGGTATTGGTGATTCACAGATTGCATCAGGTTGAAAGAGGACCCTCAAAGGTCCCTTCTTCCTAATGCCAACCTAAACCTACCCTGTTCCACTTTCAAACTACTGCCCTTCATCCTATCACTCCAAGTCCTTCTAAATAGTCCTTCCCCAGCCTTCCTTTAGGACCCTTTCAGATATTGAACTGCAGATCTAAGGTCTCTCCAGAGTCTTTTCTTCTCCAGGCTGAACACCCCCAATTCTCTCAGTCTGTCTTCATGGGAGAAGTCCTCTAGCCCTCTGAACATCTTGGTGGCTCTTTCCTGGACCCACTTCAGCAGGTCCATGTCTCTCTTATTTTGGGGACCTCACAGCTGAGCACAGCAATCCAGATAAGGTTTCACCAGAGTAGAGTGGCAGAATCACCTCTCTTGCTCTGCTGGCTATACTACCTTTGATGAAGCCCAGGCTGCCATTGGCCTTCTGGGCTGCGACTGCCCATTGTCAGCTTGTATCCAGCTTCTTACCCGCTAGCATCCCCAAGTCCTCTTCTGCAGGGATGGTCTTAATCTCATCATCCCCCAGCCTGGATTGATATTGAGGATTGCCCTGACCTAGGTGCAGGACCTTGCACTTAGTCTTGTTGAACCTCATGAGGCTGTTCTCAGCCCTCCTCTCCAGTCTGTCCAGATGCTGCTGGATGACATCCCGTTCTTTAGTCTTATCAACCACACCACTCAGCTTGGTATCATCTGCAGGCTTCCTGAGGGTGCACTCGATCTTGCTGTCTGTATCACTGATGAAGATATTGAACAGCACTGGTCCCAGTACTCTCTTCTGCTCTCTCCCTTTGGCACAGTTGGATGCATTAGATGTGGGAGAAGTAGCATACCAAATTTGTTCTGTGCTTTTGGGATCATCTTGCTTGAGTTCAACAAAGGAGCTCAGAATAGATGCTCTGCAAACCCTCCGTGCTGGATGTCACATGGCAGTATACCATACACCATGACACAGATGGTTCCTGCCAGTCCTCTTCCCACAGAAGAAAGATGCCAATGTTAGCTAACCCATAAAGCTCCCTTACACCGGGCAGCCACCCATTTACAGCACTTTAAACCTCCATGGTGCCCTAAATGCTGTTGTTGCTGTTGTTGCCTTGGTGCTCCGTTTCCTCCTTGAGCTAACTCAAAGCTGTTGCTGGAGTGCTGCTACACAGCACAGGGCAGAGTGATCAGCAGAGCAGAAGCAGAGATCACAGTGGCAGTTTTACATCTGAAAGACAGTCTCTGCTGTGGGAAATGTCCTGCTGTGGTGGAAAGGCTTCTGTCAGATCTGCTCCCCTCTCTCTGTTTTTCTAGGATTTAATCCTTGCTAGAGGAAATGGAGAGTGTCTTTGATGGTTTCAGTATGGGATTTCAGAGTGAGAGAATGGTAGGGCTTAGAAGGGACCTCTGAAGATCATCTAGTCCAAGCCCCCTGCTAAAGCAGGACCGTCCAGATCAGGTTGCCCAAGGATTGTGGTGTCCAGGCAGGTTTGGCATGCCTCCAGAGAAAGAGAATCCACAACCTCCCTGAGCAGCCTGTGGCAGTGTCCTGCCACCCTCAGAGAAGGATTTTTCGTTATCTTTATGTGGAAACATCATCTTCCATTTTGTATCCATTGCCCTTTCTCCTGTCACTGAACACCACTGAATTGCCCAAGCTAATCCTTCTGACACTCACCCTTTAGCTATTGATCAGCATTAATGAGGTACCTTCTCAGTCTCCTCTTCTCCAGGCTAAACAGCTCCATCTCTCTCAGCCTTTCCTTGTAAGCTGGATGTTCCAGCCCCCACAGCATCGGAGTGGCTTTCTGATAGACTCTCTTCAGTAGATTCCTGTCTCTTGAACTGGAGAGCCCAGAACTGGACACAGTACTCCAAGTGTGGCCTCACCAGGGACACAGAGTGGAGGGGGGAGGGAACCTCACTCAACCTGCTGGCCACCTACTCTTCTTCATGCATCCCAGGATGCTATTGACCTTCTTGGCTATGAGGGCACATTACTGGCTCATGATCATCCTGTCATGCACCAGCACTCCCAGGTCCCTCTCCAGGGGGAACCTCATTGCTGTCTACAACTACCTGAAGGGACATTGTAGCCAGGTGGGGGGTGGTCTCTTCTCCCAGGCAACCAGCAATAGAACAAGGGGACACAGTCTCAAGTTGTGCCGGGGAAAGTATAGGCAGGATGTTAGGATGAAGTTCTTGCCAGAGAGAGTGATTGGCATTGGAATGGGCTGCCCAGGGAGGTGGTGGAGGCACTGTCCCTGGAGGTGTTCAAGAAAAGACTGGATGAGTGCCATGGTCTAGCTGATTGGATAGGGCTGGGTGCTAGGTTGGGCTGGCTGATCTTGGAGGTCTCTTCCAACCTGGTTGATTCTATGAACCTATGATTCTCCAGCAGGTCAGCCCACAAATCTGTACTGATACACAGGGTTGCTCCGGGGATTTTGTGGTCAAAGCTATGTGGTAGGTTTTGAGTGCAAGACTAGGGTACAGCCTGGTAGCTTCTGTCTGCAAGAAAAGCCAGATGAAGTGTTAGGAGTAAAATTCTTGTGGGTGACTATGCCTTTCCAGGAGGCATTAACACAGTTTGCTGAGGGTGGGGACCAGCCAGAGAGCAGTGAGTCAATCACTTGGGTTTCTGGAGGAGCAAACTAGAAATTACTGAGCAATTGCAGGAGCTAGCAGACAACAAATAGGAATGCCTTTCTCTTAATTTTTCAGCAGATTATCTCATTTTGCACCAGCTCCTCAGCTGCTATAGATCAGACTTCTCCCTTGAAGCCTGTGCTGATTTGCACCTGCTACAGATCTGGCAGTGGCATGCTTGGTTTTAAAAAGAAAATAATTGTGGTTGTAGTGTAAAATCAGCTTAGTTTTGGATTAGAGAAGCTTTCAGCATTTCAGTCACTCCGGAGGTTGCATGTACCACATGTTTGTGAAGTTGCAGGCTGGCACACACAAACTTCTTTCCTTTCAGGTGGCTGGTTAGGAATATTTTCAGACTACTTCTCCCTAAGTGTTTTTCTGCATTATTTATTTTGAAAGCAGTGGTTTTAAAAAGAATTCTTACCAGGCCCATTTGGTCCCATACCCTATCCTTGAGTTTAACTCATTTGGTCCCATCTTGTGGTGTCAGGCAGGAATATGAATATTGTGAGACTTTGGGTGATGCTGTCTAATTAAGATACATTTTAAACTCTGCCAAAAGAGAACATTTCTTCCCCGGTTCAGCCCTCAATAACTCAGTTTGTTAGCTGGTGCTTGGAATGTGATATAGGCTTCTGGTTTGTATGGTCTCAAGAACATACTTTGTCTTCTCTCTCCCTCTTTGCCACTCGTCCTCTACTATTTATGGTTGGTTTTTTTTCCCCTACATACAGCTAAAAAGTCAGAGATGCTGCTGTTAATATCACATTGTGTGTTCCTGGGGTACAGGCATATCCATAGATGGTTTATAGCAAGCGCATCACGCTGAGGGTTACTTATAACATCCCTGTAATGCAGCTGATTTACATTGGCCTTGGGGAAAGAGTAAACTGGAATTGTGAAGAGGCCCTTAAATTTAACCACATCTCCTTCAAGGCAGAGCAAAATATCCATCCCATCTGATAGAAGGGAGAGAGGTGTTTCAACTCCCCCTGCTTTTTCTAAGAAGGCAAAAACAATGCACTGCATATTTACATAGAATCCCCTTAAGGACATCTGTCATGCTGGAGATTAAACTGAATGTCTCTTCCCCAGTTTAATGTTCTGCCTCCAGGCAGTCTAAACCCAATAGGTTTCATTCCTCTGCTCCAGATCCTAGATTGCTAACACAGGCAGGTTTTTTTCTATTCTTGCCTTTATTTTCCAGAAGCATAGAACCTTTGCTTGTAAATTACTGCCTTTGTGTGGGGTTTCTAGACCACTTCCACTTACGATTTGGAGCATGGCCCTGTGCTGGATTTGTGGTTAGTGTTTTTTACATTAACTTCTAGCAGCCACACTGTCCTCGCATCTGTCTCCATATGGTGCATTAGACAAGTTATTCAGCTAATTTCCTCCTGTTCATTGTGAGACACGCCACAGAAGCTGTATTTCTATCCGTCACCTTTTTATCCAGAAGTTTGTATTGCCTTTAGGACTTGAACTCCAACTGCCTTTAAAAAAAAACAACAACCAAAAAACCCAAACCAAAACCACACAAACTGACCAGAGAGCAGAGAGGGAAGCAATTACTTGAATGTTATTATGCCGACTTTCAAAAACAAATTTACTTTCTTTACTCAGGGAATTGCTCACTTCTGCCATCCTGCTATGACTGAGTCTAGATGTGCGCTGTCTGCAGCAGGGAATCATTTCGTTCAGCCTGCTTGCATGCTGGTTTTCTCACTCTGTGTGGCCTCAATCATAGCTCAGGAAGCTTAGACACAGTGGCATTTGGAAATAGGCATTAATTTGTGGGAGAAGATTCATTTGAAGGAGGAAGCTGCAGTGTTTTCCCCCGTAGAGGCACCACTTGGCCAATTGACTTTACAGCCAGGGATGTTTCTCTATTAATGTAATCAAAGGAAAACAAACAACAGATGCTTTGGACACCTTCTGCAAGATGTCATTTCTGATTCTCAGTCTTCACCAGCTGGCTACAAGCAAGCTAGTATTGAGCAGTAACTCTGCCACCAATGTCAAAATTCCCTTTGGCTTCAACAGAAGAGGGTTTTTATCAGGAGCCTGTTGGCAGGTGATATGGAAGGGGAGCAAAGGATTAACTCTGTTAGGTGACTGTTTATCAAGCTAACTTTACTCATTAGATGTTGAGTTCATTCTTCTGCCAGCAACTTTCATATTTGTGAGCTGAATGTCCCATCTTGTGGCAAATCCTGCATTCTACAGTGTTCGATTTGCCCGTGTGTCCTGAAGGCAATCCCAACAAGTGAGGCAAGTGTGAATCCCTCTTTCTCTCACTGTTTATCCTTGATGGCTTTAAGATACTGTTTAACTACAAGTCTGATGTGTTATTTTGTCTTTTCCATGTCTATTGCCAAGTGTCCAAGTCTTAGATCAGGCTCCACAAGTCTTATATCAGCCTCACCCAGTTAATCCTTTGGCTTCAGTTGTTAATGGCGACAGCTGAGCATGCCTCATAATGTATCTTCCAAGGTGTTTCCAAATGGTCCATATTACAGCTCTGCCACACATACTGTCACTCTTTCCCTTCGCTGTCTGGTTGTACTATGAAACTTGGACCCCACCAGGCAAGTGCAGAATTTGCTGGGAGACTTGAAACACCTCATTAGCTATGTGAGGGCTTTCAAGGCTCTTAACAGATTTCTCCATTAAACTCATAAATTCCTCCATAAATTCCATTTTATATTTCAATCTTAGTGTCACCAATTGTGGCATCATCAGTGAATAAATTGAGGCTGTTAGGATGCTTTTCTTGCCAGTTCTTCCTATTAAAGCTCAGCTGAACTGTCTCTCAGAGGGCTAGGTGCCTGTATGCACGTCTGCATGCAGCACCTCCAGAGCCCCTCTCTTGTATTCTGACCACATTTCAAGGAGGGCTTTTGCATTCTGTGTCTCTCCAGCTTTCTCCACAAATCCAAAGGACCCTCTTTTTCCATCACTATCCTGTGCAGTACTGCTGTGGGGATCCTTTATACCTCTATCTAAAGCATCTGTATGTCAGCCTCAGAATGGTTCAACTGTGTTGAAGTTGCATTAAAACAGCTCAGCTGCTGCTTTTTTTGTGTGATGAGTCCTGGCAGTCAGTCACCACCCAAAACAAGAACATTGAATGGTCATGCTCACTGGGAGTCTCTCCAGCCCAGAGACAAGGGCAGAGGCTGCAGTGGCAAAAATGTTTTCCATATGGGTTGTGCCAGAGTTACCTGGACTGTTGGCCTCAGTTAAGGTTGTAATCCTTGTATGGAGGATGAATGGAGCAGAATCACCCATATCTGTGTGTTGCTTATTTGGATGTTGAGTCTTTGTATGATCTCTGCATTGAGTAAAAGGGCAAACAAACAAAGCTGCTGCATTTGGTAGAGTTTGATAATGGTTGGGCTCAATGATCTTCAAAGTCTTCTGAGCAAAGAGATTCTATAATTTTACTTGCTCATAAATTGCACCAAAGCTAACATTAGTATTTGTAGCAAGAATGAAGCAGAAATTAAGGATGGTGGTGCCCCCCTCAGAGGTAGCAGCCCACCAAGCTGCTCAGGAGTAGGAATATGTTTGAAGATATCCCACTGTCTACCAGATTCAGTTTTGGGCTGTCAGGGCAAGAAGGACATTGAGGTGTTGGAGCAGGTCCAAAGAAGGGCAACAAAGCTGGTGAAGGGCGTAAAAAACAGGGCTGCTGGGGAGCAGCTGAGGGAACTAGGGTTGTCTAGTCTGAGAAAAGGAGGCTGAGAAGGACTTTCTTGCTCTCTACAGCTTCTTGAAAGGAATATAAAGTGAGGTGAGTGTCAGTCTTGTCTCCTAGGTATCAGGTGATAGAGAAGAGGAAATGTCCTTGAGTTGCACCAGGGGAGATTGAGGTTGGATATTAGGAAAAAAATATTTATTCAAGAGTGTTAAGGCATTGGAACTGGAACAGGCTGCCCAGTGAAAATGTGGATTCACCCTCCCTGGAGGTGTTTAAAAATGTGTGGACATGGCACTTCAGGATATGGTTTAGTGGACATAGTGGTGTTGGGTTAATGGTTGGACTTGATGATCCTGGAGATCTTTTCCAACTGTAATGATTCTATAATTCTGTGGTTCTGTGTGTACCAGAATGGCTGTGCTGCTTCACTGCTGCTTGACCCCATCCCCATCTTCTCTCAGGTTGCTGTATTCTGTAATAGTTTGTTCTTTCTATACTGATATATTTAGTTTAAACTCTAAAAAATACAATTTCATTTTTCTGACTTTCCAAATTCTGAGTTGTTCTGAATTTATTATCTCTCTGGGGCAAGTTTATAAGAATTTATTAAGGAAGGGATCCATTCTAACCCCTGCATCTCCTTTGTAGTCTGTTTTTTTGGTCCACACAAACTTGTTTAGAATTCAGATCATCCTATGGTAAGGAGTTCTGCAGTTCAGCTAAGCCATGTCACAGCACAGCAGCTCTTGGATGCACCTGCCAGCTCTGAAGGATCTCTGTTGCTTCTAGGAACTGTGACTCCACCATTCACTACAAAGGTGTGACCAAGGGACATAGTCCAACTTGGAAGGACCTAGCTTTGAGAACAGAGTTAAGGTCTCTAGTTTATAACTGTAAATACCAAAGATATTCAAATATGACTTTCCAAACTACAAAGCTGTAACGAGTCTCGATAACCAAAGAGAGATGACATAAGAGTCCTGTATCGATACTAATGCAAACCTGGTACCACATCAGATCTGAGCTGTGTGAATGCCTTGTGGAGGTGACATTCACAGAACTTGCTTCTGTAAACCATAAAATTTATTCTGTGGCCTGAAAAGACACGTGTGGTATTTCAAGGAAAGAATCACAGAATGTCAGGGGCTGGAAGGCACCTCCAAAGCTCATCCACTTCAACTCCCAGATCAGGATCACCTATACCAGATCACACAGGAACACATCCAGGCAGGTTTTGAATATCTCCAAAGAGGGAGACTCCACAACCCCCCTGGGCAGCCTGTTCCAGGGTTCTGTCACCCTCACAGGGAAAAAATTCCTTCTCATGTTTATGTGAAACCTCCTTTGCCTCAGCTTCCACTCAGTGCCCCTTGTCCTGTCATTGGGCATCACCCTGCAGAGCCTGGCTCCAGCTTCCTGGCACTCATCTTTACATCTTTAGAAACACTGATGAGGTCACCTCTCAATCTCCTCCTCTCCAGGCTCCTTCAGGTTCTCCTCATCAGAGAGATGTTCCATTCCCTTCATCATCTTTGTGGCTCTGCGCTGGACTCTCCCAAGCAGTTTTATTTTCTTGGGGAAAGCAGTTCTATTTTTCTGGGGAGCCCAGAACTGGATGCAGTACTCCATATGCAGCCTCACAAGGGTAGAGTAGAGGACAACCTCTATTGACCTACTAACCACAGCCCTTCTAATACGCCCCAGAACTGCATTGGCCCCTCTGGCCACCGAAGCATATTACTGGTTCATGGTCAACCTCCCATCAACTAGGAACCCCAGAAAGAAAATTCTTCAAGGGTTAAATCCTGGATCTGGACTCAGCTTGGAGGACCAGTTTACTTAACCAAAGCTGTGACTGTGCCATTAAGGTGTCTCTTCCAGATTTAATCCAGTTCGAGCTATACATCCGTATTGTTATGTTCTGTGGAAATATCTTACAGAGATTATGAACCCAAGAACAGTTGTAGGTGTTGCAGGCTTCACAGGTAGGTATTTCCTTGGTCTGGAATTTTAAATGCTGTAGCTCTTGAAGCCTCTACAGTGCTTTAATTGCTCTCTTCCTTTCCAATCGCTCTCAGGGTCGTTTGGTTTTTGTTTGTTTGTTTTTTAATTTGAGAGAAATTTAAATATACCAAAGAAGAACCATTTTCAAATGTCAGTAGAATCATGGAATTACAGAATGTTACAGGTTGGAAGAGACCTCTGAAGATAATTGAGTCCAACTTCCTACCAAAGCAAGATCACCCAGGGCAGGTCACAGAGGAAAGCATCCAGATCGGTCTTGAAAGTCTCTAGAGAAGGAGACTCCACAACCTCCCTGGGCAACCTGTTCCAGTGCTCCATCGCCCTCAAAGTAAAGAAGTTTTTCTTCATTTAGATGTGGAACTTCCCTATATTCCAGTTTGTATCAATTGTTGCTTGTCCTGTCAGAGGACACCATTGAAAAGAACCTGGCCCCTTCTTGATACTCACACTTCAGGTATTTATAAGCATTAATAACTTCTCTTCTCAGTATTCTCTTTCCTGGATTAAACAGCCCCAGGTCTCTCAGCCTCAATAAGGTTTTAAACCAAATAGATAGGTTTAAAACCTCCTTACCAATAACAAAGGTATGAGGAGCACATCTTGAATGTCCAAATCACTGCTCCCTGCAAATCTACAGAAGTTCTGGGAATGCCATATGCCTTTGTGGCCAAGAGAGCCAATGGCATCCTGGGGTGCAGCAAGAAAAGTGTGGCAAGTAGGGCTAGGGAGGTTCTTCTCCCCCTCTACTCTGCCGTGGTGAGACCACACCTCAAGTACTGTCCAGTTTTGGACTTCCCAGTTCAGAACAGACAGGGACCTGCTAGAAAGAGTCCAGTGGAGAGCCATGAGGATGATTGAGGGACTTGAGCATCTCTCCTATTGAGACAGACTGAAGCCCTGAGGCTGTTTAGTCTGAAGAAAAGTCTGAGAGGAGATCTCATTAATGCGTACAAACATCTGAGGGGTGGGTGTCAAGTGGCTGAGGCCAATCTCTTTTCGGTAGTCAGCAGCAATGAACCAAGGAAAAACAGCTACAAATTGGAACAGAGAAGGTTTCAGCAAAACGTGAGGAGAAACTTCTTTACAATGAGGGTGACAGAGCCCTGGGACAGGCTGCCCAGAGAGATTGTGGAGTTTTCTTCTCTGGATACTATCGAAACCCACCTGGGTGCTTTCCTGTGTGGACTACCCTAGGGGATCCTGTTTGGCAGGGAGGTTGGACTGGATGATCTCTGGAGGTCCCTTCCAACCTCTAAGGTTCTGTGATTCTGTGTGTTTGGGCACACTGCAGGCTTGCAGCAGCTGGGAGTACAGGCTTGCCTGTTCAGCAGAGCATATGCTAACCCTGGCAAAGGCTTTCCAAGCCCAGATTGTGAGCTGCTTAAAAGGATGAACAGCTTACTCAGAAGCTAGCTGCTTATTGACTTCACTGGCTTATGAGGTGGAGGACTCCTTTCTGGTGAGTGTACAGGGTTGAAATTGCAGTCCTTTGCTGTCTACAACTACCTGAAGGGACATTGTAACCAGGTGGGGGGTGGCCTCTTCTCCCAAGCAACCAGCAATAGAACAAGGGGACACAGTCTCAAGTTGTGCTGGGGTAGGTATAGGCTGGATGTTAGGAGGAAGTTCTTGCCAGAGAGAGTGATTTGCCATTGAAATGGGCTGCCCAGGGAGGTGGTGGAGGCACCGTCCCTGGAGGTGTTCAAGAAAAGCCTGGATGAGGCACTTATTGCCATGGTCTAGTTGACTGGCTAGGGCTGGGTACTAGGTTGGAGTGGATGATCTTGGAGGTCTCTTCCAACCTGGTTGATTCTATGATATGATTCCTTAGTTTTTATTCTCTAAGTAGCTGGTGGCTTTGTCTGCTTGGTGATATGAATGGTCACCCTTTTACAGTGGATGACCAAAGTGAGATCTGAGACTCAAGGGATCAATAACTTCTAATGCAAAGAGGACAAAGAAGAATTCCTTTTACCTCAACTGCCTTCCTTCCCTCCCTCTGAGGAGATGTTCCTTCAACTCCATAGTAGCAGAAGCAGCCAGGCAGTTCTGTTTCACCAAGCCATCAAAAGTTATAAAAGTCAGTTACATAAACGTTCGAATCTGGTGACATTTTGATTCCAGCACTGTGTGGGCAGCCTGGTTTACAGCAGAGCTTTTCTAAACAGGCAATCCAGTTTTCCAGGTAATTAAAAGCGTTTGCACAGGCTAGCAGATTTATCTTTTGAAACCATTTTAGCACTAGTGCTCTCCAGAGTGGTATCAGTTGACACAGTGCATAATCTAGAGGAGACTAATTGCTGCATGATTTCTAATTTTTCTGCAGTCATGTAAATGAGCTGAAGGCTGCGCAGGTGGAGCCTATTAGAGTGAATGATTTTGCTCTCACGTTGTTATCTTCATTTGCTGTTGTCTTATCAGCTCAAAGGAGGAAATCTGCTGCCATGAGAAGCAGGCAAGGGAACAATGTCTGACTGAAAAGTCTTGTTTCATTATTTTTTAATTCATCCAGTACTACCTGCCTAATGCAGTTTTCTGATTACCATGCCAGGCAGCCAGTAATGCAGTTTTATTCAAATAAGGGAAGCAGTGCTTTAATTTAAGCTAAGAAATCATGCACATTTCTTACCAGGCAACAAGGATTGTGATTCAATAATACATGAATTTAATAATGCATAATGGTAGACTTTGCAGGTACTAAATAGCAATATCAGAATGAATTAGTATGCTATGTTATTCTGGAGGAGTCCATCTCCTTTGTGCATGTGCTTCTTCTCAGTCTCTGCTTTGCTTTTCCTTGAGTGATTTCACTCTCAAACAAGATATGCTTTAGTTCCAGAAAGACACCATTGCAGATTTCCTAGCCCCTCTTTTGGCTGTGCCTTATAACAGACCATGTGCAGCTGTCCCGTGGCATGCAGAACCATAGAATGGTAGGAGTTGGAAGGGACCTCTGGAGAACATTAAGTTCAACTTGCCTGTCAAAATAGGATTACCTAGAGCAGTTCACACAGGCAGTCATCCAGATGAACCTTGAAGTCTCTGAAGAAGGAGACTCCACAATCTCTCTGGACAGCCTGCTCCAGGGCTCTGGCACCCTCACACCAAAGGAGCTTCTCCTCACGTAGAAGTGGAACTACCTGTGTTCCAGTTTATATCCATTGCCCTCCATCCTATCCCAGAACACCACTGAAGAGACCAGCACCTTCATCTCACACCCACCCTTCAGATCTTCATAAGCATTAATGAGATGTCTTCTCAGTCTTCTCTTTCCCACACTACATGTCCCCAAGTCTTTCAGCATTTCCTCGTCAGACAGGTCCTTCACTTCCGTAACCATCCTGGTAGCCTTCTATTGGACACTCTCCAGTACATCCCTGTTCATCTTGAACTGGGGACCCCACTGGTCACAGTGCTCCAGATGTGGCCTCATCAGTGCAGAGTAGAGGCAAAGAAGAACCTCCCTGGACCTGCTGACCACTCTCTTCTTAATGTACTTCAGGATGCCAGTGAACTTCTTGGCCCCAAGGACACAGTTCTGTCCCATGGATAACTTACTGTCCACCAGGACTCCAAGATCCTCTCTATGGAGCTGCTTTTCATCAGGTCACTCCCTAACCTGTACTGGTATATAGTGTTGTTCCTCCCCAGGTGCAGGGTTCTACCTTATTCTTGTTGAACCTCATTAGGTTGCCCTTTGCCCCTATCTTCAGTCTGTTCAGATTTTGCTGAGTTGCTGCACAGCCTAGAAATGTAGGTCTGTAGCAAGAAACAATCATAGATTCATTAAGATTGGAAAAAACCTCTAAGATCATAGAATCCAAATGTCACCCCAACACTACAAGGATAACTGTTGGTCTTTTGGTGGATTTGGTCTTTTCTAAGCCATGCTGTTTCCCATCAAGGAAGTTCTTAGGAGCACCAGGCAGGAAGGCACTGTCATAGCTCCTCTTGGAATATCATCCCAAGATGTAAGTGCTCTGCTAGTTTCATGCTCATTCTAAGCCTAAATAAAATCACAGCTTTGTACCATCATTGGACTTGATGATCTTAAAGATATTTTCCAACTGAAACGACTCTATGATTCTCTGTTGATATGAGAAGATAGTCCTTTTCCCTGGCCTTTTACCCCAGCATGCTGCAGATGCCTGTCACACCTTTTTTGTGTGCATGGTGGTGTTGTGTATCTCTGCTCCAGCTAATTTAAATTAAATGAATTTTAAAAAGCTCTGGTGAGGCCACACCTGGAGTATTGTGTTCAGATTTGGGCACCTCATTACAAGAAGGATGTGGAGGTGCTGGAGCCAGTGCTGAGGAGGGCAAGGAAGCTGGGGAAGAGATGGGAAAATAGATCTTGTGAAGAGTAACTGGGGGAGCCAGGGATGGCTAGTATGAAGAAGAGGAGGCTGAGCTGTCTACAGCTACATGAAAGGAAGTTGTGGAAATGTGGCTACTGCTGGTCTCTTCTCACAGGTGCGTAGTGATAGAATAAGAGGAAATGGCCTCAAACTGTGGCTGGAGAGGTTTAGAACTGGACATTAGGAAACATTTTTTTCCCAGCAAGAGTGGTCAGGCACTGGAATGTGGAGTCACTAATCCTGGATGTGTTTAAAAGTCATTTGCATGTGGTACTTGAGGATATAGTTTGAGGGTGAACTTTGCAGAGTAGGGATAATGGTCGTAGAGTAGGGACTTGGTGGTCCTGGGGGTCTTTTCAGATCAAAATGTTCATAATATTACGTGCAGGTTGCATGAGCCTTTCTGAGTCTCTAGATAATGGTGAGATACCAGAACAGAGGGGAATCAAGTTTATACACCATCTAACTAATGTGGCTGAGTAAGGAGACAGATCATCCAGGGCATCCCTCTCCATTCTTTAGCTTCTGAAGCTGGCAGGATGTTTACCTTCTCATGGATAGTATTAGCTGCTGAAGAAAAGTGTGAGTCCTTATTCTTCACCTCTGTTGGTCATGTGTGATCTCTAACATCCTTGCCACTTGCTCTTTTATGCTCCTAAATAAAGGAGATACCAGATGCTGGTTAAACTACAAAATGAGGGTGTATCTGCTCTCTCTGGTTTCATGTGGCTCCATAGAATTGGAAGGGACCTCAAGAATCATCTAGTTCCAACCCCCCTGCCATAGGCAGGGTACACCTCACATTAGATCAAGTTGCTCAGAGCCAAACTTCCTCAGGAGACATTTTCCTCAGTCCCTTACATCTCAGAATGCCTGGGTCTCATCCTGGTTGACTCTTTGGGAGGTCTGGGACTGCATTATGTTGTGTTTCTTGGCATTCTTGTTCAGCGTGTCCTGCGTTCCCCCAGATTTGCTGGCATCCTTGGTAGCTGTTCTCCTTTCAGTTGAAAAGGACGTTGTCACCACAGTCAGAGAGAAGCACCCAGATGTAAATGGAGAGGACCTGCTGCTTGAGAAAAGAGCATTTTCACATCGGCAACTGCAGAGCAAGGAGGGAAACCACAAAGAAATCAATGGGCCTGATTCTGCTTTCACCAAAAGAGTTTGTAGATCTCAGTCAGCTTCCACTCTGCAGCCCTCCAAAATATCCCCAGTGGAATCCCATTGATCTAAACAGAATCATTCCTGGTTCACACTGTCCTTGTAGCAAAATTTCTGCCAGTGCCATTAGTACCCTGCAGATTATTCAGACTGAGAGGGTTTTTCAGAACAAGTTCAGCTTCCATCATTTATGCTCTTTGTACCTTCCTCGCATTTCACTCATCACAAGCAATAAAAACTTACCGATCGGTTTCACTTTTATTTACAATCCAATTAATTCCCTGGCACAGTGACATCTGATTTAGGTTTGTGACACTGGAATGAATTGGTTTGAGGTTTTTTTGTTTCTTTATTTGCTTGGTTTTGTGAGCAACCTATTTCCTTTTTAAAATTTTACTTCACTTAATTTTATTATGAATTTAATTTATTCTATTTTTAAGTTTTTCCTTATTTTTATTCTATTTTATTATTTTTTAAATTTTTTTTTTTACTTTTTAATTTTTTTTAATTTATTTTATCCCACTATATTTATTTTATTTTGGCTTATTTATTCTATTAATTTATTTTATTATTCATTCTACTGCTACATTTTTATTTAATGTTATTTTATTGTATTATTTGTTTTATCTCTCTCTTTCCTCCTCAAGTTGATCATGTCCTTTTATTGACAGTTTAGGAAATAAAACATTTGTATTCCTTAATAAAGTTTCTCCTAATTCTAAAGTGCCCCTGGGAAAGCTCTGATTAACTGTACTACAGTCAAATGGAGAATGAACTAATTACTATTTCCATACCAAGAACTTTCAGAAGACAGGATTATGTTGCTTTTAGTTCCTTTGTGTTAGGAGAGTACTTATGCATAATCATAGAATCATAGAATTGACAGGGCTGGAAGGCACCTCAAGGATCATCCAGTTCCAATGCCCCTGCCATGGGCAGGGATGCCTCACACAAGATAGGTTGCTCAGAGCCACATCCAGCCTGGCCTTAGAAATCTCCAGGAATGAAGCTTCCATCATCTCCCTGGGCAGCCTGTGCCAGTGTCTCACCACCCTCATGGTGAAGAACTTCTTCCTAACATCCAATCTGAAACTAGCCACTTCTAGTTTTGCTCCATTCCCTCCCCAATCCTATCACTACCCAACACTGTAAAAAGTCCCTCTCCAGCTTTCTTGTAGCTTCCTTCAGATACTAGAAGGCCACAATAAGGTCTTCTTGGAGCCTTCTCATCTCCAGACTAAACAACCCCAACTCTCTCAGCCTGTGCCCATAGCAGAGCAGCTCCAGCCCTCTGGTCATCCTTGTGGCCCTTCTCTGGACACCTTCCAACATGTCCATATCTTTCTTGCATATCTCTCTTCTGTAAGAGAGGCTCCAGAACTGGATGCAGCACTCCAGGTGGGATCTAAGCAGAGTGGTGTTGAGGGGCAGATTCCCCTCGCTTGCCTTGCTGGCCACACTTCTCTTGTTGCAGTCCAGGATACAATTGGCTCTCTGGGCTGCAAGTGCACCCTGACAGCTCATGTTGAGCTTCTCATCCACCAGTATGCCAAGTCCTTTTCTTTGGGGCTGCTCTCAAGCCAGTCCTTACCTAGCCTATGTAATATCTGTGTGTAGATGCTACATGCCTGTGTGTGCACACATACTACAAGTATGTGGGGATTTTGAAGAACATAAAAAGATTAAAATCTGTTCCTTTTATGTTCAGGGCATTGTGCTTAGATTAGATCTCTTTCTGACAAGAAATTATGCTCATCCTCTGCAGAGAGAAGCTCGCTTAAGTTGTAAAATAGATTTCCTCTTCTATTGTCCTGCTCAGTAAACCTCTTGTTCCGTTATGAAATCTGTGGGAGCCTTCTCCAGGGATGGAATCAGAATGTGGAATTCATTATGTATCACCCAGTGCCCCGTGTGGAGTGCTCATCTGGATTCCTCCAACACAAAAACATGCTTTATGCCATTGCAGAGAGTTTTGAGAATGTTGAAGTCAATCCAGCTCAGAGCTGGTATATCAATGGCAAATCCTCTTAGCTCTGGTTACAGATCAGGATGTTATTTCAGCAGTCATATTTGGGAGCTGTTCCATTAACACCTACAACAGTAGATGTGGATATATATTTGGCTGGTGTTTAGGAGGGTCTGTTTGATGACTTATCCTGAAGACAAGGATTTAAATTCTGCTCTTACTTGCACCTGTGCATCTCCATGGAGTTTGCTGATTTAATATATCTAGCATACCACCCTCTCTCTCTGCCAAGGTAGGGACACTTAGCTCAATGAAGACACTCTCTTAAATCATCAATATTATATCCTGTTAACACACTTATATTTCTAAAATGTTCTTGTTCAGAGGTACAGTCTTTCAATATGGATTTATCTCAGGGACTATTCCAGCTTACTAGTGTCAGCTTATGAGATGCTATGTTGCCCTTTTCCTTCACCTTGTAGCCCACAACTTGTAGACCTATCCCTTGGCTAGTAGCCTATTTATGGAGGAAGGTATAGGGTCAGACAAGCAGGTTTTTTTTCCTAGGCCACCATTCACAGGGGAAGATGCGAAGAGGATTTCCAAATGACTGTTCCTTCCTGTAGCAAGAAATGATGTTTTCTGGAGAGTTTGTGGGGTGTCTTTGTTGTGAAGGGGTTTTGCTTGGGCTTTGGGGGGATTAAATATGAGGCCGAATTTAAAAGGGTTTAAATAATTTAATATTATATACACAAGGAGTACCCACTTCCCCAAACTTATATACAGCTAACCCGCACAAGTCCTTTGTATCCGGTTGTGAAATTACCTTACAGAATGTCTATTTATAGCAGAAATCAGGAATTTAGTAGAGGTTTGGAAAGGTTTGGATAGAGAGAGTCTTGTGGCATAAAGGTGCCACGGGTAAAGTCTGAAACTCAATGCTGCTCGACTCGAGATCGCTCAGTTACTCACTGGCTGGAGTCACGGTCTCGGGGATCCAAAAATATGTAGCAAAAGCCATGTTGTTGACCCTCGTGGGTCTGAATAGTTCAGTTCAGGTATTACTGGGGTGAGCTGTCTGAAGCTCCAGGGGCACAATTGAGCTGGGAATGACAGGCTGGAGCAGCAGCTGGCTGGGAGCGCCTTGGTCGATCTTCCCTGGGCTGGCATGAAGTGCCGTGGGTCGGAATCATGCAGTGGCGGTGGTCCCCAAAGCGGCTAGGAGCATTGGGTGGAGGAGGGTGGCAGGAACACTGAATTGCCCCTTTTATGAGGTATGAGCCCGAGATTCATGGTCCTTGGCCACAGTGCTGTCCAGTAAGAGTCTGGCAGCAGGCCAAAATATGCCAAATAAGGTGAAATCCACAGGTCTGGTATCCCCAGATATGGAGGGGGCTCAGGTGGATCCCCACCCTGGGCGCATGAGCTTACATAACAGTGTTTACTTCAACCTTGCAAGCAGACAGGCCAGACTTGAAGGCACCAGGCTTGTTGTGCTACTTTGTCCCCCTTAATTTGTTTTCCCAGGTTTGGTCAGGACAACACCTTTCGGGGGGGACAACTTGTCTGGGCAAGAATAGATTTTTAAACATGGCCATTTGGGCCTATGTGGCCCTCCACCACAGTCTTGTAAGTTAAGAGTTGCTTACCTGCTGCTGGATTTGGAGAGGTGGATAGCATACAGGGGGAATGTGCTTGGAAACCACTAACATCCTGAATGGTACAAATGGCATAAACAGAGGCACAGCTTAGCTAGACATAGTTGTGCTGAGTAGCAAATACACAACAAAGGCTGGAACAATTCTCCTATAAAGACAGCCCGGAGAAGAGAAGACTCTAGGGAGACCTTAGAGCAGCCTTCCAGTACCTGAAGGAGACCTGCAGGAAGACTGGGGAAGGACGGTTTAGAGGGGCTTGTAGAGTGACAGGATGAGAGGTAATGAATTGACACTGGAGCTGGGCAGATATAGGTTGGACATCAGGAGCAAACTCTTCACAATGAGAGTGGTGAGACACTGGAACAGGCTGCCCAGGGCTATAGCTGAGGCCCTGTCCCTGGTGACAATGAAGATGAGACTTGCTGTGTCCCTGAGCAGCCTGCTGTAGTTGGAGGTGTCCCTGCTAAGTGCAGGGGGTTTGGACAAGATGACCTTTGAGGGTTCCTTCCAACTCAATGCAATCTGTGAATCTGTGAGAGCAAACCGGAGAGGTGGTTTTCTCTGGCAAGCCCTATGTAGAGGGTTGTCAGAGCTGGACACTGTGATAGTGCAGAAAATGACATTTCATAATTTCTTTTGGTATGTTGAATGTGGGACAACTTTCTGGGGTTTGTAACTGTTTCTCAGAAATGAGCTGAACAACAAGTTTAACACATTAATATTTAACAACTTTTAATTCTTGCTTGCTAGCCAAACAACTTTCATCAGCTCATCTGAAAGCCTTGAAGGGCATGGACATTTCAGCTCGTGAGTGCTATATTGGCTTACTGGTGGGGTGCAAGTTCTACTCCCTTATTTCTTGCTTTGGGTTTGCACTGAGTTGTCAAAAGGTCTGTATTCTAGACAGCTGCAGAGGTGAGAGGTATTTCTGTGTACCTAAGCCTAGAAAAGGAAAGGGAGGTTGCCAGGGGATGTTTATCCCAGTGGTAACAGTGTTAGTCATGGAGCAGAAGGGATGGTAGAGAATTAATTATAAAAAAAACAGTCATTTCAGTTGGAAAACATCTCTGAGATCATTCAGGCCAACCACTAACTTCAAGTCTGGTCTTCAACCATGTCCCTCAGCACCACATCCCTTTGTCTTTTAAACACCTCCGGGGATGGGGATTCCACAACCTTTCTAGGGAGCCTGTTCCAGTAGTTCTGAACTCTTTCAGCCAAGAAGATTCTTCTAGTAGCTGAACTAAATCTCCCCTGCTGCAGCTTGAGGCCATTTACAGAGAAGGACCACGAGGATGATCAGAGGACTGGAGCACCTCTGCTGTGAGGACAGACTGAAAGAATTGGGGCTGTTCAGTCTGGAGAAGAGGAGGCTCCCAGGTGACCTTCTTGTGGCCTTCCAGTATCTGAAGGGGACTTACAGAAAAGCTGGGGAAAGACTTTTTAGGCTATCAGGTTGTGATGGCTTGGGTGTACCCTGCCCCTCCCCCCCCCACTTTAGAATTGCCCAGACTAGTCTCAGCCAGCTCTGGGAATATAAATGAAGCTATTTATTTGCAGCTATCAGATATTTACAATATATACAGCTATATACAGAAATATACAAGGTAAAAGTAATACAGAAACACAACTCCCCTCCCAGAAACCTGAGTCCCCAGGAGGGGCTCTCAACCACCTCTGCATCTTCCCCTGCCCCTCTCAACCTTACTCCAGTCCCAAAGAAGAACAGAGGTTCAGCCAAGAGGTTAAGAAGCAAAGGTGAGTGGAAGGTGAGGTTATGGAGATGCAGCTCAGTCAGAAGCCCAAAGCAGAGTGCCACAAAAATGGCGAGAGTGTTATCTAATGTTTTAGTTTCTTGCTCAACAAGACTCTGAAGGGAGTAGACATCACCACTGTTTTCTTTTCACAGCCTATGATCTAGTTCCTCTCACCAAAAGATTCTATGCTGCTTCAAACTAGCACACAGGTAGTGAGAGGACTAGGGAGAATGGAGCAAAGTTGGAGGTGGGGAAATTCAAATTGGACATAAGGAGGAAGTTCTTCACCATGAGAGTGGTGAAAGCCTGGAATGGATTGTCCAGGGAGGTGGTTGAGGCCTCATCCCTGGAGGTGTTTAAGGCCAGGCTGGATGTGGCTCTGGGCAGCCTGATCTAGGGTAAGGTGCCCCTGTCCGTGGCAGGGGAGTTGCAACTAGACAATCCTTGTGGTCCCTTCCAACCCTGACTGATTCTATGATTCTCTTATCACTTGTTCCTACAGAGAAAAGACTGACCCCCACTGGTTCCAACCTCCTTTCAAGCAGGCTTTGTGTGGGAGGACACCTGTGTGATGAACCCTTTATATACTTTAAAGTACTACTTAAATAAGTGTTTTTGAACACCAAACTAATATACAATTTATTTTAATCTGTTATTTTCCTGGCTTTCCTGATGAGCATTTCTTATGCTCTCTATCAGAAATTCTCTAATGAGCTGACCTTCTGTCTGTGTTGTCAGCTCATCCATCTCTTCTAAACCATGAATCTTCTTACACTTGATTTTCTGCATTTGCTTTTGTATTCCTCTTGATCTCTCTGTTCCTGGAGGCATGTGTTCAAAGAAAATACTCAATTTTTCCCTGAAGAGCTAGTCCTTGTGGCTGGGAGAATAACCATGGCAATATGGCTGTTAGAGAACACCATATCCATGAAGGCATGTTAAAGAGTTTTAAAGAAAATGACTGCTTTTCCCGAGAAAGATTGAACCAGATGATCCTTGAGGTTCCTTCCAACATGGTATTCTGTGAGAGGTTATTTTTAGTGTATTACTCTATCTCAGCCAATCTCATGATTTCTAGATGACTGTCCTACAGTTCTGAGATGCAAGTTGACTGTCCTGTGATTCTGAGATGCAAGACACATGTCAGGGGTGGGAAGGGACCTCAAAAGATCATCCAGTCTGCCCTCTCCCGACCCCCCACCCCCACCAGAGCAGGATCATCTATACCAGATCACACAGGAACACATACAGGCGAGTCTTGAATATCTCCATAGAGAGAGACTCCACAACCCCTCTCAGCAGCCTGTTCCAGTGTTCTGTCACCCTCACAGGGAAAAAATATCCTACTCATGTTTACATGAAACTTCCTGTGTCTCAATTTCCAGCTATTGCCCCTTGTCCTGTCACTGGGCATTACCATTGGCTTGGCACTTTGGGACATGCTTTCATGGCCACAGTGGTCTTAGGTAGGCAGTTGGATTGACTGATCTTAGAGGACTGTTTCAATAGAAGCCATTCTATAAGCCTATGATTCTATGCCTTCATTGAAGAGCTTGAGTCTCTTAATTTCCCAGTGTAGAGAAACAAAATAGATTTTGGAAAAAGGAAGTCAATTAATCTTCAAAGGAAAAAGAAATAGAGGAGAGGGCAGGAAAAAATGAAAGGCGTAAAGTGGGGGTGAAGAGGGGATGAAATCAAACAGTTTCAGAGAGCAGAAGGCTAGTCACAGTTTGTCTAAGGAAGATGTTTCTGTATGTCCAGAAACCTCTGTCTTGGCAGTGTCTACAGCTGCTCTGCAAGGTTCCCTCTCTGGATTTAGCCTTCTGGGGGAGGAGGTTCCCATCTGGAGCTTGTTAGGTTTGGAGTGCAGCAGCTGTCTCTGGCACTTTTCTGAATCCATGGGGAAGAGTAGGCGAGTGGTTTGTCTGAGTCTTGGTATTTCCTTTCCTCCCAACGCACTCGTTTCCCCTACTGTATCTCATGCCGCTCCTGCTAAGTCTCCCCCTTACTTCCCTTAGGATCTTGGCAGCGTGTGACAGGGCTGAAGCGCCGTGATCAGGAGCTACTGCTGCCTTGACTATTCCACAGGCACACTAGGAATGTTCTGGAACAACTTGAATTAAGGATAAAAGCCTCCAGAGGAAGGATGGAACAGTGAATTATAAAATCACAGTTAACAATCTTTTTAAAGGACAAAGTTGTACGGGGTTTGAGTGACAAGATTCCTTCTTAGTGCACAAGTCCCCACTTCATAATTTGATCTCCAGATGGCTGTGATTATTCTCAATCTGGAAAAGTATATTAATGGAGGGACTTTGTTGGTTTTTGGTTTGGTTTGGTTTTGTTTTAATTGCATGTGATATGAATTCCCTTCATAATTGAAGCTATCAGTTTTTCTTCATTGCGTTCAAAGATAAATTCATTAGAGAATTGTAGACTCTTCCTACCAGACAGGATTGATGTCCTCTTCGCAGCTTGTCAGCTGCATCATTTTGAAGTGCAGGGTAACTTTTTTCTTTAAATAACTAGATTGATAAGAGAAGGACTTGTTGAAATTGGTTAGAGCAGAAACTCTATACTGAGAGAATGACATAGCCTGTGAGAAGAGGATTGTCTTCTAATGTGTAGGAATGGTTGCAGCAAAGGGAAAACTGTACCAATGTATGCTGAGGCACATGATGGATGAGCAGAGACTCTTCTCTCATGTTCTGGGGGCCCCAGTTCAAAAGGGACATATAACTGCTTGAGAGAGCCCAACACAGAGCCACAAAGATGATTAAGAGTGTGGAAGATCTCCTTTACAAGGAGAGCCTGAGGGAGCTGAGGCTTGGAGCTTGGAAAAGAGGAGACTGAGAGGTGATCTCAACAACATTTCTAAAGAAGTAAAGGTGAGTGCCAGGAGGCTGGAGCCAGGCCCTGCTGGGTGATGCCCAGTGACAGGACAATGGGCACTGGGTGGAAGCTGAGACATAGGAAGTTCCCTGGAAACATGAGGAGGAATTTTTTCCCTGGGAGGGTGACAGAACCCTGGAACAGGCTGCCCAGGGTGGCTGTGGAGTCTCCCTCTTTGGAGATATTCAAAACCTACCTGGATGTGTTCCTGTGTGACCTCCTCTAGGTGATCCTCCTCTAGCAGAAGGGTGGACTGGATGAGCTTTCCAGGTCCCTTTCAGCCCCTGACATTCTGTGATTCTGTGATATGAAAGGAGAAGATGCTATGGAAAGGAGACTGGCTTGTTTCCATAGGAGAGGAAGAAAAAGGAAGAGTAATAATTCTAAACCTAAAATTTCTACACTTTGAGAGTGAAACAGGCCTCTTTTTTCTTTTTGTTTTTTTTTTTTTCTTCCCTTCTGACTATGACTTGCTTGTTTTTGGTCTCTCCTGGCTTGGTTCTCTTCTTGGTAGGTGATGAAATGAGAGACTAAGAGAAGAGCAGTTACGCTTTCTTGAACAGCTCTTCCTTGTCCCTCCTCCTGGTATCTGCTCTAACAAGCCATGTAGGTGATACTTCTTTTCTATCTGGCAGGTCACAAAGCCTCTTTGAGGCAGGCTAGGCCCAGTGCCCAATTCTTACTGCTGCAGATCTTTATTTTTCATCAAATCTGTTGTGGCTTGCATGCAGCATGCTCTTCGGGCTCCCATGCAGGATGCTGGCCCAAATGAAAACCTTTCTTAGCGAGGAAAGTCTGTATCACAACACATCGTGTATCTAGGAGAAATGAGGGGAGACTTTCCTTTGTTATAGTTTGTCACTTCAGGTGGAAGGGAAGAGAATGTTCATTATGTTCATCAAACCTTTCTATAAAGGATGAGACATTCAGACACCCCATTTACAAACTTGTCCTTGGTTATGGTTTTATCTCAAAACAGCTACTTTCTGGTGAGACTGAATGCCTGAGCACCCTATTTGGTGTCAAGCTGGCAGCTGGACTTGATGGTCTTAGAGGTCTTTTCCAATCTTAACAATTTACTGTTTGTTAGGATAGTGCTGCCCCCAGAGCAGCTTTGACAAAGTGGTTACAATGATAAGAAGGAGATCTTTGGTTGATTATTTTTTACCATGCAGAACTGTCTTGCAAAATCTGGATCTCTCTGTATTTAGAGGGCTGCCTTTCTTGCTCTGGAGATCCTAGCCATCCCACAAGCTTCAATTTCAGCACAGCCTCAGCAGAAGGCTGCAGCTGTTGTAAACCCAAGGTTGGATGAGGAGAAGATGCAAGCTGTAAACTGGGGGACTTGATCATCTCCCCTATGAAGAGAGACTGAAAAACCTGGGGCTGTTTAGTCTGGAGAAGACTGAGAGGAGATCTCATCCTGTGTACAAATATCTGAGGGGTGGGTGTCAAGTGGCTAAGGCTGATCCCTTTTTGGTGGTCAGCAGCCATAAGACAAGGAGAAACAGCTACAAATTGGAACAGAGAAGGTTTCACCTCAACATGAGGAGAAACTTCTTTACAGTGAGGATGATAGAGCCCTGGAGCAGGCTGCTCAGAGAGGTTGTGGAATCTCCTTCTCTGGAGACTATCAAAACCCACCTGGATGTATTCCTGTGTGAACTACCCTAGGAGATCCTGCCTTGGCAAGGGGCTTGGACTTGATGATCTCTGGAGGTTGCAGAATCACAAAATGTCAGGGGCCGGAGTGTGTCTGGGCAGGTTTTGAATATCTCCAAAGAGGGAGACTCCACAACCACCCTGGGCAACCTGTTCCAGGGTTCTGTCACCCTCCCAGGGAAAAAATTCCTCCTCATGTTTCCAGGGAACTTCCAATGTCTCAGCTTTCACCCAGTGCCCATTGTCCTGTCACTGGGCATCACCCAGCAGAGCCTGGCTCCAACCTCCTGGCCCTCACCTTTACATCTTTAGAAACGTTGTTGAGATGGCTTCTCAGTCTTCTCCAAGCTCCAAGCCCCGGCTCCCTCAGGCTCTCCTTGTAAAGGAGATCTTCCACTCCCTTAATCATCTTTCTTGCTGTGTGTTGGACTCTCTCAAGCAGCTCTATGTCCCTCTTGAACTGCAGGGCCCAGAACTGGACCCACTACTCCAGATGTAGCTTCATCAGGGCAGAGTAGAGGAGCAGGAGAAACTCTCTTCACCTACTAGCCACAGCTCTTTTAATACACTCCAGAATGGTGTTGGCCCTCCTGGCCATCAGAGCACATTGCTGGCTCATGGTCAGCCTCCTATCAGCTAGGACCCGCACTTCCATTTCCCCTTCACTGCCTTCCAACAGGCCAGTCCCCAACCTATACTGATATCTGGGGTTGTTCTTTCCCTTCCAGCCTCTGAAGTTCTGTGATTCTGTGACTCTTTCAGAGTTGCTTTTTGCTGAGAAAGGTGCACTAACAAAATACTGAACTTCATCCTATATCTTGTTCATTTGACCTAATTAGCGCTTGATGTGATAAGGCTGAACTTTGGCAAGCTGCTCTCAGGTGGTGTTTGTTGCTACAGCACTGAAGTGACTCAGCAGGAAAAAGATGGTTTCTGCTGAGCCCGTAGATCAGCAAATCATCAGGAGCAGAGTTGCTGTCTTGATCCAAGAGCTGAAAGATTGAATTCCACAGTGTGGAAACACATGGCTGCACTTGCGGTGGCAATGAATCTGCCCGGAAATGTAACAGCTCGTAAGACATGTAACCAAAATTGCATTGTTCAAGAGTGGAACAAATTAATTAGATTAAATGGAGTCTTTGTCTGTCATGGCTCCAGAGAGAAAATTCATAGGAGACAGGCTGCCTTTTCCTAACAGTTTTCCTCCTTCTGCCCATATGGACTGGAGCTTTGTGTGGTGTTCGGTTTGGTTTTGGTTGGGTTTTTTTTTCTCTGCCTCTTTCTTTGGGTCTCTGTCCCCATCTTTAAGAGCTAAGGGACTCCTGCTCCTTCCATGGATGAAGGACTAGCAACCACAGCTGGGGAAAAGACAAAGATGAGGAGATGCCTTTCCAACCTCAGTGACTACTCCTAGTCACAGTCTCTACTCACCATTGAAATTAATCCTTCTTTTGAACACTTTTCAAGCCTTTCTTGCTGCCCTCGTCTCTACACAGTTCCCTACCAGCCCTCCCTCAGGCTTTCTCCTCTTGATAGAGAGTGTTGGAGTCCACAGGGAAGGCTTATCTCTCCTCCTTCCTCCTGTGGCACAGAGTGCATCCTGCTAGGTATAGAGCCCTTCTGTCTCCTGACATCACTGAAATGAGAAGGACACCATGAACAACCTGCCAATACTGCTCATGAAGCGGGGGAGAAGCCCTCTTAGTTGCTTGCCGGAGCAGAGCTGTAGTTCATTGCTTTACTGACTGTGGTTCTGATGAGTTCCTTATGTTAAATTGCCAGGTTATTGGAGGAGTTCTGCTTGTGACATTTTCTTTTAAACTATTATTTTTAATTTTCTGGCCCTTTCTGAGGACAGGAATGCATCAGGGGAAGACGAAGGATGTGAGGAAGTAGTGCCATTGAGATTAGAGGGACCAAATTTTACCAGCAATCACAGCAAATATCTGACTCGCTTAAGTGAAGCCAATTACTGTATTATTGCCTCCTTTTGCACTGTGCACAGTAGGGATGTCACTGGATAATGGTTTGCATGTAGAGTTAATCACTTTGATGCATTTCTGACTGATCCCAGCAAATTATGTTTTGGTTCCACTATATTAAACACAAGAGCAGGGGATTATCATTAATAAATCTAAGGCACAGCATGCATAAATCTTGAATAAATCAAATATCAATTACATAGGCAGTATCTGCTGACATCTGCTTTCATCAAATAATATATTTGAAATAGATTTTATTCCACTTTGTTGGAGTCAAAGAAGTGTCAGACTGGTGTGCAAAGACCCTTACTCCAAAGAGTTGGGTTATGCAGGTGTGCTGTTGCTTGGCAAGCAGCATAAAACAGCCTTTTTTTTTCTTCTTCGTCTTCTTCTTCTTCTTTATTTTCCCCTTTTTAATTGCCTTTCATTTTTGTTCATAAATAGCACATCAGCTTCACACTGCAGTTCATGTAGTGATGAGAGGGCTTGAATCTTCAGGAAGAAGCTCTCCTGCATATGTATTGCTGTATCTAAGCATTTTATGAGTTGTAGAATGGTAGGGGTTGGAAGGGACCTATGGAGATCATCTAGGCCAACTACTCTGCTAGAACAGGGTCACCTGGAGCAAGTTGCACAGAAACACATCCAGGTGGGCTTTGAAAGGCTCCAGAGGAGACTCCACAATCTCTCTAGGCAGCCTGCTCCAGTGCTCTGCCACTTTCACAGGAAACCATTTTCCCAAGTTCAAGTAAAACCTCTTGTGTTCTTGTTTGCATCTGTTGTCCTTGTCCTCTCACTGGGCACCTCTGAGAAGAGCCCAGCCCCCTCCTCATAACCACAACCCTTTAGATAGTGATAAGGTTCCCTGTCAGTTTTCTCTTTTCAGGTTAAAACAGCCCTAGGTCTTTCAGGCTGTCCTAGTCAGAGATGCTCCAGTCCCCTCAGCACCTTTATGGCCCTCCGTTGGACTCTCCAGTCGTTCCCTGTATACTTCTGATAAGGCTGCCCTCTTACCTGCAACCTTTCCCCATGGCTGGGTGGGGTGAATTCGAGCCTGGGATTTCCTGGGGACTGTGACAGGTGGGAAAAGAAAAAAAATTAGTTGATGCCTGATTTCAAGGGAATTGCAGAAAGGGAGGATTAGATGTGGGCAGAGCCCAGCAGCCTGTGGGTGTTTGAAGGCCTCTGGGCAGGGTGAGTATTTATCTCCAAACACCACATCTCCCTTCCAGGGGCAGGTGGGGTGTTTCTCTGGCTTGTGGGAACATGCCAAGCAGGAGTTAAATGCCATGGTGAGGCCTCTTCCTACCGAGGCGAAGGCCTCGCATGGCTGCAAAGTGACACCCTCTATTGTGTGCTCTCTCCTGGGTCTGAACACGTGAGGACCATGTCTGCACTCATTCCTGGTCATGTGGAGCCCCAGGGCAAGGGAGGACTCCTTCCTGCACCCTGCGAGGGCTGAAGCACTCCTCCAGCAAGGCAAATGATAGAAATAAGGAGCATGGTGTTGGCATATCAGTAGAGCATCTACAGTTACATTGCCCAAGAAGGCCAATGGCATCTTGGCTTGTATTAAAAATGCTGTGGCCAGTAGGAGCAGGGAGGTGATTGTCCCCTTGGACTTGGCTTTGGTGAGGCCACACCTTGAGTGTTGTGTTTGGTTTTGGGCACTGTGATACAAGAGAGATGTGGAGGTGGTGGAGCAGGTCCAGAGGAGGGCAACAGAGCTGGGGAAGGGCCTGGAGAATAAATCTTATGAGGAGCACTGAGGGAGCTGGGGGTGGTTAGTGTGAAGAGGAGGATGCTGAGAGGAGACCTCATGGCTGTCTACAGCTGCCTGAAAGGAGGTTGTGGAGAGGCTGCTGCTGGTTTCTTCTCACAGGTTACTGGAGACAGAACAAGGGGGAATGTCCTCATGCTGAGAGTGGGGAGGTTTAGATTAACTATTAAGAGAGAATTTTCCACAGAGAGAGTGGTCAGAGACTGGAACGAGCTGCCCAGGGAGGTGGTGGAGTCACTAACCTTGGATGTGTTTAAGGGTTGTTTCGATGTGGTGCTTGGGGATATGGCTTAATGTGAATCTTGTGGAGTAGGGTTATAGGTTAGACCTGGTGATCCTAAGGGGCTTTTCCAACCTGAATGTTTCTGTGTGATTCTGTGACTTCTCCATTACTCCTTTTACGTTGTTTATCAATTATTCCTTTGCCTTATTTCACACACGGAATCCTAGAATGTTAGGGGTTGGAAGGAACCTATGGAGATAATACAGTACAAGGCCCCTGCCAGAGCAGGATCACCCAGGGCAAGTCACACAGGAATGCATCCAGGTGGGTTTTGAATGTCTCCAGAGAAGGAGACTCCACAACCTCTGTGGGCAGCCTGCTCCAGGGCTTTGTCACCCTCACAGTGATGAAGCTTTTCCTTATGTTCATATGGAACCTCCTTTGCTCCAGCTTGCCCCCATTGTCCCTTGTCCTGTCATTGAACATCACTGATCAGAGCCTGGCTTTGTCCTTCTGACACTGCCCTGCACATCTTTATCAACATTAGTTTCCAGATTACTGGAGACTATGGTAAGTCTGAGCACCCCACAAAATGCCCTCCTATTGAAGGAGAAAACAAGAGAAAACTTTAAAGATGGGGCCTCAGCACTTCCATATCCAGCTCTGCTCAGCCTGCTGGAATCCCGCATCTGCCTTAGCTTCAGAGAGGTGCTCCAGAGATTGGAAATGCTGCTTACTGATGCAAGTTTCATTTCATGGATAGCAAACAATGCATCTGAAGACCATGAGGACACACCAGATGACTCCTGTGGGGTTTTGTGTAATACATTTCAACTTACAGATGTTTTCAAATAGCTGCATAGACCATAACAAGTGTGAGTAGATGTAGGTGGATTTAGTTTCCTGATTTGGGTGAACCATTTGTAAAGTGTGCTTGTTTGTGAACAAAATCCTTTCTTTTCTATCTGGGCATCTGTTGAATTTGTTAATTCTGTGTAAAAATATGCAGATATCAAAATTACACTATGTGAACATCAAGCCAAAAGGAAAGTAATAGTTTTTCTCCTAGTTTTTTCAAAGATCTGTCAGCCTCTAAATTAGTAATTTCAACAACTCCAAAAGTTCTTCAACTTCTCCATTCACAGAGCTGATATCCTATGGGTTCATCTGTTTTAATGCAGCTTACTTTCTCATGTGCCTGCTCCTGACAGGCACTGGAAACCATTGGTCTGATCTGTGTGAGGAATTTATAGGAGTACTGTCCCTTGGGAAATGATTTGAAAGTACCACACACATCTATTTCATTCCAAATGCAAGCAAAACCAAAACAAAACAAAAAAAAAAGCTGTGTTATTTCTGAACCCCGAGGATGTCTTTTGGTAGAGGTGGTCCAGCTGTGTCCAGGGAGGGAGGGACTCCACTGCAACTAGCAAAACTTAATACACTAAACTACAAAGAAATAACACAAGGACTGCTTTTGTTTTGGTGGTGGGAATATTTAAGGTGTTCACAAAGCACACCTGAGGCTCATACTCATGTTGTATTTCTCTATTAAAAGAGAATAAATTAAAATATTAATTCTCTACTCATCTGCCTGCTACAGTTCCCATTGCCTTCTGTGGGCGTCATACCTCTGCAATTGGGAACAGGTTCTTCTTCCCCCTTGCAATTTAACAAGTCCTGCAATTGCTGACACGTGTCATGGTATGAATCCAGGAGTGACAGGACTTGCAGTGATGTCACCATATAGAATACTTTCCCTGTTGTGGGAGGAGCTGTAGTTCAATTGAAACTAGTTATGAGTTCAGATTTTGGCTGTTACTTTTCATACACATAGGGGGGTTTTAAAAGCTTTGGAGAGAAATTATGGTAAGAACTGGTTCACAACACAGGAGTCTTCTGAGAAGTGATCCAGTGTCGAAACAGGTCTTGTGTTGACCCTCAGTCTTTTCTACAGAATCATGCAGTCACAGAATGGTAGGGATTGGAAGGAACTTCTGGATATCATCTAGTCCAAACCCTCTGTGAAAGCAGGATCACCTAGATAAGGCCACACAGGAATGCATCCAGGTGGATTTTGAATATCTCCAAGAAGGAGACTCCACAACCTCTCTGGTCACCCTGCTCCGGTGCTCTGGCACCCTTAAAGCAAATAAGCTTTTCCATAAATTCAAGCCAAATCTCCTGACCTCCACCTTTTAGATATTGACAAGGATTGGTAAGATCCCCCCTCAATCTGTTCTTCTCCAGGCTAAACAGTCCCAGGCCTCTCAGCCTCTCCTCCTAAGATAGATGGTCCAGTCCTGTCAGCATCTTTGTGGCCCTCTGGATTCTCTCCAGTAGTTCCCTCTCTCTTTTGAACTGGGGAGCCCAGAAGTGGACACAAAAGGTGTGGCTTTAAAGTAGCGGGGGGAAATAGCCTTCCTTAAACTGCTGGCCACAGTCTTCTTAATGCACCTCAGAATATTGTTGGCCTTCCTGGCCACAGTGGCACATTGCGCTCATGGTGAACTTGATGTCCACCAGCACTCCAGGTCCTTTTCTGCAGAGCCACTTTCCAGTAGGTGAACTCCTAACCTGTACTGATAGAAAAACTTGAGCTGTCTCATTCTACTCTACAAGAGGATGTGGAGAGGACATCAGAAGAGATTGAGGTCTTTGTTTTTTTTCTCTTACAGAGGTTTAAATCTCTGTGTTTTGACACCTTGTCTCCACTGCATGTACACGTGTGTCTATGTGCCAGTGGAAGGGATAAGCTGAGACCAGGGATCGTTTTCACAGGTAACAATTGCAGCCAAGTCACATTTAGTGTACACAAAGTACAAGGAGAAGAGCATTTTTCATTTGATTTTCATAAAGGATTTTTCTTTCTTCTTTCCTCTCTTCTTTTGTTTCTTTCATGTGGGAGGCTTGTGAAGCATGAATTTTGTCTCAGTGGATCACAACCAGCTTGCCCATGAGTCAGCAGGGTGGCCTTTAATTTACTTTTCATACATTTTCTTTATTTATTTTGCTGAAATGGTTGGGGTTTTAGTTTGGGTTGGTTGGTTGGTTTGCTTTAATCTTGGTGGAGCCTCATCATCGTGATCCATTGCCACAAGATGCTAACCTGGAATGTTCAAACTCTTGAGTTCAGTCCTAATGTTAGGAGACAAAAAAGAAGGGGATGTGAAGGGAAACATTGAAAGCAAGTCCAGAAGGCTGTTTTCAACTCCACCTAGCTGCTCAGGGCATCCATGAGAGGGATGGGAGCCGGCAAAACTGCCATCAAGGAGAGCATTGCTCACTGCTGCTGGGCTTCATGTCTCTGAAACAAATCCTAACTGCATTAAAGTGTAGAGATAGGTAGAGAATAGCATTGGTAGGTACTGAAATGTGGTCATTCATACAGTCTGCCCTTGGGCCAGCTGAAAATCTTCCTTTTTGCCACAAGCTCTGGGAACCACCACCACAGTTTCCAAGGGTGGGAGATAAGTACTTTATAGCTTGACACCTGAGGTAGCTCAGTTTAAGAAGACAATTCCCCAGAAGGAGCTTGGCCATAAGATCCCAATCAGGGATTTGATTTGAAAGGAAAAGAAAACAAAACACCTAAAGTTTGTGTAAGGTGGTGGGAGATTGAAAATGCTGCCATTTCCCTGACCTCATTTCTTTTTCTACTGGTTTAATTGGTATCTAGCAATTATTTCAAGTGGCTAGCAACAAGAATGCTAGTATTTACAGTCATTAGCAACTCCTCATCTTGAAAAAAAATAAGCCTATTGAATATTAAAGTAAAGCAGTCTGTTTAATTAATACCATCTCAGGGCTGTCCTAAAGAAATTTACCTACTCTTTAGGTCTACATGGATGGCAAAATACACACTCATAAGCTTAAAGTCAGGTTTGGAACCAAGCTGACACGATGTGTTGCTGAAAGCAGGGAGATTTGTGTAGTGCAGGCAGTTTGCAAGACCTTACTTCTGCAAGAATGAACATGGCAGACTTCCCAGATCTGTTATATTTAGTTATTTATATGTACAGACACATATATAATCTGCCTTTTACTTAATTAGCTAATGTTTGTAAAGTGCTTTGAGGATTAAGTGCTATATAAGTGCTAATTATTATTATCTCTCAGTATGTCTTAGTAGACAAGGTCAACCAAGAAAGATGTTGAGCGTATCTACTGATGAAGAATGGGTAGACTGTCTGCTCTTCTCACCCCTGCCCACCCTCCCCTCCACCCCTAACACAGTGGTAGGAGAAAGGATTCCTTGAAGATGCATCTTGGTGAAACCCTGGGCCAGATTGCCTGGGAGGTCCAGTAAGTGTATGTCACTGGACATCCTTAAGAGCAGGATAGACAAGCCTGTGTAAAGGAAGACCTAAGTGTGATTAATCTTGCCTCAAAGGACTAGGATGTGCAGTATGGTTTCTGGAAGTCCCTCTCAGGCACAGGAGGTCTGTCAGTTTGATGTTTTCCTGGGTCCACACAAGTCAAAATGCCCCTGAGCCAAATACGCAAGGCAGAGCAGGCCAGCACAAAATGTGCAGATGTTTGTGGCCCAGCTGGAAAACTCTCCATAGAGGTGCTGAGATTTTGCTTGCAATCCTCTTTGATGAGGCTGCCATTTACCTGCTGTTATCGTTCTTGTAGCTAAATGCACAGCATTTCTGGTCAGGGACCATCAGATCTCTCAGTCTCAGGCAGCAGCTCAAGCTGCCTTCACATTCATAGCTGGGCTATGAGCTGGGCTGTCACTGCTTTGTTTCACCTGCTTGGGGACTACCAGTATCTAGCCAAAGCACAAGCCATGGGCAAGTGAGCTGCCAGTGAAGAAGTCCTCAGCTGCCTGACCCGAAGTGTGTCTCAGTCCCCTGGTTTATAATGAGTTGAGAGTTTTCCCATTTTCACTTTTCCTTTGCTTGGTACCATGTAAGTGTCTGCTAGGTGCAGTAAGAGTGATACAGTGCATAGACAGTGCCTTTCAGCTTTATGGTTGGCAGTCATCAGTTAGCTCTCATAACATCCTCTCAGGGAAAATGGATCACAGAATGGTTTGGATTAGAAGTGACCTTAAAAAGATCACTTAGTTCCAACACGTCCCATCAGCCCAGATTGCTCAAGGCCTCATCCATCCTGGCCTCCAACACCCCCAAGGAGAGAGCATCTACAGCCTCTCCGGGCAACTTGTTCCAGTGTCTCACCACCTTCACTGTAAAGAGTTTCTTTCCAGTCTCTGGTCTAAATCTGTCCTACTCATGCTTCAATCTATTGCCTCTCACCCTATCACTGCAGTCCCTTGTAAAAAAGTCCCTCCCCAACTTTTTTGTAGGCCCTCTTCAGGTATCAGAGGAGCACAGTAAGATCTTCTCAGAACCTTCTCTTCTCCAGGCTGAACAGCCCCAACTCTGACAGCTCTGTCCTCAGTGGTGCTCCAGCCCTCTGAATGTTCAAATGTTAATGCATTTAATATACACAGGTGCTCAAATATACTTAGAACTCCATGTGCATGTATCTGTCCTGGATAAAGAAGGAATAAAGTGAGGCAATAAAAGATTCAAGTGAAGCCCAGAAGGCTGGCATCACATTCCATAGTTTTGGTCAGATGCTGTCCATGAGAACCACAAAGCAATTCACATATCTTCTTTTCCAGGCACCTGACTAAGGTTTAATTGCTCGCAAATGTTTATTTCCACACTTGTGTGTAGGTACATCCATGGTAACATGCGTGTATGGTGTTGTCATTTGATGTGATATTTGGTTAAGTGGATCTCATTACCTACAAACTTTTTAATTGCTGGCAGGTACTAACTGGTTCTCAAAACTTCTGTTGGCCAATATTGCTCTTTGTCTTCTTTATGCTTTCATTTCTCTCCTTTTGCAAAAGATGGGCCCAGAACTTTGCTTGCTTTTACATTTAATATAAACTCTCTCCTTCAGCAAGCTCCACAGCACTGTCAGGAGCACACAGGAGGACAGGGTCCAGCAGTAACAACTTGGTAGCAGCCTATGCCAGAAACTCCCACGATAGAAAACATAGACCTCAAATCAAAGGAGTTCACTTGACCTTGGCAGACTATTTTTACTGAATAGTTCAAATGTTTGGGGGGAAGGGTGGTGCTGAATGCAGGTTTCAGCCTGGCTCACCCCACAGCTACAACCTGGTTTTGTTAATTTTTCATTCCAAATATAGGTAAAAGAAAGGCAATTAGTTAAAACATTAGACACGGTAAATAAAAGTGCTGCTTTCATTTTGCTAGACTTTTCTTTCTCTTTTTTACTGCAGGGAATTTTTATAACCTCCCTTTTAGTTTGGAAGTCTTTTAAATAAGTAGGGTGAGTGGTCTTTTGGGGGGAGAAAAGAAACACAGTGATTTGAGATAGGCTGGTGTTGCTATTTCTCCCCTTGCAGCCAAACCCCAGGCTTTTCTCTTTGATGACAAAGCAAACACACCAGGAAGGGGAAAGAAAGGAGCCAGGAACAGTCAGCACCAGAGACAGAAGCTGTTTTATTTTCTTCATTGGCTGCTACAGTCCTGCCAGCTGACTTGAGACCTGGCAAGCTCAGCTCTGCTGGATGGTTTAAGAGGAAGGTGTTCAAGAATTGTGTGAACATAGCACTTGGGCACGTGGTTAAATGGCCATGGTGATCTTAGGTTGGAGATTGGACTCAGTGGCCTTAGAGGTCTTTTCCAACCACAATTCTATGTTTCTGTGCTGCCTCTCACTCCATGTTTTGTTTGTGGTCACAGAAGCATGGGGAAATCTTTCTTTATCAAAAGGACAGCGGAAGTTGGTCAAAGAAGAGCAGAAGTAGGGAGCAACCTGAGAAGCAGCAGTGCAAAGCAGTATTTCCAGTGCCACAGCATTCCAGTCAAGGTGGTGAAGAGGAGACCACTGCCAGGGTCCTGTTGCCTTGTTTACTTGGGTCATCATCCAAATGATTACTCTCAGACAAGTGAAGGTGGTGGTGCTGTTCAAGAGGAGGTAGTGACTGGCAAACAAGAAGACGACACTCCTAATTTCTAGTTGTCTTCTCTTCCCAAGGATTGCTGACTTTGCCCTCTAACCTGCACACTGTCCCTGGGAAGGACAAGTATTAGTAAACCTCATCTTACTGGGACATGTTCCATTGAAACCTTTTCTGGGTGTTGCAACTAAACCAAGGCGTAACTGGCAATTAGGCTTTGGTTCCCTTAGAGACCTCTGTGTGGTGACACCCAGCACAGGAACAAGTGTTATGGAATTAAAATACTTCTCTCACACCTACTGAATCCGTGAGAGCAGGGGCTGGACCCTCAGAAACTGACTGCAGAGGAGGGGGGAAGAAGAATGAAGCTCTCTGACTATGGGAACTCTCACCACTGAAAAGGGCCCAGCCCCATTCTTGTGGCCTCCACCCTTTAGATATTGGTCAGGACTACAAAGCTTCTCTCTCAGTCTTCTTATCTCCTTGTCAGGGAGATGCTCCAGTCCCCTCAGCATCTTTCTGGCTCTCTGCTAGACTCTGTTCAGTAGTTCCCTGTCTTTGAACCAGGGAGCCAAAAATGGGCACAATACTCCAAGTGTGGCCTCATCAAGGCAGAGTGAAGGAGGATGACCTGCTGGCCACATTCTTCTTGATACACACCAGAATATAATTGGTCTTGGCACATTGCTGGCTCATGATGAAGTTGTTCACCAGGACTCTCAGATGCTTTTATCCAAGAGCTACTTTCCAGCAGGTCAACCCTTAACCTGTACTGGTGCAGAGAGTTTTTCCTCCCATGGTGCAGGACTCTGTGCTTGTCCTTGTTGAACTTCATGAGCTTCCCCTCTGACAGAATCTGCAGCCTTTATCATTATATTCTAATGAAATATAATTTCATTTTTATATAGATATATATATAGGAGCTCAGAAGGTGGCTTGAATACAGAGTACACATAAATAGAGTTAGAGCTCAGTTGCTCAGTGAAAGTTGACAAACCCCTCAAAGTGCAAAATGAAAGTTTCCTTTTTCTGTAGCTGGATTTGCAGCGTAAAAAAATTGATTTCAAAATTCTTCTGGATAATATGTTCTGGTTGGTTATCAGGACTGTCCACTGCCAAAATAAGTATGCTTGTATCAGAAGGGTTACAGTGAAAAGAGAAAAGCACAGAGGAAGGTGGCAAATATGTGGAATGACTTGGTCATTAGAGTTAGTGAATAGTTTGTGTGAGATAGCAGTTAGCATTAAAAAAAGTAAAGCTTGAATGATCCTCATAGTAATCTGTGTGCTGGGGATCAAGTTCCCAGGGAATCACTTGTGCTGCTGTTTATACCACTACAACTGGAGGATTCTTCAGTTTAAAGTTTAAATCAGCCATACCTCCCCCATTTCCCCCACCCCTTCCCCTGCTCTCCCAACACCCGCAGTACACAATTGTAGTGTGAGACTCCTCGGCACAGGATGCTGTAGAAGCCAGCAGTACAAATGGGTTCAAGAAGGGATTAGACAGATTCGTGGAGGAGAAGTCCTGAGGGGGCTATTAAAAGTTGTGATCCAGTTGCAACCTCTGCCTCAGAAAGTCCCAAAACTGCTGATTGCTGGAATCTGAGAGGTTATACCAGAGGATGGATCACTTTAATTGCCGTGCTGCTGCTGAAGCACCCACCGCTGACCACTGGGGAAGATGAGATACTGGGCTGAATGGGCCGTCAGTGACTCAAAATGGCTCATCTGTTTTCACATTCTTAGTTTTTTTCCGAGCAATGAATGGTCAAGTGACCTCATTTTTCTCCTCTTTAAGAGCTGAAATTCACTCCTGCCAAGAAATTCAGATTTCTGACTGTTTGAGCCACTCAGGACAGGCTGCTTGGAGGTGGCACAAATGCAGTGCAGCATACGAACAAGGTCGGTGGATGGAGGGAAGTTTAGGTGCCTGTACATGCAGCACCACAAGGTACTGCTCTACAAGCTGACTAGAGAAGCTTAGAGATGGTGACTTCCTGAAGTATTGGCCTTGTTTCACCTGTGCTGGGGAGTGGAAGTAGCCTGCTGTATATGTAGACAGCATTACATACGTCCTCCTTTCCCGCTAGCACAAAGGCTGACCTCACTTAGCCTGGGTTGCAAAGAGTAATGGATTCTTCACAGTAAGGAATGAATTAAACAGGTTGCAAACCATTTCCTTGCATAGCATCAGTTCAGCTGGATCCAATGTCTGGCCACTCTTTCAGTAAAGATTTTTTTTCTAATATGCAGTCTAAACCTCTCCTGGACCATCTCGAGGCCTCTACACTGCAGGAGCAATGAAAAGAAATGAGACTCAGCAGGTTGTCCCTTGGGCAGTACTCTCCAGGTTTGGTGCTATATGATCAGGCTAAGGTATGATGCACTAGAATCATAGAATGTCAGGGGATGGAAGGGACCTCAAAAGATCATCTGGTCCAGCCCTCCTCCCAGAGCAGGATCACTTAGAGCAGATCACAGAAGAACGCATCCAGACGGTTCTTGAGTATTGCCAGAGAGGAAGAATCCACAGCCTCCCTGGGCAGCTGTTTCCAGTGCTTTGTCGCACTCACAGTGAAAAAATTCTTCCTCAGCCAGAGTGCAAGGAGTTAAAGGCAGGGTGTTGGGAGCTCCTTCAAGTGCAAAGATATGACTGAGTGACAGGACTCTACTGCCCAACCAACAGCAAGTAATCTAAGGGACAGGAGCAGGCCTTGATATTTCCTGTTGTGATACTCTGTGAGACAGCAATGTGTCCTTGTGGCCGAAAGAGCCAATGGCATCCTCTGGTGCAGCAAGAAAAGTGTGACCAGCAGGTCTAAGGAGGTTCTTCTCCCCATCTGCGCTGCCCTGGTGAGACCACACCTGGAGTACTGTGTCCGGTTTTGAGCTTGCCAATTCAAGAGAAACAGGGACCTGCTGGAGAGATTCCAATGGAGAGACACGAGGATGTGTGGGGGACTTGAGCATCTCCCTTATGGTGAGAGACTGAGAGCCCTGAGGCTGTTCAGTCTGGAGTAGAGAAGACTGAGAGGAGATTTCATCAATATATCCAAATATCTGAGGGGTAGGTTTCAAGTGGATGTGACCAATCTCTTTTTGGTGGTCAGCAGAAATAAGACAAGGAACAACAGCTACAAACTGGAATGTAGAAGGTTTCACCTTAATGTGAGGAGAAACTTCTTTACAGGGAGGGTTACAGAGCCCTGAAGAGGCTCCCCAGAGAGGTTGTGGAGTCTTCTCCTCTGGGTGCATTTCTGTGCAGACTACACTAGGTGACTCTGCTTTGGTAGGGTGGTTGGATGCGATGATCTCTAAAGGTCCCTTCCAACCACTTAAGTTCTGTATTTCTGTGATTCTGTGAATTCTATCTCTAAGTAAGCAATTGCAAGCTTGCTCCAACTGGTAGAGCCCACCAGGTTTGCCTGCTCTTCCACTCATTTTCCCTCCTCCAAATATTTGCTTTACAGCTGCTGTGAAGTGATGTGAATGACCTTTGCAGAAAAAGTGCACCAGCTGTTCACCCGTTAAAAGCCAGCATCAGAATCAGCCTTAATTTTTGTTGTGGCTGAGACTCTTCATGCCAGTTCCTGGTGTAAAGGTCTGGTTTCCAGTCACCCTCTGTAGAAGCTTATAGAAGGTCAAGAGTGAAACCTGGGAGGCAGCATGGGGAAGCTGGCAGCACAGCCATTTGCTCTGCACTTGCTGGCAGAGGTGCCAGTTTTAATGCCAGTATAGATGAGGGTTGTGGTCTACTGAAATGTAAATCAGAAGGGTTTCGCAAGAAGTGTTTATGTTCCACATCAGCAGTCGGCTGAAAGGTGAAGGCTTAAACTTGTCAAATATATTTTCTTTTAATCAATGACCAGTAAAAGAAGATGGATGTTTACAGGTCCTGTGGAGTCCATTCTCTTGGGTTAGGCTCATTATGGCAGCCCTCAAGCAGTCCTACCACATCATGGACAGCATAGATTATCTCTTGGAGCACTGAGAAATGTAATACAGACTGGGGAAGGAGGGTGATGCCTTTTCCTTCTTTTTGGTTATGCTTTGTTGGATACTGTCCCCAAATTTATTCTTTACAAACACAAGCTTCAACTTCCTGTAGTCACCAAAAGCAGTTAAACCTTTCAGATCAGGATCCTGGTCTTGATGACAGTTAAGCGTGTCTTGGAGATGGAGATGTGGAGACAAAGGGAAAGCCAAATGCCAAGGTTTGCTCTTGTGGGAGTTTCAACCTCCCTTTTTTTCTTTCAGACTGCTTTCTGGAAGGCATTATTTTACTTTTCGTTCTTGCTTCACATGCCTGAGTCCTTTCCCACATTAGTGTCCCTGGTATTTTTTTGCCTTGGTGTTCCATGATAACTCCTTCCCAGCTAAGAAACAGTGATCATGCCTGTACCCATACCCAAAAGCTAAAGTTGCCCTTTTGACTTTTCCACTTGCTCGTGACCCTACTACCTGTGTCTTCTTGCTGTGTTTTGAATTTCCAGCTTTTCTAGGGGCAGAACATTCCGAAGCAGGTAGAGGGGAATTTGTTTCTCTTGCTTTTCCTCCTGCAAATAACATTCAGAAGCTCTTGACACCCAAAGATTTAACTGAGGCAGGCACATGGGATCCCACACATGTACATCAGTGTCTGTTCCCACGGGATGAGCTCAGGGCTCTGTCCTCCAGACCTGAGGAGTAGGTAAAAGGCAACTGGTTTTAAAACTACTTTAAAAGAATGTAAATGCTTTTGATTCACCAGATCCTTGAACAGCTTGTGATGTTCTTTGAAAGAGAAATGCCTGATTCCCTTCACCAGCTCCAGATTGAAATCTGTCCTCTGGGATGTGTGGAAGGTTTGCCTTATGCATCAGGAAAACCACAGAAACATTAGGGTTGGAAAAGACCTCTAAGATCATCACATCCAACCATCAACCCAGTACCCTCACTCCTCTAAACTGTGTCCTGAAGTGTAAAGAAGGGAGGAGCTTCAACCTGTGTGTAGCCTGACAGAGAAGCCTCAAGCACCTCTTGTGGGTTTTTTCCTCCTTAGCAGGATTTTATGGCCTGTTTTAGAAAGTTTTCTTCTTACTCTGCCTCAGACAGCTCTAAGGGCACAGGCAAGGACGCTGTCAGGAGGGAAGCTGAGTTTATTGGCTATGGATCTTGTGATTTGGATACTTTCTGCCCTTTTTTGAAACGATTCTTTGGTTTTGAAAGCAAATGATGGCTATAATATAGTGAATTGGACACTAAATTTCTATTAATTCATAAAAACTAAAATAGAATCCATTAGGAGCAGTTTGGTATTGGTGTGAAAGGAGATGTAAATTATCTACTATCATGCTTGAAATGCAAAAGCTAATCATGTTTGGCATCAGGCCAGCTACCATTAAAGTAATTATTTTTAATCATCAGCACTTGGTGACATGAATACTCATATTTGTTGATTTACTGTGGAAAGCACTTTATCTAGTAAATAAAAAGCTGAGAAAATATACATTTTGTTTTAACGATAATAATAATTATTCTGATAAAAAGAGGCTTGCTTCTGTGGAGCCAAGGAGTTGCTTGCTGGAGGTATTCAAGAAACCTGTGGACATGGCATTTTGGGATGTAGTTCAATTAAAGGCCATGGTGGTGTTAGGTTGACAGTTGGACTCAGTGGTCTTAGAGATATTTTTCCAACTGAAACAATTCGTGCAATCTGTGATGCCATGAATAGAAGTGGAGGTGCTGGCATTGTATGTTAAAAAGTTACTCTGAAATTTGGAAGTATTAGATAAGCAGTACATTCTGGAAACATCTCATGGATCTAACTGTGGATAAATTAAACAGGTGGTCCATCTTCCCAAAATAGCTGTGTCTGGATTGAAGAAAGCAAGACATAGACTGTTTTGGTATGAAATATACATTATTTAGGTGAAAATTACTTCATTAAGCAATCAGACAGTCCAGATTTGGCATATAGTGCATGGAAATGAAAGTAATTCAAGGAGGCGAAATGGTTACTTGTAGGTAAGGCAAAAGCAGAAGTGAAATACTTACTGTTGGGCTGTTTGTGATTTTTTAAGGAAACAAGAGCTGATTCTGGAGTGCAATTAGAGCAGAATAAAAAATGTATTGTTGGGTGTGGGACAGTGTGGGAATAGTGTACGCTCAGAGACTCAGAGGCAATTCCATCACCTGAGCGTTTTGTGCATGCCACATTATGTAAGACCAAAGTATCATAGAATTAAAGGTAGAGGGTAGGAAAGGACCTCTGGACTCCACTTCTGGTGAAGTCCAACCACCCTGCCAAAGTAGGATCACCTAGAAGCAGGTTACACAAGAACAGATCCAGATGGGTCTTGAAAGAGTCTAGAGAAGGAGACTCTGCAAGGTCACTGGGGAACCTATGACCTTATTGTGGCCTTTCAGTATCTTAAGGGGGCCTACAAGAAAGCTGGAGAGGAACTTCTTAGGTTGTCAGGTAGTGATAGGACTAGGGGCAGTGGAACAAAGCTAGAAATGGATAGATTCAGATGAGATATTAGGAAGAAGTTCTTCACCATGAGGGTGGTGAGACCCTAGAACAGGTTGCCCAGGGAGGTGGTCAGAGCCCCATCCCTGGAGGTATTAAAGGCCAGGCTGAATGAGGCTTTAGCCTGATCTAGTGTGAGGTGTCCCTGCCCATGGGAGGGGGGCTGGAAATAGATGAACCTTGTGGTGCCTTCCAACCCTGACTGATTCTATGATTCTAATCAGTGTTTTTAACTAATGTAGGTCAAAAATGGAGATCAAAATAATCAGTGTTTTCAGCTGATTTTGAAAATAAAACTCATTTGGATTTTTCTGAAGGGCCAACTCTTCTGCATTTTAACTCTTTGACAGTGCTGTGAGAAGTGAAGATGTACTCTTTTCTGACAATGATTCAGTCCTGTTTAAAGCAGGAACTGAGATACTTTACTAGTGATTCCTCAAAACTGGCAGGTTCCCAAGTCAAATAATTCCTTAGAACATTGTGTCTACTTGTTGTCCAGAGAAGGGCGACGAGGCTGGTGAGAGGCCTTGAGCACAGCCCTATGAGAAGAGGCTGAGGGAGCTGGGATTGTTTAGCCTGGAGAAGAGGAGGCTCAGGGGTGACCTTATTGCTGTCTACAACTACCTGAAGGGTGGTTGTGGCCAGGGGGAGGTTGCTATCTTCTCTCGGGTGGCCAGCACCAGAACGAGAGGACACAGCCTCAGGCTGCGCCAGGGGAAATTTAGGCTCGAGGTGAGGAGAAAATTCTTCACTGAGAGAGTCATTGGACACTGGAATGGGCTGCCCGGGGAGGTGGTGGAGTCGTCATCCCTGGAGCTGTTCAAGGCAGGATTGGACGTGGCACTTGGTGCCATGGTCTGGCCTTGAGCTCTGTGGTAAAGGGTTGGACTTGATGATCTGTGAGGTCTCTTCCAACCTTGGTGAAACTGTGATACTTCTGCAGGTCATTCTAATATCAGCTTCACTGATTTCTTATCAGAACTTAAAGGAAAATAAAAGACATTTTGAGAACTTTTCATGAAAATTTGGAGGGGGGGAGAGGATGTGAAAACCCTCTTGTTGAGCTTTAATAATCATAGAGTTGTTTTGGATGGAAAAGCTCTTTAAGATCACCCAGTCCAACCATTTTCTAACTCTATTAAGTCTGGTCCTAAAACATGTTCTTCAGCACCACATCTCCACCTCTTTTAAACACCTCTGGGCACGGGGATTCAACTACCTCCCTGGGGAGCCTTGATGATTTGGTTTTATTCTGAAATGCATTATTCATCAGTTTTAGACTTTTTTCTCCCGTCAAATAGGTTTATAAGGGGGATTCTGAAACATTCCTTTTAGGGAAAGTGAAGTGTAGATTGATGGGCTGGTCTTTTGATGTTACATTTTATATGATAATACGACTATAAAATCTTAAGAAATAAATTGTTTGCAAAAAGGAAAGTTTCACCTCTTTCATTGCAAAAGATTGGAGTGTTTCAAACTGTTCACCTATTGTATTTGTTGTGGTTTTTTACCCATAGGGACATTGGTTTAGTGGTCAGGATAGTGTTGGATTGATGGTTGGAGTTGATGATCCTAGAGGCCCTTTCCAACCTTAATGATTCTATGATTCTGTTTCAGCAAATATTGCATGAACCTGTGAAGAATTTTGAGTGACTGCCTGACTATTCTCTCAAAGATTTTTCTAGGCACCTCTCCTTAATTTTGTAGCTATTTCTCTTTACCAAATCATGTGCATTAAGTTTTGCTTCTCTAGCATTTTTCTCACTGACATGTCAGCAATAGAGTGCTGTGCACAATTCTTGTGCCCTGGTGCTGTGTTTTCTTAGGTTATTGGTTCAGGTACTGTGTGAATTGTTTAAAGATATCTGCACTTGTGTTTCCCATGGCCAGCACTGGGAGCCCCATTTGGCTTCATGTGAAATTCAGGCTCTGGTCTTGGGTGCTTTGCTAAACCCATCTTCTCCTACCCCTCATCAGCATGCAGTGCCTGTGACTTTGGCTTTCAGAGTCTGCATGCTCAAGCCAGGGAGCGTCAGTGGCGGATCTGTAGGCAGAAGTGTCAATGCAGGTTACCTTCAGCGTTAGCTAGATGGTGCTAAAGAATTTGTGCTTGTCGTCTCAAAGAGAGCTTTAGAGTGCAGTCCTCCTTGCCATTCCTGGGCTTGGAATTGAAAAGCAGCACTTCTGCTTTGTCCTAAGAGCAAGCTGAGCTGCAGCCAAATGCATACAAGGAGTTAAAACCCAGCAAAGACCTGCTCCGAGCACTTGATGAGTTAGGCCTATTGGTTTCAGTGACTTCAGCGGGCTGCAGATCAGCCCCAGGAGCCTTACGCATACTTGGACATAAAAGAGAGTTTTTTGCCAGCGGAGGACTCCCTCTGCTCTGCTTGTTTCCAATCCGCTGGAGCAGCGATGGGCTTCCAGCAACCGGCGGCTGCTTTGCTTCCTGCTCTTGCGGTGCCTGTCTTGAAAGAGTGACAATCGCCTCTCTCCTTTTGGAGATGTCTTCGACAGCAACCTGGAAGGTTTTCAGAGGTGAATGATTTAGGAAACAAACCAACCCAAATGCCACCCCTCCAACTTGAGGTAAATGCTCTCCAGTAGCCCAGGTTGCCTTGTTTTCTGAGTGCTGCTGGTTTAGATTAACAGAGTCCTGGCTCTGATAAATACTAACAAAGTGTAACGAATGATCAAAGCTGCATTTACAACCCAATGAGCTTGAAATGATTGATCTGGATGACATAATAATGATAACCAGTGAGACGAGGCATGCAGGATTCGACCCCTCCAGGTACTGGAAGAGAGGAGCAGGTATTAAAAATGACTCCACTTCTTAGGTCATCAGGTTATTCCCATTTTGATATTAGCAGAGGATAAATGCAAGACCCTTGCTTTCCCTCAAAAGAGCCCTGCAGCTGCTTTCGACTGTTCCTATCCCTTTGATAGTAATTCATTGCTTTGTACAAATTACAAAGTTTGGCTGATGACCCAGTACGTAAGACCGAGTCAATTCATGACCCTTCCCTGTGCTGTTGGGCATCTAAGACTCATGTCTATAGTTCAAAGCATGGTGGAAGCTCAAGTGTTGTTCTCTGCAAAGCTTCTGGGAGGCTGTACTCATGCATGTGAAAGTATTTGGGGGTGTCTAGGGCATGGACATTTCCATCTCAAGGTTTCCTGCCATCTCACCGAAGACTGGCTAGGTGACTAATGGCAGAACAGGTTGCACATACCATAACCGCAATCCTCTTTAGAGCCTGAGCTGCCACTGTTCCCTTGATAACCTCTCCAACCGCAGCCCATCTCCTCATAGGCTTCCAGAATTGTGCTTCTGGCAGACATCTTTTCTTCCTACCAAACTGAAGTACCTATCTACTGGCCTTAGACCTGGCAAATGAGAAAGAAGGAGCCTTCATTTGTAATTGAATGAGGCTTCAGAAGATGTTAACAGATTTTTTCAACCTAAATGATTCTGTGACTCCTTGATGGGATCTCTTGTCTCTTTTTCCTCTCTTCAGCTTTGACTGTGGAAGGCGTCTGGACGTGTGGGATGCTTACATTCCGTAGCACACCTTAAAGACAACTCACCTTTCTATAAAGGCAACAGTAGCTGCTCTTTATTTCTATCAGACTGCTTTTGTCCAAGTAGCAACAAAAGACCTTGTAACCCCAGTGCCACCCCTTTGGTGCTGTGGAAGATAGTCTATTTGTGCACTTAAGAGATGCCCTCACAGCACTGTGAACATCTTTGCTCTACGGGTCTGGTCACTTGCTTTGGGTTTGCAGTAGCTGAGGATCACTTGAGAGACAAGTCCTGTGTGGCTGCTGCACCATTAACAGCCACCAGCTACGTCTTTTTCCATCTTTCTTCAGGGGAAAAGAGCATGAAAAAGCATGGCAATTGGAACACAGGCCAAGGAGCATTTAAAAATACTGGGCTGAATCCTCAGCAGGATGCAAGCAAGCAATTACACCTTTCAAGTCAAGAGAGCTTTTCCCGTTTACCATCTGAGACTTTTTCAGGGTGGCACTCAGAGGATGTTTGCAGTATCTACATTTAGAGGATAATTTCCCCAGGTTTCCCGTAAAGTTGACAAGGAGACAGTCAGTCTCTCTGGAAGACAACTGTAGCATTTAAATGTAAATCTGAATTGCCTCGTGGAAGAGGCTGTCTCCTTTTTTTATTCATTTTCTCTCCACCTCCACCCCCCACTTCTTTTTTCCCTTTACCCCTCTGTGGACCATAAAGACTGTTGCAGGTTAAAGCACCTGAAGCAAACTGCTTAAAATTTGGCCAGCTCTCATGTCACTGCTTTCAGCACTGACTCCAGAGTTAGCTCGTCCAGCCGTTCCTTGAGGAGTTCCTCGAAGCAGCTCCATCTGTTTGTCCAACCTTTAAAAAAGCCATTTAGTAATATCAAGGAGGACTGACAAGTCTGTGGGCCCTTTTCTGAAGATTTCTAAGCTACCCCAAAGTCCTTTTACCCAAATGGTGCTGCCGTATATACGACAGTTGACCTCAGACTTAGCTCTCTGAGCAATGAGTTCAATTAGCTTTAATACTTTCAACATTTAAATAGTTAACAGTAAGCAAAATCCTTTAGAAGCAGAGGGGGATGAGTACATGTGCGTCTGCTGAAGTTGTCAGGCAACCGTGGAAAAAAGAAACCACCTCTAATTGCTTCCAGACAATGCCTTTTGGATGGGGCTGTGCAAGAGCAAGGGGAGCTCACTCTGACAGAGGGACTGCTCCAGCCAGAGAGGAAGCTGCTCCAGCCCTGCCATCTCTCCTCCTTGCTGCCCGTGGAGAAAAAGGGGCTGCTTTGCCCCCCAAGCAGCCTGGCTCTCCACATCACTCCTCGCTAACAGGAAGCTGGTGGAAAGCTGAATGCCCGGAGTGGTGAGCCAGCAGATCTAAGCTGACTTTCTTAGCAATCGAGGGCTCATCCTGTGGCCTCTCTGACTTGCCATTTTCCCCACTAGTAACATTTGAGATCAATATGGGCTGTTGAGTGCCTTAGCTTGTTAACTGATTTCTCCAGACCCTACAGCAGTAAGTGGTGTCACCCTGGCTATAGACAGAAAAATTCCCACACCTTTTGATACCTACTTAGCTAAAGGTATAGCCAGAACACAAACCTTCTTTCTTCACAGCCTCTCGTGTTTTCTGGAGTTTGCTCATCTTGGTGCTGGCTGAAAATGGGACTCACTTTTTTCCTTTCCTTTCCTTTTCTTTCTTTTCTTTTTTTTTTTTTTTCCCCCTGCAGTCAGAAAGCAAAAGCAGAGGGATCTTGGAGAGACAGCACCAGAGAGCACTGAGGAAACTTTACTGGCTCCAAACAGCCTCAACAGCCAGTGCCAGAACTGAGGGTGGGGTAATAAAGTCATATCATATATTCTGTGATGACAAGTAGGAGAGCTTCTACTTGAACTACCAGGACTTGGCTCAAGCAAGTCCTGCCACTGGTCCAGCAGCCTCAAAGGTGACTTTTCAGGAAAGCCTGATTTCTGATGAAGCGTAGGGGGAAAAAAACCAACAAGGTGGAAAGACAGTCAAAGTATTTAGCTCTAATTAGATTCTACAGAACTAATTGACTGCTCCCCGAAGCCTCCACCACATTCAACTGTGTTATGCAGATGGAATCAAACCGTGCATTTCACTCTGCTTTGTCTCAGCCTCGGGTAGTTCTTTATCAGCCTTTTCTGATATTTAAGTCCTAGGCATTAGAAGTGCAGCTTAAAACAAAAGCTTGGTCTTAGTTTTCAGTGACATGAGGTGATAGTGAGGTTATTACTCTCTGGGAAAATCTGTATTGGCTCTTGTCAGTCCACAATGAAAATACTTATCTCAGTACTCATCTGGCTGATTGATTGTGTCCAGTCAATACTGCCAGGTGCTGATGTCTTTTTCTATCTTAAATATCTTTTTTTTTTTTCCTTTTTCAAACCTGACTGTGGAGTTGAAACCACTTAAATATTTTATTAGAGAAAATGTAAGCTCAGCATGTAAATGTAGCAGTTGAACTATATTTATATCCGTGCACATACTCATGCTTTTACAGATTCAGAGTTTTTATTTTTTCTAAGCTAATTTAATGCCAAATTGTTCATAGAACCACAGAATTGTTTCAGCTGGAAAAGACATCTAAGATCATTAAGTCCAACCCTCAGCCTAACACCACCATGGCCATTAAACTGTGTCCCAAAGTGCCATGTCCACAAGTTCCTTGAACACCTCCAGGGACAGTGACTCCTCTCCCTCTCTGGGCAGCTTGTTCCAATCCCTGACCACTCTTGCAGCAAAGGAATTTTTCCTTCTCTCCAACCTAGACCTCCCCTGGCACAATTTCAGTCCATTTCTTCTTGTGCTATCACCTGACACTAAAGAGACTGACCCCCACCTCACTCCAACTTCCTTCTCAGAGAGTTGTAGAGAGCAATGAGGTCTCTCAGCCTCCTTTTCTGGTGACTAAACTATCACAGTTCCCTCAGATGCTCCTTATAAGACCTTTTAGTGAGCATGATTTTATATCAGGACTAGACCAAGTCTCCAGTAAAAGCAGTATTATGGGTTCTTGCAGTTGGAAAGAGCAGAGAATGTAATAAAAGGAACCTAAAGAAATGGATGACCCTAACAGGGAAGAGATCCACAGGAACATCTTGAGTGAATTCACTGTTACATGTTGACATCCAGCAGAAAAATAGTCTCAGAAAGATTCCTTTCATCATCTGTACAGAAATCTTGGGCAAAGGCCCCTGAAAGTGAAGCTTTTAACTAGAAGCTTTCTTTTTCTGGATGGACTTAAGAATTTAGGTCACTGTCAACAGCCACTGCAGGGAAGACAGTGGAAGTTCAAGATATTTGTAAAGTGCCACACTTCATCTAGAGCCTTCCCCACTCACAGCTGAACTGATGTAATTGAGTTTATGAGGACCCATCATCTGGTTCAGTCTAAAGTCAGCTGGGTTAATTTAAGGCAGGGCTGACTAGCTGGCAGGAGAGAGCACTTTAAACCTACCCCAGCCATTACTGCTGCAGCCTGGCCTTCTGCCAGCACACAGTCTAAAAGGAGTTGGAGTATATTTAGCTGCAGCTTATTCTCTGCCCCCACAACTTACATGCTGACCCATGCCAGCTGTGACTCAAGTCTTCCTGGCCCCCCTCTTTTTTTTGCCATCTTCCAACCTTTCCTGCTCTTTCAGATTCACGCTGCTTGCTAGCGTGGTATTTATCTCCAACCATGAAAATCTGTGCAGCAGGCTTGCTTGGAAACCTTGGCAAGTCATCCAATTCCTCCTACTTTGTTTGCAGAGCTGCAAAGTAAAGTATAACTCCAAATGTCCCTCTCAGGAGCTGCAAGGAGTGATGCTGGACTGGCTCTGCACCACCCTGCTGCACCTTCTCTGTAGACAATGGCAGTGCCACAGTTAACAGAGTCCCACTGTAATGTCTTTATACTTGGTGTTAAGATGTCTCTAATTGTTTTGAAGGGTGATTAAGAGTGATCCTCCCTACCCATACCTGCATGATTCTCTCATTGACTTGCATTTTTAAATGCCTTTTTTTTTATTTTTTTTTTTTTTACAGTAATAGTTTTTAAATTAGTCCCTCTAGGTCAGACCTGGGAAGAACTGAACATGTGAGGTATAGCCTATAATAATTACCATAGCATTGTTTTGGCTGAAAAAGTCCTTTAAGATCAGTCAAGCCCAACCATTCTCTAACTCTACCAAGCCTGAGGCTAAACCATGGCCCTCAACACCCTATCTTTGCATCTTTGACACAACTCCAGGGGTGGGGAGATTCAACCACCTCTGTGTTTCAGGGTTTGAGAATCCTTTCAGTGAAGAATTTTCTTCTAATCTTCAACCTAAACCTTGCCTGGGGCAACCTGGGGCCATCTCTTCTTGTCCTATCACTTGTTAATAAACCAACCCACATCTTGCTCAAACCTCCTTTCAGGGAGCTGCAGAGAGCTATGAAGTCTCTTCTCAGCCTCCTCTTGTCCAGACCAAAAACCTCACTTCTCTCAGCTGCTCCTCACCAGTCCTGTTCTTCACATCCTTCAACAGCTTTGTTGCCCTTCTCTGGACCTGCTGCAGCACATCAGTGTGTGCTGTTTGCAGTCTTTCTTGTAATGAAGGCCCCAAAACAGAATCCAGGACTCAAGATGTGACCTTGCCAGTTCTGAGAATAGGGTAACAATCACTTCCCTGGTCGTCCTGAGGGACCTGGGGCTGTTTGGTGTGGTGAAAAGAAGACGTGGAGGGGATCTAATTGATGGTTGTAAATATCTGAGGGCTGGGAGCCAAGAGGGATAGGACAGATTCTGTTCACTTGCACCCTGTGATAGGACAAAGAGCAATGGATGTAAACTGTAGCAGTTGCACCTCAACATGAGGAAGAACTGCTTTACTGCAAGGGTCCCAGAGCCCTGGCACAGGCTCCCCAGAGAGGTTGTGGAGTCTCCTTCTCTGGAGCCTTTCCAGCCTTGTCTGGATGTGTTCTTGTTCTAGATTCTACGGCCCTGCTCTGGCAAGAGAGTTGAACTCAATGATCTGTGGAGGTCCTTTCCAACTCCTAACATCCTGTGATCCTGTGTTTATTACTCCAAGAAGGGATACTGCCTGCTGGCACTCACAAAAAGAATTAGCCTTTACTATGTTGAGGGAAGATTGCTCCAGATCCTAGCTTCATCCACCTAACAGTCAGTGTTCTTTAATGTTGGAAGCTTCTTTCTCATCTATTCCAACTTTGACTTCAATTTTTCATGGACAAAAAAAACAAAGTCAGGCAGCTTTATAGGATTTCCAGTTATGAGTGATACAAGTTTTAGCACACCTCACAGGCAAGGGAATATGATGTACTTCATTATCTGATAAAAGTAAACCTGAGGGAGCCATTCCTAAAAGTGCCACTTGGGATCAAAGATGAGATCACCTCTGAGAAGGCAGCAGTGGCATCAAAAACCTTTTGTAAAACAATGACATAAAGGACTTGGAAAGCTGGCCTGAATTCAGGGATCCTGACTGGCTTTCAGTGGTGTCAGCTATGTGCCTATAATGTAAATGTCTCATTCTTCTTCCTTTTCAGGAATTACTTCCCCCTAAGAATAGCAAGAGGGGAATTGAAGTGACTTGGGGTGCACTGTGAGCTAACTGTAATGTGCTTCAGATAGTCAGTGGACTAAGGAGCAAGGACTGGGAGACTTTATCAGGTAGATTTTGCACGTTGGACACTTTTCTCACCCCATCACCACAGCCACAAACCTTTTGGGTTGAAATTCTTTACCTACCTTTCCTGGGGCTACCAGAAGATTCCTACTGTGCTCCGGTAAGAGCTCACCTGGAGTACTGTGTCGAGCTCTGGACCCTGCAACACAGGAAGGGCATGGACCTGATGGAGTGGATTCAGAGGAGGGCCACAAAAATAATCAGGGGGCTAGAGCAGCTCTCATACAGGTTGAGGCAGCTGGGGTTGTTCAGCCTGGAGAAGAGAAGGCTCCAGGGAGACCTAACAGCAAACTTCCAGTGCCTGAAAGGGGCTACAAGAGGACTGCAGAGGGACTGTTTGCAAAGGCCTGCAGTGCCAGGATAAGTGCAGTGGTCTGAAATGAGATAGGAGCAGGTTTAGATTAGGTGTTAGGAACAAGTTCTGCACCATGAGGGTGCTGGAGCACTGCAACAGGTTGCACAGTGTGGCAGTTTGAGGGATCCAAGGTCCCTCTTAAACAAAACCATAGGGACAGATGCTCACCCCAGGATACTGTAATGCTGTTATTCTATTCCTTTTGTGGTATCACAGCCTAAAAGATAGTGCCTGACTTGATCTCTCCCCCTTCTCTTCCCTGCCATTCTTGCTTCCACTTCTGAGAGCAGCAGGCTCTTATCTCATGGTTCATGGGGGAATTGGCAGGCAGGCCATTTTGGGCCCAGTAGATTTTATGCTTATTCTACTTGATTGCCTTGTGTATATATGCTCTTGTAAATAGAATTTCTCTCTAAACTTCCAATCAGTGTACAGTGTCCTCATTCTCACTCCTGAAAAGGGGCCCACTTGTGGCCCAAACTGATGCACCAAGGCAGGTGGTTGAGGCTCCATCCCTGCAGATATTCAAAGTGAAGCTCAACAGGACAGCCTAATCTAGTGGAGGATGTCCCTGCTTACTGCAGAGGGAGTTGGACTGGATGACCCTGGGAGATCCCTTCCAACCCAGACCATTCTGAGTCTATGATTCTAGTCATTTTGCAGTGCAGTCTCCTGGATTGCTGGTAAATGAGGAAAAAGCACTTGAGCAGTCCAGAAAGTTGCTCCCTTGTTGTTGGATCACAGCTACTTCTGTCTGGGTAACTCCAGGTGCCATCTGCAGCCTGATGGCTAGACTCTGCCAGTTCTGTGTGTCCTCTGAAACACAAGTCTATGGTAAATGGCTGTGATCCACCATGATGACAACCAGAACAACCAGTTGAGAGAATAGATTTTGCTTGTGAAGGTCAACTTCATTGTCAGAGCCCAGTGTGGAGACCGGAGAAGAGAGCTGACACTGGTTTTCCTCCCAGGTGAGACATAGCAGAATTTTGAGAATCTTCTACCTAAGCTTGCCACTGATATTTTTGTGCCTTTAAGCCTTATCCTTCAGGGGAATTGTAGAATCATTAAGGTTGGAAAAGACCACTAAGATCACCAAATCCAACTGTCAGTCCAACACCACCATGTCCTGAAGTGCCACATCTACACATTTTTGGAGTCACATATGACAGCTCCCATTTGTAGCAAAAGTCCATCCTTTTAAGCAACACTTCTCATGAAATGGAACTTTTCAGCTCTTTGGGGTTTGATGCACTACATGAGAAAAGATTGAAATTAATGAGACAAATTAAAAAAGAGAGGATTAAAAGGTTTGTAGAAAAACTAAGGGGTGTTTAATTGCATGCACAGAGAGTAGTGTCTAGAGAGCAGGAGGTGTGGATTTTCACATTACCTGCATGTAATTGCAAATGCAAGTACATTAAATAAATTCTCCTATAATATCTACAAAGGCAGAGGAAGAGCACCTCTTGGAGCAGAAAGGGAAGCATATGAGTAGTTTAGGAAAATTGGCAGGGGGGAGGGAAATCAACACATTGACTCAAAACCTGTATTTTACTGTGAGTTGTGTAACTAATGCACACCTTTAGTCTTTCTCCTGCTCCACGTTTGGTGTTCTGCATATGAAATTACAGTTCTTTACATCAGCTTGGACCCTAATCAGGCCGTGGTAATTACAAAAAGCTCTGGCTGTGGAGGGACAGTTGCTCCAGGCAGACCCACTCAGAAGCTTGTTAGAGCCCACCTGAAGCTTGTTGCGATTCCAGAGCTATTAAGTCCCACCCAAGTGTCCATAGCACCTGGCAGAGATCTCCAAAGGCAATTGAACCACCCCACCCACCTGCTGCTCCACCAATCCGAGTAACCTCTTAGTTAATAATGCTCACCTGTTAGAGACAGCAAAGACACACAATCTACAAAGCACTCTTCCAGAAGGTTTGCTGAGGATTGTGCTGTTCCTGATGGTCCTGTCCTTTTTCTTCGCTTTGGGATGGAATTCGTGCCTGACTGATTGCTGCCTCTTGTTGCTGGTAATGCCTTTCACTGACCCTGGGTTCAAAACTGTTTGCTGAGCTAAGATCTGTATAAACCAAACTCTAACAGTATTACCATTTGTTCTAATTTAGCGAGGGGTGAGAATTAACAGATGGTGTCATTATCAAAAGCTGTTCAAGTGTTGAAACAGCATAAATCCCACAAATACAGAAAAACAAATACAAGCTGCAGTATTTTTTTCCCAATATCTGTGGAATAGTAATCACCCTTTGCATTTATACTGTGCTTTTTTTAATCCACAGCTTTTGAAGTGCTTCCAGATTAGAACTAAAACTCAGCCCAGCTCTATGAGAGAGGCAAGCATAATATTACTTGCTCGACTGAAGTTCAAGGAGTGGTTCAGAGTGTTAAAGGCTTACACTGGAGATCTGTGCAAGGACTCTGGCTTCTTCTCCTGGCTCTGCTACTGCTTTGGCTGAATGGGCTTGGGTAAGTGGTTTTATTTCTCCATGCTTTAATTTGTCAGCTTCTAAATGAAGAGTGAGCAAGTTTTACCTCCTTTGTGAAGTGATTTGGTTTTGGCAGAAGAAAAGTGCTGTGTTGTAAGGTGTGGAGGGTGTTATTACCATCAGTGTTGCTCCAAAAAAGCAGATGCTGAGGGTGCTAAATATGAGGTAGCTGGTCTGGGTTGTGAATATCAGCGTTCTGACTGAAGTCCTTCTAAAAGCTTGGTGTTTAAGTGTCCCAGGGTAAGCAATATAAAACAAAGGGTTTTTCCCCCCCTCTCCTGTTTGGTATTCTTACTAATCATTAAAAGTTCTCAGGGGTTTTGCATTTCAGTTTCCTGCATGCTACGTGTTTGTAGCATGCCTGCTTGTTTCCTTTCTCTTGCCAGTGCTCCTGCAGGTGTAAATGAGTGGTCCTGCAGTTAAATTCAGCAAGTAATTGTGGTAAGGAGGAGAAATGAGAAAAAGATTTGAGCTTTCCTTCTAGCACATTCTGGCTTAGGGCTTTGTGATGAGACTTTGTTTCAGGGTTAAAAGAGACAGATACAGTCAAAACCATCTCTGGGGGTCAAAATGGGTTTTAAGACTCAGTGTTGTAACACTAATGGATCTTATGAAAAAAGTCAGTTGATGATCAATGCTTTTCAGAAGATACTATTTACAATGCTAATAATATTTATGTCTTGGTTGGCTCAAAGAATCCTGTAGTCCTCTGTGACAAGTGGTTTGAAGATGTGTTTTCACAATAAGGGAGGAAGGAAAAAGTAAAAACAAATATAAAGCCCCTCACAACATTTTGGGAGGGGAAGCTTTCAGGTTAATCAGGGCTAATTTTATCTGCAAAAAAACCACCCTCAAGTTTGTGTATTTAATATTTCCTTACTTAAAACTTGCATTGTGAAAATATGATACAGGAAGGGACTTAGCACTGTTGGCTAGATGTGTGTTAGTGAAATGATCAGAGATTTGTTCTCTGCTCCTTTGGGCTGATGTTGTAGTCCAGCTTCTATCCATATGCTCTAAAATCTTTAATTCCTAAAAAGTTAGGAATGCTTCAATGGCTTCTGAGGAGCAAGTCCTGATCCCTGCTTGGCTGTTCATTAGGAGAGAGCTAATCCATCCAGGTCAGAACTGTGGAGGGAAGTGTTCCTGTATCAATGCAAAGATGACAGTGCTGGAGCCTACTACAAGCCAAATCAGTCCCTGGCTTTGCTCCCAGACTACAGTAGGTAGTCATGAACCCATCTGAAAGGCTGGAGCATGGCTTATTTTCCAGTGGTGTCCAGAAGAGGTGTGTTTCGAGCAAATACTGGGTTTGAATGTGATTTCACACAATTGTCTTCTAAGCTGTTGCATTCAAGTTGCCTCACACTCAAGATCAGTCTTCTGCCAGGAAGTCTTGATAGTGGCCTGATAATGAGGATGGGGGAGCAAGGAGATGGCTGAAGCCAAGTGTCAGGTTGCTTGGTTGGGTACTCCGTGGGCATAGTTTGGTAAACTGGTGGGGATCACCAAACCTGGTAAGAGCTTAAGTCTTGAGTGGTTTTGGGTTTATTTATTTATTTATTTCATGGACTCACAAAATGCCTTGAGGTGGAAGGAGTATTTAAAGATTGTCTAGGCAACCCCCCCATAGTAACTAGGGAAAATCCCCAACTAGACCAGGTTGTTCAGTGAGCCTCATCAAGCCTAACCTTAACTGTCTCAAGGAATGGGACTTCTGCCACCTCCCTGGGCAATACATTCCAGTGTTCCACCACCTTCATCGAAGTGAACTTCTTCATAATGTCCAATGTACATCCATGCTTCTCTAAAACTCTTGTCCCATTGCTACATGCCCTGCTTTTTTTATAAACCCCTGGACTTGAGTAAAGCCTTCAATGCCATTTCCCACAGCAGGTTTTTGGACAAACTGGCTGCCTGTGATCTGGACAGGCACACTCTTTGCTGGGTCAGAAAGAGTAGTGATGAATAGAGGTGAATGCAGTTGGCAACCAGTCACAAGTGGTGTTCCTCAGGGCTCAGTGCTGGGGACAGTTCTCTGATACCTTTATCAATGGTCTGGACAAGAGAACTGAGTGCACCCTCATTAAGCTTGCAGAAGGCAGCAGCCAACAGTGTCCTGTCTTCTATTAGCAATAGTGTAGCCAGCAGGACCAGGGAAGTCGTCTTACCACTGTAAGGTGGCTCTGGTAAGGTTGTGCCTCGAGTACTGTGTTCAGTTTTGGGGCCCCTCACTACAACAAGGATATTGAGGTGCTGGAGTGGGTCCAGAGAAGGAGAATAAGGCTAGTGAGGGGTCTTGAACACAAACTCTGTTAAGAGGTGGCTGAGGGAGCTGGGGTTGTTCAGTCTTCAGAAAAGGAGGTTGAGAGGAGACCTCACTCTCTGCAACTCCCCAAAAGGAGGTTGTAGAGAAGTGAGGGTCAGCTTCTTCCAGGTAACAAGTGATAGGACAAGAGGAAATGGACTTACCTAAATGTCTTCTGGTGCAACATTAGACATTAGGAAAGCTTTCATCACCAAAAGGGTCATCAGCCACTGGAATAGGCTGCCTAAGGGAAGTGGAGTCACCATTCTTGGGGGTGTTTAAAGCACATTTTGATGAAGTTCTTGGGAACGTGGTCTAACAGTTGTGTGCAGGAAGATGTCAGGTTACAGTTGGACTTGATAATCTTAAGGTCTTTTTCAACCAGGTGGTTCTATGATTCCCCTTCTGGTACTGAAAGGCTAATATAAAGTCTCTTGTCCAGGCTGAACAACCACAGCTCTCTCAGTCTGAGCTCACAGGAGAGGTGCTCCAGCCCTCTGATGATTTTTGTGACACTGCTCTGAGCTCTGTCTAGCAGATCCATATCCTTCTTGTCTTGAAAGCCCCAGAGTCTTGGTCAGATGAAAATAAACAAGAAAAGACTCCTTGAGACTTTCCTAGCTTGGGCAGCATTGGAGGTTCTATAAAAGTGGGTTTCAGCTGCACTTGATACAAGTCCCATGAACTGGCAAGCCAGCCTGGAAGCCAGCACAGCACAACCTCAAGTTTGGCAACAAACTGCTGCTGCCAGATGCCTTTGCTGTTCCTGCAGCTTTCTATGGATTCAAGGCTGTTCACTCTTTTTTTTTCTTCTTTTCTCTTTTTGTTTTTGGAAATGCTTTCAGAGTAGAACAGAGTGTTTTGGGTTGCCTAGCCAGAGTTTAGCTGTCCTTTGCATCTCTGCCAAACTTCCTGTTTTCAGTAAAAAAACAATTTATTATCTTGCTGCTTCTTTAGACCTGAAAAGATTTGCAAGCACAAATGAACTTCTGGAGTCTGAGTTTTGTGTGGTTTTCTTTTTTTTAATGACCTTTCAAAGAATTATCTCCCTTGCTTCCTCTCAATTATGTGGTCTATACTAGCAAAGAAAAGTATTTAACCTTTGGGCCGCTAGCAAGATTTGGAAAATGTTTTAATTGTGCAAAACTTCTGCACTCTGAACTTTGAAAGGGGAGATAATAGTGGGGTTGTTTTTTTTTTTTCTCTCTATTTTCAGGTGCTAGGGCGATAGTATCTCTCTGCCACTTGTGTGTTTAAAGAGTTTGGAGCAAATTAAAAATTTGCAGACTTTTAAGAGATGTTTTTAGAAGCCTCTAATAATTGACTAAAAGGGAGTGATACTCTGTCCTGGTCCCCTCTACTTTGCCCTGGTGAGGCTGCCAGTTCTGGGCCCTGCAGTTCAAGAGGGACATAGAACTGCTTGAGAGAGTCCAGAGCAGAGCCACAAAGATGATGAAGGGAATGGAACATCTCGCTTATCAGATGAGCCTGAGGGAGCTGGGGCTTGGAGAAGAAGAGACTGAGAGGTGACCACATCAATGTTTATAAAGATGTAAAGGTGAGTGGCAGGAGGCTGGAGCCAGGCTCTGCTGGGTGATGCCCAGTGACAGGGCAAGAGGCACTGGGTGGAAGCTGAGGCACAGGATGTTTCATGTAAACATGAGGAGGATTTTTTTTCCCTGTGAGGGTGACAGAACACTGGAACAGGCTGCCCAGGGGGGTTGTGGAGTCTCCCTCTCTGGAGATATTCAAAACCCACCTGGATGTGTTCCTGTGTGATCTGGTATAAGTGATCCTGCTCTGGCAGAGGGCTTGGGCAAGGTGAGCTTTCGAGTTCCTTTCCAGCCCCTGACATTCTGTGATCCTGTGACATACTCTGTCAAGGTAGAAATGCTGCTAAAGGCTTATTGGTCACAATCCATTGCCACATGGTCACAAGATGGAAATATTTCTGACAGGTAGAAACAAGCATTCATTTTCAGTAGCTTCCACATGTTGAGTCTGTAAGAAATTAGGCAGTGGAGATACTCTTTGTCTTTGTGGAGGGAAAGCAAGATATTGTTGCAACGCAGCGCCCTGCTGCAAAGGAATTGTAGGAAAATCCTTAGTGGGACAATCCTCTTTATCAATCTAAGATGAGAGATGGTAAGATAAAGATCAGCCCTGCAGGAAAGGACTTGGGGTTCTGCCAGTTGAGAAGCTGGATACAAGCCAGAAGTACTTGCAACCCAGAAGGCTAATTGCATCCTGGGCAGCATTGAGAGAAGCATGGCCAGCAGGTAGAGAAATGTGGTTCTGCCACTGCTCTGCTGTTGTGAGACCTCACCTGGAGCACTGTGTCCAGCTCTGGGGACCTCAACACAAGAAGGACATGGATCTGTTGGAGTGGGTCCTAGATGACTAGAGGGCTTGAGCATCTCTTCTATGAAGACAAGCTGCGAGATTTAGAGGTTTTCAGCTTGGAGAAGAGAAGATTCTAGGGAAACCTTGTAGCTGCTGTCCAATATCTGAAGTAGGCCTACAAGAAAGCTGAGAAGGAATTGTTTACAAGGGCTTGTAACAATAGAATGAGGGCAAACAGATTTAAACTAGTGAAAGATAGATTTAGATTGGACAGTAGGATGAAGTTCTTTCCTGTGTGGGTGGTGAAGCAGTGGCAAGAGTTGCCCAGGAAAGTGGTAGAGGCTTCTTCCCTGGAGACATTCAGGGTCAGTATTAAGGAGTGAAGAACCAGATTTCACAGGATGTCAGGGGTTGGAAGGGACCCAAAGAGATCATTGAGTCCAGCCTCCCTGCCAGAGCATGTGCTAGTTTGAAGCAGGCTAGAATGTTTTGGTGAGAAGAACTAGATTACAGGCTGTGGAAAGAAGACAATGGTGATGTCTACTTCGCTCACAGTCTTGCTGAGAAGTATAGGAACAAGAAATAAAAACATTAGATAACCACTCTTGCTGGGGCTGCTGGCTGAGCTGCATCTCTCTAACCTCACCCTCCATTTTGGGCTAACCCACTTTGCTTCTTAACCTCTGGCCGAACCTCCATTCTTCCTTGGGACCGGGGTAAGGTTGAGAGGGGTAGGGAGAAGGTGAAGGGGTGGTTGAGAGTTCCTCCTGGGGACTCAGGTTTCTGGGAGGGGAGTTGTGTTTCTGTATTCCCTTTTTACCTTGTGTATTTCTGTCTATAACTGTATATACTGTAAATATCTGCTTGTATATTGTGCCAGCTGTAAATATAAGCTTCATTCATCTTTCCAGAGCCAGCTGAGTCTAGTTTGGGTGATTTCTAAGGTGTGGAGTGGCGGAGAACACCCAAACCGCCACAGAGCAGGACCATACAAACTAGCTCAGGTCACAGAGGAACGCATCCAGATTTAGCTGACAGTGTCCCTGCTTAAAGCAGGTGAGTTGGGCAGGAGGACCTTTAAAGGCTCCTTCCAGCCCACTGCATTCTATGAATCCCCTCTCTGAAAATGAAGCGTGGGGAGAAAAAACTCCACTCTAAATCCTTGTCATTCATATCCAATGCCACCCTAGCATACAGGAGCTTAACAAGAGCAAGTTTGTAACATCACCTTTGGCACAAGTAGGCTTTCAAGGTAGGAGGTGGTAATTTGGCAGTAGACAGCTCTATCTCTGAGTGCTTTTAAGAATTATTACCTGTAACTGTTGGGAAGGTGTTGGAGTCTATTTTCCGTGCTGTACGTCAAAGGATTTGCACATTCTTTGAAGGTGACTTAGCAGATATTAAATGATTCTGAAGGGGGAAGATTGAAAGCTTTCAAAAAAAGAGCAAGTTTCAAGGCTGTGTTTTAGTGTTGGAAACAAGCTATAAATCCTCAAAGTTTATATGTATCATGTCTCTGAAATGGTATTTGTCATAGCAAAGGGAGAAGGAACAATTAGTGCAGGGAAGGATGTTTTTAGGAGTTGAATATGTTCCTCCTCGTGTCATTGGAAAACAAATACTGCATTTCATAGAGTCATAGAATGGTTTGGGTTGGAAGAAATCTTAAAGATCATCCAGTTCCAACCCCTCTGCAATGAGCAGGGACGCTTCCCACTAGCCCAGGTTACTCAAGGCTTTATCCAACCTGGTCTTGAGGCAGCCACAACCTCCCTGGGCAACCTGTTTCAGTGTCTCACCACTTTTACTGTACAAATTTCTTTCTAATATCCATTCTAAACCTTCTCTCCTCCAGCCTAAATCCATTTGCTCTTGTAAAAAGTCCCTCCCCAGCTTTCTTATAGGCCCCCTTCAGGGACTGGAAGCAGAAGCCCCTAATCTTCTAACAGTTGTAACATCCAAAGTGGATATTGGCAGGATGTTGCTGCTGTTTTCCTTAGGAAAACTCTTCTTCTAGCCATATTCAACAGTTTGGTGGCTTTCATTAGGTAATTATGAAGTAACGGGAACCTCACAGTGTCAGCTAATAGGAAGATCTGAAAAAAAAAAGTTATTTAATATGTAGGAAAAAGACACCAAAGTCTAAATAATGAAAGTAAGAACAAATGTTCCTGTCCTTGGTGAACCTGCTGTAGCCAGGGGCATGACTAGGTGGTCTCCAGAAGTCCCTTCCAGCCCCTATCATTCTGGGATGGCTCTTGCTGCTTTGAATGGGATAATGCTGTTGATAAAGTTTCTATTATGGACTTAGCAATAATGGTAGGAAACTCTGCAGAGTGCAAGGGAGATAAATGCAAGTGGGCTTTACCAGTTGGAGAGATCATAGAACAGTTTAGGTTGGAAGGGGTCTTAGAGATCACCTAGTTCAAATCCCCCTGCCATGGGTAGGGACACCTTCCACTAGCCCAGGTTGCTTGAGTCCATGTCCAGCCTGGCCTTGAACACCTCCAAGGAGGGGAGAGATATTTCTCTAGAGTTGGTCTTTGAGCCTTACTCCTTTAAAAGCCCAAGCCAGGAGATTTGTCATGAGCTTTGTGCTTATCCTTATGAAAACAAAACTTCTTAAAGGGATATTGGAAATAAATTTTAATGCCACCAGCTTTGAAGCAGCAAACTGCATATAGTACCCTTGGCTCTCTGCTGAATTTGTTAAATCATTCTGCTTTGGAAATTTACTGCCAAATTGCTTTTCTCTGGAGGAATAATTACCATCACTCTTACAAGTGTGTGTCTGCGTGTGGAGGGGTTGTGCAGTGTGCTTCTGTTTGTCAGTAGAGGAATTCATGTCAATGAGGTTAAAGAAACCTTTTCACTCAGTTACACTGAGTCAGTATCCTAAAAAGAAAGGGATGAGAAGCTATTGATTGTTGAATAATAGGCTTGTGTCCTTTTGATGGGAAACACTGCTTTGAGATACTTTTCCTGCAAGTAAAATTATGCTGACCTGTAGGGCTTTGTAAATGAAATGGGGATGATGAATTTAAGCTTCCAGTTAATTTTTGTCTTGCTGCAAGAGATTTTTGACTTTCAAGGCTATTGGTTAACAGTCATCAAGGAGGAGGAGAAGGAGAGTTTTTGAGCATCTGTCAGGGCTGAGCCTGTACTAGAAGCTTTGGTTCTGGGTGTCCTTACCTAAAAACTGTTATCTAAAAGGAGGAAATTAGCTTGTGCCCAGCAAGGGCTTTGACAGCGGGGAAGTAAGTGGCATGGGAGTTCTCCTGCTAGAGTAAGTGCCTGGCCTGAGATGACATGAACTCTCCAGGGAAGGATTGTGGTGGGATACTGGAACAGATGTACATCCCAGCACTCCAAGTCTCTTTTAAACCAACCCCTGTCTCACTCCTGAGTCTAGGGATTAGAGCATTCCTCTGCATTTTTAGGAATGTGTTTTGTTTCAGTGGGGGTAGGCACTCATTTGGAGTAAAGCCCAGAAACTCCAAACCCAGACCCTTGTGAGTGCTACATCTCTTGTGTGTGTTGTCCTCCAGTTCTTAATGGCCATAAAGCTTCCAGCCTGCCCATACACACTATCTGTGTGCAGAGCTTTCTCCAATATACCATAAAGGGAACCACTTGCACACTTTGCCAGCATTTGAACTGAATTGCTGTCTTCCTGGACCATGCTCCACATTGTGGCATTGGTTTGAGGAGAAATGTCGACCACCCAGGATAGTTCAAAGTCTCAGTTAACAAGATGTTAGAGTTTGGAAGGGACCTTCACAGGTTGAGTCCAACTCCACTGCCAGAGCAGGACCATAGAATCTAGCTCAGATCACAGAGGAACACATCCAGACAGGGCTGGAAAGGTTCCAGAGAAGGAAACTCCACAACCTCTCTGGGCAGCCTGTGCCAGTGCTCTGAGACCCTTACAGTAAAGAAGGTCTTCCTTGTGTTCAGGAACTTCTTGTGCTGTAGTTTACACCCATTACCCTTTGTCCTATCACAGGACACAACTGAGAGGAGTTTGTCCCCTCCCTCTTGAGCCTCAGCCCTCAGATATTTATAAACATTGATTAGATCCCCTCTAAGTCTTCTCTTCACCAAACCAAACAGCTTCAGATTACTCAGCCTCTCCTCACAGACTCCAGCCCCTTCATCTTCATAGCCCTCCTTTGGACTCTCTCCAGTAGATCTCAGTCCCTCCCAAACTGGGAAGCCCAAAACTGAACATAATATTCCAGGTGAGGTCTCATTAGGACAGAGTAAAGGGGGAGGAGAACCTCCCTCGATCTGCTGGATACACTCATCTTAATGCCCCTTAGGAGCCCATTGGCCACCTTGGCTGCCAGGGCACATTGGTGTCACATCGATAGCTTGTTGGCTATCCATGTGACACCAATGTCTTGTAGGTGGATGATTGGACTCAATGATCTTAGCTTTGGATGGAAAAGAGTTCTATGATTGTATGATTGGTAGTGGTTGGAAATAAACTCTAAGAGGTTGTTTAGTCCCAGATGGAGTACTCTGTACAGTCTGAGCTTTGAGAAGCCGGGACCAAAAGAAGAATTCAAACTCCAGGGGCATTTAGGACATCCTGTCTTCACATACACATGTTCCTGTTAAATGCAATAGTTTTTCTGATGTGTTTTCTGCTCTAGACAGCAAAATTTCACCTGAAGTGATCCCACTCCAAAAAATCCAAGCAACCCAGGTCTGAGGGCATGGAGCAGGACAGAGAGAGACTGCAGCAATGGTGTTTTGCAATAGTTGAGAAGGGGTAAAAACAGACACAAAATGGTTCTGGTAATCTTTTCTTGAAAGCTGCATGGCACACCCATGCTTTGGAGCAACAGGCTGAAAGCTGGCAGGGAGCTGGCTTTTGTTTCAAGGATATGTCTGTTGCAGTTCCTGTCAAAATCCACCCAAATTTGGCAAAGCTGTCAGGCTTTTAACAAATGTGGCTCATGCATATTCAGCAGGAAGGAGTTGGCTTTTAGCAGTATGTGAGGCTCTCTGCCCAAAGAACTGCCCGGAGATCCTCTCTGAATCTGTCTTGGCCCCAGAGCAGGAGTGCTGCAGGCTGGGAGGTGAAAATGTGCTTTCCATGTGCTGCCCAGTTCTTCAGGACTTTTAGAAGATGGACAGCGTTTGTGCCAGGAAGCCTACACCTCTGTATTAGGTTCTTTTTTTCCCCAAGTGGTCTCAAGAGTTGTCTGCTTTGGATGTAGAAGAAAATGGCAAGGCAGAAGCCTGGGCTTTGGTTAGGGAGGTGAAGAACCAGAAAGGTAGGTGTGAAGGAGCAGAGAGAGAGAACAAGCCCTAGCAGGAGCAGGCAAAAGGCCAGGCTGTGGGTCTCAGGCCAGAAAGATGGGGAATGAGAAAATGAGGTCAGGAAATGAGGCTGGAGGAGTAGGTTTATGATTTAAGGGACAGAGGTTTGCAGGGGAATGAGACTTATCTAGAGAGAATAGAGTTGGGTTAAAGCAGGTGAAGCTGGACAAGAGTCTACCTTCTGTTGTTCTCAAACTATAGACTTTGTCTCTACTAACTCCAAGTTAAATTCATTCAGTTAACAAAATTTAGTAATTGAGACCCCATCACTGGAGGTGAAGTGCCAGAATCAAGTTGCCTTCAAAATTCAAACCTCCCTACCTTTGATCAGATTCCTTTTCCCATGTCAGCACACAGTCTACACAAACCAGGGTTGAAGCTATTTGACCAAGTTCTGAGCTGATGAGAACTAGGAGAACTTTATCAGTAGCTCTGCACTGATTTATACAAGTAGCCCAGTCCTATGACCATCTTCCCATCTCTGTTATTTCCTGACATGGCTCATGTCTTTTTAAAGGTAATAAAGATGTGATCTCGTACAGTCAGACCTGTCAGGAGGCTGAAGTTACTTATTAGCAGCCAAGAGCAGAATCTTTCTCTTCCCCTGTAAATTATCTTCATTTTTTCTGTGTTTTAAAATGCATCACTTGAAAGTCTAAAATATTTGACAGCCTGCAAATGTACCTACTGCAGCATTTAGCAATGGTCAAATATCCAGGTCTACATTATATACTGTCACATACATTTACTAGATGTGCAAAAATGTCAACAGACAAAGCAGTTGCTAGGAAAATATTATAATAAATGTGAAAATTGTCATCATTTACTGATGGAAATGACCCTAATTTATTTGGACCACTGACATGCATATATATCTTTGCTCTGACTCTCTATTCTGTGATTTCAATAAATGACTTCATTTTCCTGGGATGTGTAGAAATTAGACTGCAGAAGGTAGCAAGTGAAAATCAGTCTCCTTTGTTTTCTAAGTGTATTGAGGTAAATGTTGGATGAATTTTAACATTCCTCAACACTTGATGTCCTGGGGACATCCAGTTCTTCTATTTGTGTGTGGTCTTGGGGGGGGGGGGTGGGGGGTGTCCCCTGTTTTTGTTTTGTAAAAACTTGAAATACATTTTTTCACTTGCAACTTTCTGTGAAATCCCAGAAAATGTTCTTAAGATGATTGTTTTGAGGTAACTCTGTAATGGAGCTGATTTTGAAGTCAATAGGGCTACACTGACATAATACAGCCAATCTCTTACATGGTTTTAGGTGGGATACTGAAAGAAGGGATAGGTTTGGGCTTTTTTACTTGATTGTTCTCATTGATTTCCTTAGACCATATTTGACTTCAGATTGGTGTGGTGCTGTCTAGGGATACAATCCAGCAAGTACTATGTCCAAGTGTGTGTGTATATACACACATTCCAGTATGTGAAGGGGAGCTACAAAAAAGCTGGGGAGGGACATTTTAGGCTATCCGGTAGTGACAGGACTAGGGAGAATGGAGTGAAGTTGGAGATGGGTAGGTTCAGACTAGACATGAGGAGGAAGTTGTTCAGCATGAGAGTGGTGAGAGCCTGGAATGGGTTGCCCAGGGAGGTGGTTGAGGCTCCATCCCTGGAGGTGCTTAAAGCCAGTCTTGATGAGGCTGTGGCCAGCCTGATCTAGGGTAGAGTGTCCCTGCCAATGGGCGGGGGGGGGGGGGGGGGGGGGGGGGGGGGGTTGGAACTGGATGATCCTTGTGGTCCCTTCCAGCCCTGACTGATTCTATGATATTCTCTCAGCTGCTGTGGAGCTTGTATGGGAGATCATAAAACTCTAGAGACTGGAAGGGACTTCTGGAGATCAAGTCCAACCTCTCTGCAGAGTAGGATCATCCAGGGCAGGTCACATAGAAATGCATCCAGATAGATCTTTAAAGTTTCTAGAAGAGACTCCACAACCTCTCTGGGCAGCCTTGCAGTAAAAACATTTCTTCTCATGTTGAGGTGGAACTCTCTGTATTGTTGTTTGTATCTGTTGCCCCTTCCCTTATCATGTGGCACCATTGCAAAGTAACTAATGCTGCCTTCTTGGCATCCAACCTTCATATATTAATGAGGTCTCCTCTCAGTCATCTCTTCTCTTTTCCAGACTAAAGAGCCCCAGGTCTGTCAGCCTTTCCTGAAAAACGAGATAATATGCTGTCCTTTGCAGGCTTTGGGTATTAAAGAATAAGATGCAGAGTCCTGCATGTGGAGAGGCATAAGAGCAGACACCAGTACAGACTGGAGGCTGCTCTGCTGGAAAGCAGCTCTGTGGAGAAAGATCTTGAAGTGCTGATGCATAGCAAGTTCTGCATGGGACAGCAATGTGCCCTTGTGGCCAAGAAAGCAAATGGTGTCCTGGGGTGCAGCAAGAGAAGTGGGGCCAGCAGGGCTAGGGAGGTTCTTTTGCCCTCGTGAGACCACGTCTGGAATACTGTGTCTAGTTTTGGGCTTCCCAGTTCAGGAGAGACAGAGAACTGATGGAAAGAGTCCACTGGAGAGCCGTGAGGATGACAGGGGATCTTGAGCATCTCCCCTACAAAGAGAGACTGAGAGCCCTGCAGCTGTTTAGTCTGGAGAAGTCTAAGAGGAGATCTGATCCATGTGTACAAATATCTAATGGGGGGGTGTCAAGTGCCTGGGGACAATCTCTTTTCAATGGTCAGCAGCACTAAGCTAAGGAGGAACAGCTAAAAATTGGAACAGAGAAGGTTTCACCTCAACATGAGGAGAAATTTCTTTACAGTGAGAGTGACAAGACCCCTGGAACAGGCTCCCCAGAGAGGTTGTGGAGTCTCCTTCCCTGGAGACTATCAAAACCCACCTGGATGCTTTCCTGTGTGGACTACCCTAAGTGTCTTGGTTCTAATTTAAATTCCCAGAGACTCAAATAAATTTGATACAATCAAATTACAATTTATAGAGTTCCCTTCCCTCTTCCCCCTTCTTTCCCAAAAGAAAGGAATTAGATGTAGAGAGAGGAAAAGGTAAGCATACCCAAATAAATGAATCTCACTCGATTTGGAAGTTAAAAAGAAAAGTTTAACAATACATTAAAAGTGTATTTGAGGTAAGGAAGTTACAGAGGTGTAGGGAAGGGAAAACAAATACAAAATGTGTAAATACAACCAGATTTTTGATGGTGATGGCTTTGTCCTCTTTGTGGGTGATGGCCACATGGTAAAACAAAGAGAACCAGGAACAGGATGGTGATGCTGGTAAGCAGGAAGGCAGGGAGTGCAGAGAAAGAGAAACGGGAAGCCCCCCTGCTTTCATGGATCTTTAGACGGGAAGGGGAATGGGCTAACCATCATCTGGTAGTGTTCAGACCCACTCCTGGGGAGGGGTCGAGACCACCTAGGATCAGGTTCCAGGTCACTCCCCCTGCCTCACCAGGGAGGTTGGACTCGATCTCTGAAGGTCCCTTCTAACCTCTAAGGTTCTGTCATTCTGTGATCCCAGTGGATCTTTCTGAATGGGAGTGAGATTCATACTATTAATAGTAAAGTAACTGTTTTATTTTTCCTCTGGTAATTTCTGTGTCCTGATGATTTCTCAGCCCACCAGATTAAACCATTTTACAGGATATTTCAGAGCAAATTAGTACCAAATATTACTATCAAGATTATTACAGTGTCAGCACTTCCCTAGTCTTAGCAAATCTATTGTTCCCATCAGATAAATCTGCTCCCCATGCTCTCTGCTCCTCCAGTTTCATTAATCCACCATCATACCAACATTGCCAAGAAACCTGTAGCTGTTTATAGAACAGAATCAGATTTTAACTTGGAATATTACAAACTGTGCTGCAAGTGGGATTTACAAGATTGATTTGAAAGAGTTTAAGTCAATGTTATAAGGTATAGGCTGCTTTTAATGCTTTTTATCCCATGAAAATGTTCTCATTAAGGTGTTCAAACACTGTTCTGTGCAGCAAGTGTGCAAACAGCAGGGACCAGATGCTAAAACTTCTCCAAGAAATTATTTTTTTTAGGGAAAAAAATTGTTTACATATCCAGAAATCAGTCAGTACTCAGCATTTTCCTAGACCCCCTACACAGTAAGAAAAGAAATGCTGCCACAGCTCTTCAAAAGTCCCAAGAGATTCCTGATTCTGGTTGTCTTGAGCTAGAGTTGTTTGCATCGCTCCTGTGCTCTATTAATATCTCAATATTGAAAGAATGACTTCAGAGAAACTTGGGAGATCAACCTCAAACTATTGGACAGAAACAATTTACATGCTAGTGGCAAGTGATAGGATGAGAGGAAGTAGCCTCAAGTTGCACCAGGAGAAATTTAGGTTTGATATGAGAAGAAAATTCTCCCCCCAAAGGGTTCTCAGACACTGGAATAGGTTCCCTAAGGAGAGTGGGTAAATTCTTATCCTTGGAGGTGTTTCAAGTGGGCAGAGAAGTGATGCTGAGGGGTATGGTTTAGTACAAGTCATGGTTGAGTTAGACAATGGCTGAACTCAATCTTATAGATCTTTTCCACAGAGAAGATTTCTATGGTTTTCTATGCTCTGAGGTTAGAAACTTCATCTCAAAATAGTAATGTTTTCTGGTGGTATTTCTTCAGGTCAAGTGTGCAGGTTAAAGGCACCTGGGCCTGACTAATGCTTGTATCCAAGACATCTTTGGTCCTTCTTTGAGTCCCTAAGTCCTTGTGACATTATATTATATATATCTTCAGAATGGGTACTTCCTCAAATAGGGTTAAATGCACTGGAGGAGAAATGATCCAGTGAGGATACCTGTAAGAAGGCAGGATTGCATCTGCTCTTGGTAAGGAAGCAAGGTAGAGAGGAAGTAGAGGAAGAGCAGATTAGCCAGATGTCTTTTTGCATTATTCAGAGGCAGAGATGAAGCAGAAGATCTGTCCTGCCCATAAACTTTGAGTTTTCTAATCTCTCTTAGAACCTGCTTATGCTTGGGGCTCCTGGTGTACTGCCTGCTGATGCTTAATTGCTCCTGGTTTTTTATATCCTCTGACTCAAGTACAGTGAGGAGTAATGAATGACTTCTTTGTGTCCTTCCTCTAGCCTGTTTCTGATTTTGCACACCTGTACTGATAATGTATCCTCACTTATCTCTACCTCAAGCTGAAGAACCTTTTCCTGTACAGGCTCATCTTGAAAGCCATTCCACGTATCCTCCTCTGCCCTCTTTTTATGTCTTTATGCTCTCATACTATTTCCTACTGGCTAAACTGACAGGCTGCAGGGATAGGTGGTGTTCAAGTTCTCTTGGGTTTTGTTCCTTTCCTAAAAAATCCTAAGCCTTGTTTTCCCTTTTTAACCTCCTCCAAGCTCTCTTTTCTGCAAACTGTCTGCTTAGACTCCCAGACCTCTTTCCTGCATCATTAACTTAAAGGCTGTCCTCGTGAATTTAAGGCTCAGGTTATTTTTCCCAAGTGTATTGTTTCCTGTTTATTGACAGGGAGTTGCATCTGTCATTTTATCACTGGCTTGAAGAGAGTCCTTTTGTAGCTCTTCATGATTAGTTTTACTTTGCCCATTGATATAAAAGCTTTTGTAGTGAAACTCTTTTACCCCACACCTTTCCTGGGCCATTAATAAATGTTTTGAACATCAATAACTATTGGAGATTCATTTTGAACCTTTCCTTCCACTTATTACTGTTGTGTGTCAAGACTTATGCAGTTATTAAAACCTCCTTTTGCACTGGTACAGAAGGACTTTGAGAACTTCTACAAGATCCATGTATGCCATCATTGCTTATATCACTTTTATCATAGATTCATAGAGTTGTTTTAGTTGAAAAAGACCTCCAGGATCATAGAGTCCAGCAGTCAGTCTAAGACCACTATGGCCACATGTCTCTTGAACATCTCCAGGAACTCTTGAACACTCCACAGCCTCCCTGGGCAACATATTCCAAAGCCTGAGTGAGTACTCTTGCAGTAAAGAAAGTTTTCCTAATATTCAAACCAAATCTCCTCTGGCACAATTTCAGGCCCTTTCCTCTTGTCCTATCACCTGAGAGAAGAGACCAAGTCCCACCTGACTACAACCTTCTTTCATCCACACTGTCTCCTTCAGAGGCCTTAAACAGAATTGTGAGGCATGACATTTGTCTATGCAAGCTACACTGGCTCTTCCCCAGCTTGTCAGGCTTAGCCCATCCTTGTATAATTCTATTCTTAGTTATAATTTCTGCAGCTTTATCCCAGCTGCCTGTCCTGTATTTCCTGCAAAGCTTTTATTCTTCTTTCCTATATATTTGAGGGTTATATTTGCCATCTGCAATGCCTTTGACACCAGGTGGATGGAAATGGTAGAGTTACAGTGCTAGGAAGCAGTGTTTTCATACCACTGGTATTTGAGTTGCTTTAGAGACCCATAATGAGAAGTGATGTGAGCACTTGGCTACTGTGCCTCTAAGAATCAAGAGCTGTGGAGAAAAGTCAGTGACTTCACACAAGTGACAGTGTTGGTCACTGTCATCGTAGAATGGTTTGGGTTGGTATGGACCTTAAAGATCATCTAGTTCCAATTCCCTACCACAGGCAAAGACACCTTCCTCTAGCCCAGATTGCTTAAAGCCCTGTCCACCCTAGCCTTGAACACCTCCAGGAAGGGGGCATTCACCACCTCCTTGGAGAACCTGTTCCTTACCACATCAAAGAAAGGGTTCATGTGATTGGAAAGGATGCTTGAACTTCAATGGAACCCTCAACTTGCCTTCCTTCAACAAGCAGCAGGTTATATGTGAAATATATTAAATTGTGGTTTTAAAAGAAGTATTTTTTAGTTCTTTTTTTTTTTTTTAAATGAGCTCTTTAGAGTTCCTAGAAAACCAATTCTTCCTAATGCACACACAGAGGTTTCCTTTCAGTTTGGAAAAGGTCATTCAGACTTTGGAAAATGACAGAGAATAACACTTGCAGCTCAATTGTATTGCAGGTATTAGTCAAGCCCTCTGAAGTCGTAGAATGGTTTGGGTTGGAAAGGACCTTAAAGATCACAAATTCCAACCCCCCTGCCGTGGGCAGGGACATCTCGTGCTAGCCCAGGTTGCTCAAGGCCCTGTCTAAACTGGCTTGGGACATGTCCAGGGATGGGGAATCCACAGCCTTCCTGGGCAACTTATTCCAGTGTCTTACCACCTTCACTGTGAAGAATTTCTTCCTAAAGTCTTGTCCAAATCTAGCCTCTTCCAGCCTCAATCCAATCTCATCCTATCACAGCAAGCCCTTGTGGAAAAAAACATTTAAATTAAGCCTTTTTCTTGTAGTCTTACTCTAGCAAGGCTGGAGAGGCTTTTGAAATGAGATGAGGAACTGGAGTTGTGTAGCCTGGAGAAGAGGAGGCTCAGGATTGACCTCATTGCTTTCTACAACTACCTGAAGGGAGGTTGTAGCCAGGTGGGGGTTGGCCTCTTCTCCCAGGCAACCAGCAACAGAACAAGGGGACAGACAGTCTCAAGCTGTGCCAGGGCAGGTTTAGGCTGGATACTAGGAAGAAGTTCTTCACAGAGAGTGATTGGCATTGGAATGGGCTGACTGGAATGGTGATGGAGTCACTGTCCCTGGAGGTGATTGAGAAAAGAGTGGATGAGGCACTTAGTGCCATGGTCTTGTTGATTGGATAGAGCTGGGTGCTAGGTTGGACTGGATGAGCTTGGAGGACTCTTCCAACCTGCTTGATTCTATAATTCTTTCTATAAAGAATTTCTCCTGGGTATACAACTGCATTGCACAAACACACACACATTTAAAAAAAGAATTAAAAATCTTTGAAAAACCTTTGCAAATCCTGATTTTAAAACAAATCATTATGGTATTTACACATGCAAAATAAATCAGTTGCAATTTTAATAACAAAGGCATGCCAGCAGTCCTGCTGAAGCAAGTGCTTGTAGCACACTCCCTCCCTTCACTTCTTTTTGCTGTTTAATACTCCAGCTGTTTTATCATTCCATGTTTTTTGTCTGAATCCCGAGTTTGGGAAAGCTATGTCCCTCCATAAAAAAGGGTTGGAAATATTTTGATTTAACTCAAAAAGCATTCAGCAGCAAGCAAATACCCATCAAGCATTTTGAGTGAGTAGATTTCAATTTGTATTTAACACTTGCATAACTTAAAGATTAGCCAGGAGAATTTTTAAGCTGCTTTTTCTTTTTCTTTTTTTTTTTTTTTTTAATTAATTTGGCATAAAAAAGACTAGTCCTGGACTAAGATCTTGTATCTCAAGTTTCAGACTGAAGTAAACTTTTACAGCCGAGTTGTAAAATAGCAGTTTATGAGACAAACTCTGCCAAAACTTTAACTATAACTCTGCCAATGTGCCATTATAATAATCCAACAATAATCGTGGTCCATTATATTAAATCACTCACACAGACAAAGGCTGCTAACCTTTCCAAGTGTGTGGGGGGGAAATGTTCCTTTCAAATCGGGGCTGAATTCCAACTGAGAAGACCAAATGCTCCAGCCTTTAAGTAGTGAATACATTTACTTCTCCCCAGGGCTCAAATAACCCAACATTTGGTAAATGTTTAACAAGGAGGAATTCTCCCTCCCATTTGCCCTTTTCTCATATAATCTAGATTAACAAATTTAGTTTAACAAGAAGATCTGCATTACCCCCTGGTAGCCCCCAGTTAGATCTTTTCTCCTGGTAGCGGTGGTATCATCCCAGTCCATTTGTTTGATAAGAGCACCCAAAGTAATTATCAGTGTGGCACAAACTTTGCCTCTCACCAGGCTTCCCTCTTCCATGGACAAGGCTCCCATGTGTGTCACAAGTTGGCTTTGCCGTTACTCTTTTCCATTTTGCTTCATGTTGGTTTGGTGTCATCTTAATCACAGAAACACTCCAGCTGGGGAAAAAAAGCCAGTATCACTAAGTCCAGCCATTATGCCTACTCTACAAGGTGCACCCTAAACCATAGCCCCAAGCACCGCAGCCAAGCGACATTTAAACACATTCAGGGTGTGACTGCCACCTCTGTGGGCAGCTGATTCCAAGGCCTGAACACTCTGGTTGGGAAAAAATGTTTCCTAATTGTGATGGTTTGGGAGTTACCTGTCCTGTCCCATCTCCCCACCTTATGAAATCACCCAGACTAGACTCATCTGGCTGGAAGTTAAGGAACAAAGCTTTATATTCACAGCTTAGTGCAATATACAAGCAGACATTTACAATATACAAGCAGACATTTACAATATACAAGCAGACATTTACAATATACACAAATATTTACAGCTGTATACAGAAATGTATTTCTGTATTAACTTTTATAACACTCCTCCCAGAAATCGCAGTCCCCAGGAGGGGCTCCCAACCACCCTTCCACCTTCTTTCCACTCCTTCGCTTTATCCCAGACTTGGCCTTACATGCAGGATGAGTTTGCAGGATCGGCAAGGGGGGGTTAGAAGCAGAGTGATTAGTTGGATTACACAGCAGAAGCCCAGGGAGAAAACACAGACACCAACTCCAACAGCTAGACACTCTGTCTTATCTATGTTTGTGTCCTTGTTTTTGTACATCTCAGTAAACCTGAGTGAAGTAGGAATCACCATTATTTTCTTTTCACGGCCTACAATCTACTTTTTATCATTAAAATATTCCAATTAGCCTCAAACCAGCACACTAATGTCCAGTCTAAACCTCCCCGGTGGCAGCTTGAGGCTATTTCCTCTTATTCTGTCACTATTTACCTGTGAGAAGAGACAGCAGCAGCCTCTCCATAACCTCCTTTTGGGTACCTGTAGGACAGCCATGAGGTCTCCCCTTAGCCTCCTCTTTTTCACACTAACCATCCCCAGCTTCCTCAGTTGCTCTTCATCAGATTTATTCTCCAGGCCCTTCCCATCTTCCTTGCCCTCCTCTGCACTGCCTCCAGCACCTCCACATCCCTCTTGTAATGAGATGCCCAAAACTGAACACAACACTCAAGGTGTGGCCTCACCAGAGCAGAATCCAAGGGGACAATCACCTCCCTGCTCCTGCTGAACACACCATTTCTAATCTCAGCCAGGATACATTAGGTTTCCTTGTCACCTGGCCACACTGCTGGCTCATATTGAGTTGTTTGTCTATTAGAACCCCCAAATCCCTTTCTGCCAGACAGCTTTCCAGACATGCTGCCCCATGCCTGTGGCATCGCTTAAGGGAATCTCCATTTTGTGGCATTTTCCAAAGGAGATTTAGCAACTATGGTATCTAACTCTTGACACCAATTGTGCATCTCTGCACCATGTCAGGAGTTAAACCAATGCCTCTGCAGGAATTCACAAATCCAGCTTAGGAATCTCATATTTAGTCCTGGATAAATGAACATTGTTGAGGACAGGATAACCACAGGTGGTCTGATGCATTCAGAGGCTGTGTCTGTGTCAGCTCCATTTCTCCTTTTCTCTTTTCAGCTGCGTTTTGCCACAGTCAGGTGCCCTGTTATTGTCTCGTGTTATAGCTGGTGATCTGGATGAGTAACAAAACTCTCATGTCCAAGCTCATACCAGTGAACAGGCTTGAGATGTGGTGAAACCTTCCCTGCTGTGCATTTTGGTTTGGTGGTCTTTGAGTTTTGGGGTACTGATTTTTTTGTTTGTTTGGGGGTTTGTTGTTGTTGGGGATTTTTGTTTATTTTTTTCTCTTAATTTTGTGCAAGAAATTTGGGGCTCTCCTGATTATTCTGGCAATGTGTTAGAAACTTCAGTGCTACCAAGTTTGTCCCAAGACATTCATAGAGGTGGATGTCTTCAAGGGCTGGGAGGAGAAGAGAGGGTGCTAAAGCCCATATTGGTGATTCAAAGTTCACCAAGCAGCTACATGTGATTCCAGAACTAGAGCTGCTAGAGCTCTTCCCTACCTTCAACGCTCACAGCTGGCCAAAGGCTCTAATGCTTTTAACAGCAAATAGTGTCACTGACAAATCATGCTTTAATCAGAGGCAAGACAATCAAAGGAATGGTGGGGATTGGAAGGGATTTCTGGAGATCATCTACTCCAACCTCCCTGCCAGAGCAGGATCACCTAGAAAGCAACGCATCCAGGCAGGTTTTGAATGCCTTCAAAGATGAAGGCTTCACCTCTGGGCAGCCTGGTCGAATGCTACAGCACATTTAGTCTAAAAGTGTTTGTTTTTTTTCCCCATAACTTCAGATAAAACCTTGTGTGTTCTAGCTTGTACCAGCAGAAAGCTGCCCTTTCTCCTGGCCACCACTGAAAAGAGACCAGACACATCCTCAGAACCTTCACCTTTTAGATATTGATAAGCATTGTGAAGATTCCTTCTCAGTTTTCTCCTTTCCAGGTTAAAGAGACACAGATTTCTCAGTCTCTCCTTGTCAGAAGTGGGTATCTGTGTGAGCAGTTACTGTCACCATGTTGTTCTGTGCCACATGTAGGATCTCCCACCGTTCCAAACCGTGAAGGCCTGGATGGAAGTCAAGCAGTTATTATAATGCTGGAGGAGAGCTATGTGTGTTGCTGCTCAGTGTGCACATTGGCACAGTGGCATTCCTCCATGACTTGCTGATTTCCTCACTTCACTAGCACTGAAGGCTCCACACCTGATAGTGCTTAGTGACTTAAAATATGTCAAATGAACTTTGGAACCAGCTCAGCATTGTACTGAGGGCAAGGACTGCAGTGGTGTGCTTTACTGCAGGGATGAGCCTGCTGTTTGGATTGGTGGGACCTCAGCTCAGCACCAAACTCCTGCCATTCTATGTGGCTTCTCCCTGTTTTCTGACCAAGTGACCTTCTGGAAGTGTTTCTTTTGGGGCTTGCTCTTGTTGTTTCTGTCTCTGACACATGCAATTAGATAATGGACACATCAGAGTTTAGCCGGACTGGTGTTTGCAGCTGATAGTGTGATAACTGCTCCCTGTGTGACACACATTGCCAAGAGCTTGATGCTGAGCCACTTGGCTATACCTGATGGGGATTGTGCCATCACTTCTGTGGGAAATGTCTAGAGATGGGCAAGATCCCAAGAAAGCACTGCCATGTTGTTCCTTGAGCTAGAAGAGTTTGGTTTGGCATTTACCCTCCAGTAAAGCAAGCACCTCACCTGTGTCAATGCCTTACCATTTTGGCTGTGATTGCTGAGGCAGTGCGTTTGGGGAAACTTCTCAATGGAAAGGAAAGGAATTTGCAAGTGTGCTCTGCAAGTACATTTGTTTCCAAGGAGTTTATTCATGAAAGGGTCTCAAAGAGTGTTGAGTTGCTAGATCGTGCCCAGAAAAGGGCAATGAAGCTGGTGAAGGGTCTAGAGAACAGGTCTTATGAGGAGCAGCTCAGGGAACTGGGATTGTGTAGCTTGGAGAAGAAGAGGCTGATGCAGAAGGGTCTCCCCTCAGATGGTTGCTCTCTGCAAGTACCTGAAAGGAAGTTGTAATGAAGTAGGAAGTGGTCTGTTCTCCCAAGTAACTAGAGGCAGGACAAGAGGAAATGGAATGAAATTGTGCCAGAGGAGGTTTAGATTGAATATTGGAAAAAAATTCTTTCCTGCAAGAGTAGTCAGGCATTGGAAAATGCTGCCTGGCAAGGTGGTGGGGTCACTGGTCCTGGAGGTGTTCAAGAAACATGTGGACATGGCTCTTGGGGACATGGTTTAGTAGCCATGGTGGTGTTGAGTTGTTGGTTGGACTTGATAACCTGAGAGATGTCTTTTCCAGCCTTAAGGATTCTGTAATTCAAATGAAGGCGTGTTTTAATTGCAGCTGGCTCCTTTAATTGTTGGCAAAGCAATAAATTCTCACTTGTGTTTTTGCAAAGTAAGTGAAAGAAGTACAGCCTAGGTACAAGGAAGCAGTGGAGGACTCATTTTGGTGGCTGAATAGCACTTTTCATTCTGAAGTCATTCACAGAGTCTTTTTGCTGTACTGAGACATGAGAAAGCAAAACCATTCAAGTGCTTCAATGCTACTATGAAAACTGATTCAGTAGGACAACTGCATAATAGAACTGTGTCACAAGATAATCACTCCTGGCTGCTGCACAAATGTGACAGCAAGAACTCATCCTTGTCATAAAGATGCAATTACAAGTGTCTCAGCAGTTTCATCAAAAGGTAAATATCCAGATGATGGAGGAAAGAGCCAGCAGCTCTGTAACCATCTCTGTGCATACACACATCAAGTGTGTTCTGTTTTGCTCCACTGTCTTCCCAAGAGGAGAAAAAGGAGCATTTCCAAATGCCTGGGGAAAAGAACTCTTACAAAAAACAGAAAATCATACAATGCTTTGGTTTGGAAGGGAACTTAAAGATCATCTAGTTCTGACATCCTCACCATGCCCAGGGACACCTTCCCCTAGACCAGGTTGCTCAAAGCCTCATGCAGCCTGGTCTTCAGCATCTCAAGGGAGGGGCCATCCACAATATAGAATCATAGAATTGTCAGTGTTGGAAAGGACCTCAAGGATCATCCAGTTCCAATGCCCCTGCCATGGGCAGGGCCATATCACACTAGATCAGGTTGCTCAGAACCCCATCTAGTCTGGCCTTAAAGACCTCCAGGGATGAGGCTTCCACCACCTCTCTGGGCAACCTGTTCCAATCTGTCATCCACCTTCATGGTGGTGAACTTCTTCCTAACATCCAATCTGAATATACCCACTTCTAGTTTTGCTCCATTCCCTCAGTCCTATCACTACCCAGTATCCTAAAAGGTTTATCACCAGTTTTCTTGTAGGCCCTTTCAGATATTGGAAGGCCACAATAAGATCCCCTTGGGGCCTTCTCCTCTTCAGACAACCTGCCTGGACAACCTGGCACCACTCTTACTGAAAGGAATTTCTTCTTAATCACCAGTCTAAGTCTGCTCTCCTAAAGCCTCAATCCATTCTCTCTGTTCATATCACAACAGGCTCTTGTACAAAGTCCCTCTCCAGCTTTCTTGTAGCCCCCCTACGTGTGCCTTCATTGAAAGGAATAACAGAAATAAAATTAAGACTTTATTTTTGTATGCTTGGCAGATCACTTTCCACTCTGGGGCTAATACTGAAAAATGAAGTCAAATCCCTGAATTCTCCATTCTAGAGGTTCAAGCATTTCAAGATACTGGAGAGGATTCTTCAAAATCTGCTTTACTTGTAGCTTGTTCACTCAGCAGCTTTCCTAATTGACATTTGGGTCAAATGCTCATTAAATTTAGGTTCAAGCAGTACTTGATTCTGCAGAGTGCTAGAAATAGTCTTCACACAATCATTGAATGCTTTAGGTTGGAAGAGACCTCAAAGCTCATCCAGTTCCAACCCTGCATCATAGGCAGGGACACCTCCCACTAGAACAGGTCACTCAAGGCCTCATCCAACCCGGCCTTGAACACCTCCAGAAAGGGAGCAGCCACAACTTCCCTTGGCAACCTGTGCCAGTGTCTCACCACCCTCACTGGAAAGAACTTCCTCTTAACATCTAATTCAAATCTCCCCTCTGCCAGTTTAAACCCATTCCTCCTGATCCTGTCATTACAAGACCTTGTCAATAGTCCCTCTCCACCCTTCCTATAGGCCCCCTTCAGATACTGAAAGGCTATTATAAGGTCTCCTGGAAGCCTTCTCTTCTCTAAAGAGCCCCAACTCTCATAGCCTGTCCTCATAGCAGAGCTGCTGCATAGGACTGTTTCGGTTGGAAAAGACCTTAAGGTCAACTCCAACCATTCTCTGATTCTGCCAAGTCTGAGGCTAAACCATGTCCCTCCGCACCATATCTCTGAATCTTCTAACTGTCCAGGGATGGGGATTCAACTAGCTCCATGAGGAGCTTGTTCCAGTGGTCAAGAACCTCTCCAGTGAAGAAGTTTCTTCTGATATCAAATCTAAACTTCCCCTGTCTATTTTCTCTCATCCTATCACTTGTTATTAGGGAGAGGAGACCATAACCCACCTTGCTCCAACCTCCATTCTGAATGTTTCAGAATAAAACTCCCCAATTCTCTCAGCTGCTCCTCACCAGACCTGTTTTCCAGACCTTTCACTAGATTCATCGCCCTTCTCTGGACATGCTCCAACACCTCGATGTTTTATTGCAGTGATGCTCCCCAAAATGGAACCCAGGACTCAAAAGTGTGTCTTCATGTTTGGGGGGGGAGAACAGACAATGATTTTCCTAAGCAATACTTGCCATAAGCAGTGTAAACAATGTGAGATGCAAAGAGCAGGAACGCACAGAATTACAGAATACTAGAGGCTGGAAGTGACCTCCAGAGATCGAGTCCAACTCCCCTGCCAAAGCAGGATTCCTGAGGGTAGTCCAAACAGGAAAGCATCAGATGGGTTTTGAAAGTCTCCACTCCACAACCTCTCTGGGCAGTGAGGGTGCCCTCACTGTAAAGAAGTTTCTCCTCATGTTGAGGTGAAACCTTCTCTCTTCCAGTTTGTAGCTGTTGCTCCTTGCCTTATTGCTGCAGACCAGCAAAAAGAGATTGGCCCCAGTAGCGTGAGCACAGGCTGACCTCGGGGCTTGTGAAAGAGGAGATTTCTCCTAATGCCTGGGAGTTCACTGCAGTTCAGGAACATCATGGAGCATTGCTGAGTTGAGAGGTGACTTGCAGGAAAGGACCTGCTCTGCATCTGTTAGGATGGAATGATTAGTTGACAGAGCCCTTCTTTATTCTCTGCTCGGCTCGCTGATTTTTAGCTATTTTTAAAGGTCAATTACTCAAGTTTCTGTTGCGATAACATCTAGTGATAGAGGTAATGAGCATCTTTGGAGTTCCCGATGCCTTAGTGGCTGTTTAGGTTCAGTTCTGTCTGACTCGAGGCTCCTTCTGATGTGTCTGAAGTCACACTCTTAAAACGAGGAAGGTGTTAAATGTTTGCTGTCTGCTGGTTTTGAAATTCACTGAGTAGGGACCTAAACAGACCAATGTTGATTTGGTTCAGCAGAGCAAGATTGAAAAGATGCTAAAGGAGTCTGTTAATGAGCCTTGGACCACCTTGTGTTGCAGCTAAGTCTTTGTGGGGGTTAGAGTAGGGTCAAATGCTTGTGATGCCCTTGCATTTTCTCTGCCATTCCTAAGAGTGAGCCATGCTGTGGGAGATGCAGGTTAGTTTTGGGAACAGCTGTGGATTCTGTGCCGTGAAGCCACACCACATTGTCAGGCTAGCAGGAAAATTTCATCTTGCACTGAGCATAGAAGGTGTTAGGATCTGCGGTGATCCAGAAAAACTGACAGAAGTTCTTCTGATTCTGCTCAAAGGCTAAATGCTCTCTTGGAAGACTGGGATTTGTGAAAAAGGTGTGAAAGATCTACTGGGAATGGCAGTTTTTCTGGTGCCACTTGTAAATGACATGCAGCTAGACGGCAGAGAATTTGGTACAAGCTTTTACATTCACTCACACAAAAAAATCCCTTTGTGGTTGCAAAAGAGCTACCTTGTCTTGTTTGGAGAGTAAGGCTGTCCCGTCTGGGCTGGGTTTTATTGAACCTGATTTTAGGGCAGGTGATAAAATACCATCTACTGAACTAGTGCCAAAAGGTCTGCAGAAAGTGCTGCTTTGTCAGTTAAACAAAACACTTTAGGGGGTGAGGAAGAATCCAAAATGAGTTATCCTTGGCATTTCTCAAGGTGGGCATCTTCAAAACCAATCACTCTCCCTCTGCTCTATAAATATCTGAGGGATGGGTGTCAAGTGGACTGTGACAATCTCTTTTTGGTGGTGTACAGTAGTAAGACAAGGGACAATGGATGCAAACTTGAACACAGAAGGTTTCACCTCAACGTGAGAAGAAACTTTTTTACACTGAGAGTGACACCACACTAGAAAAGGCTGCCCAGGGGGGTTGTGGAGTCTCTTTCTCTGGAGGCGTTCAAAACCTGCCTGGATGCATTCCTGTTCAGACTCCCTGTGTGATCCTGCTTTTGTCTGGGGTGTTGGACTCGATGATCTCTGGAGGTCCCTTCCAACTTCTAACATTCTGTGATTCTGCTCTGATGTGAAAATGCTACAAAAGTATGAGATTTTTTTAAATTCTTCTCTCCTTTTTTGATATTTGATTTCAATACAAAACCATATTTCAGGCAGAGTTTGCTCCTAACACCATGCTGCTTTACAATCTTGCTTGCAGACTTCATCAACTCATTCCCAGCCATTCTAAAGTATGAGGCACCAGGGCAGTCTGGGAACATGAGATGAATCTCCATTCTGGGTGCTGCTCAGAACATCCTAACACAGCTCTGGTTCTAGCTTCTTGCTCACATGAATTAAAGCAATTAAATAACACATAAGAAACAGATTTTGATCCAAGTCTGAATCATCAAGCTGTTAAGAGAAAAGTGGTGATTTGCTTTCTCTCTCTCTCTCTCTCTCTTTTTTTTATATATAATGTTTGCTTCTTTCTGTGTTAACTCCGCCATGCCCACTAAACCATGTCCCCAGGTTCCACATGTTTCTTGAACACTTCCATGGACGGTGACACTACCACCTCCCTGGGCAGCCTATTCCAGTGCCTGACCACTCTTGCAGGAAGAAAATTTCTTCTAATATCCATCCTAACCTCTCCTGGTAGAATTTCAGGCCATTTCTTCTTATCTTATTGCTAAATACTTCCAAGAAGTAACCAAACTCTACCTCTCTACAACCTCCTTTCATATAGCTGTGGAGAGCAAGAAAGTCTCCTCTCAGTCTTTTCTTCTCCAGACTAAAGAGCCCTAACTCCCTCAGCCACTCTTCATAAAACTTGTTCTCCTGACCCTTCACCAGCTTTGTTGGCCTGTATAGACACCCTTGCACAGAATGAAAGCTGCCTTGGCTTTGGGAACAGATTTAGTACACCAAGGTCTCACTGAGTGTTTCCTTGCTGAGATATAATTAGCTAATTAGCTGATTTGACTAATCCTGCTTTAAAATTTAATTTGGATTAGTTTCCTTGGCTGTCCACAGAGACACAGAAGGGCTTAGCTCTCGTGGTAACTAATGCTATCAAATTCTAGAAGGATGTTACACGTGCAGCAGTACTTCTGTAGCATCCCATCTTTGGAGCCCAGGTATCAGGGTGGGGAACAAACAGCTTGCAAGTAATGTGGCCTTGTCACTCATTTCCCTTGTCCAGTTAACTTCCAAAGTCATTACTGGAGCCAGGACTTGGATTTCAGATATATTTGACCTTTTGCTTGAGAAATCTGGGCTCTGTTTTTTGAGTCAAGCCATGAACTATAGGCAAGATCTCAAGTTCCTTTTGAAATTGCCAGGCTGAAGTGCTGGATACACAGTGAAATTCCCTCATATCTGAAAGTTCACATTCACTCAAAGTTATAAGTTTCTTAATTAATAAATATCATCTGTGAAAAATGATAAACCTCAGTCTGGAATAGGGGAGAAAGCAGCACCTAGACAGAACGCTTGGGTAGAGTCTGATGAATTTTAGCTTTTGAAGCTGTTCCTGAGCCACTAGCTTAATAGCTGCCTCTTTAAGAATCCACTGAGAATGGACTGGAAAAGAATAGATTGGAATGGGCTGCCCAGGGAGGTGGTTGAGTCACCAACCCTGGATGTGTTTAAAAGTTGTTTGCATGTGGTGCTCGGGGATATGGTTTAAGGTGTACCTTGTAGAGTAGGGATATCGGTTGAGCTTGGTGATCTTACAGGCTTTTCCAACTGGAATGTCTCTACTTGAGCAGAGAAAATAAGAGAGATTAAACTAGAAGAGACTACTCTGAGTGCAAAACTAGGTGCTTAATCATATCCAGAGCATTGTTATCAACATTATCCTATGCAGTGGGAAGGATGGGATGTGTAATATTCCTGAGCTATCTGTCCTGGTTTCAACTCTGTTCAATCCTCTCATCAATGACTTGGATGGTGCAGGAGAGAATATGCTTATTAAATTTGCAGAGAACGTGAAGATACAGTGGGCTCAGGAGTGACCTCATTACTGTCTACAACTACCTGAAGAGAGGCTGTAGCCAGGTGGGGGTTGGCCTCTTCTCCCAGGCAACCAGCAGCAGAAAAAGGGGACAGGAGGAAGTTCTTGCCAGAGAGAGTGATTGGCATTGGAATGGGCTGCCCAGGGAGGTGGTGGAGTTACTGTCCCCAGAGGTGTTCACGAAAAGCCTGGATGAGGCACTTAGTGCCATGGTCTGGTTGATTGGATAGCACTAGGTGATAGATTGTAGTGGATGACCTTGGAGGTCTCTTCCAACCAGATTGATTCTATGATACTGGAGGGCAGGATTAGGAATTAAGAAAGGCAAATACAAACTGAGGAACTGTACCCCGCTCCAAAACCCCAAAAAAAGGTCAAATGGCAACTAACCTCAGTAGGAGTCCAGTGCATGAGCATATGAGCATCGGATGCATAACTGCTGGGCAGGTGCTGACACCAGAAAGGTTTTAGTGAATTGCAGTCAGATGACAGAATCCCAGAACGGTAGAGGTTGGAAAGGACCTCTAGAAATCATTGTGACTAACCCCCTCTGCCAAAGCAGGATTACCTAGGACAGATCACACAGGAGTGCATCCAGACAGGTTTTGAAAGTCTCCAGAGATGGAGACTCCACAACCTTTCTGGGCGGCATGTTTTGGTGATCCTTCATGCTCACAGTAAAGAAGCATCTCCTCATGTTGAGGGGGAACCTTCTGTGTTGCAGCTTGTACCTGTTCCCTGTCCTGTCACTGGGCACCATCAGAGAAAGCCTGGCACCTTCATCTTGACACCCACTCCTCAGGTGTTTATAGACACCCATAAATCCCCTCTTAAGCTTCTCTTCTCCAGACTAAACAGCCCCAGGTCTCTCAGTCTCTCTTCATAGGAGTGATTTTTCAAGTCCTGCAATCATTGTTGTAACTTTCTATTGGAGATCACAGAATCAAGCAGGTTGGAAGAGACCTCCAAGATCATCCAGTCCAATCTAGCACCCAGCCGTGTCCAATCAACTAGACCATGGCACTAAGTGCCTCATCCAGGCTTTTCTTGAACACCCTCAAGGACGGCAACTCCACCACCTCCCTGAGCAGCCCATTCCAATGCCAATCACTCTCTCTGTTAAGAACTTCCTCCTAACATCCAGCCTATACTTCCCCCGACACAGCTTGAGACTGTCCCCTTGTTCTGTTGCTGATTGCCTGGGAGAAGAGACCAACCCCCACCTGGTTACAGCCTCCCTTCAGGTAGTTGTAGAAAACAATGAGATCATCCCTGAGATTCCTCTTCTCCAGGCTAAACATACCCAGCTGCTTCAGCCTCTCCTCACAGGGCTGTGCTCCAGGCCTCTCACCAGCTTCATTGCCCTTCTCTGAACACATTCCAGTACCTCCAACATCTTTCTGGAATTGAGTACCCCAGAACTGGACACAGTAGTCAAGGTGTGGCCTGACCAGTGCTGAGTACAGGGGAAGAATAACCTCCCTTGTCCTGCTGGCCACACTGTTCCTGACCCAGGCCAAGATGCCATTGGCTTTCCTGGCCACCTGAGCACACTGCTGGCTCACATTCAGTAGCCCCAGGTGCCTCTCTGCCTGGCTGCTCTCCAGCCACTCTGTCCCCAGCCTGTAGCACTGCTTGAGGAGGTTGTGGCCAAAGTGCAGAACCCTGCACTTGGCCTTGTTAAATCTCATCCCATTGGCCTCTGCCCACCCATCCAGCCTGTCCAGGTCCCTCTGCAGGGCTCTCCTACCCTCCATCAGATCAACACCTGCTCCTAGCTTGGTGTCATCTGCAAACTTATTGATGCTGAACTCAACCCCCTGATCCAGATCATCAATAAGGGTATTGAACAGTACTGATCCCTGAGGCACACCACTAGTGGCAGCTGCCAGCTTTGCTAGGAGCTTGTTGTGGCAGATGGTGTCAAAGGCTTTGCTGAAGTCCAGGTAGACTACATCCGCAGCCTTCCCCACATTTACCCAATGAGTAACCTGACTGTAAAAGGAGATCAGGTTGGTCAGGCAGGAGCTGCCCTTCCTAAACCCATGCTGGCTGGGCCTGATCCCTTGGCCATCCTGTAGGTGCTTTGTGATGGCACTCAAGATGACCTGTTCCATCACCTTGCCTGGCACTGAGGTCAGGCTCACAGGTCTGTAATTTCCCGGTTCCTCCTTCTGGCCCATTCTTGTGGATGGGCATCACATTGGCCAGCTTCCAGTCTTCAGGAACCTCTCCAGTGATTCAGGACTGTTGAGCTGGCCAAGCCACTCTCCATCATTTATCATCTGCCAGCTCTCTCAGCACCTTAGGATGGATCCCATCTGATCTCATGACTTTATATGCTTGCGTGTTGTCTTGGCTTTTAGGTCTAAAATATGGAGGAGTCCACTGCTTAGGTCAGCCTTTGGGAAGAGGAGGTGATTCTTAATTCTGTGTTCTGGAGGTAGTATTGAACAGTTTGCCATGCACACACATGCTTCCCTGTGTCAGAGTAATCATAGTGATTTCTTTCATGCAGTTCCTCAAAGCCCCAGATGCCATCTGGGCTCTGTGGATTTCACTCCAGTAAATGCATGTAATTCGAGATGTGAAGAAAGGAAAGAAGCATTTATTTTACAGATGGGGATCTGAATCATACAGAACTAAGAGACTGCCCAAAAATAATACCGGGGGGAGAACCCAAACGACAACCCTGAACTTTGTGATGTCTCACTCAGATCACTAATTATAAGGCTGTTGTTAATTTTCCAAGTTGCTGTCTTAAATGTAACTGTAGCACTTAAACTTTGAACTGTTTTGCTGCCAAATGAAGCCTTTCTGCACTCTGGAATATGAAGCTGGCACACTAGTACAGTTTACTAGAAAGCGATGATTTCACACCAAAGGTAGAGGGATGTGGCCAAATGTGTAGGGAGAAGTCTTGCACCAGGCTGACCCATTAGGTGTCACGTCAAGGAGTGCCACATTGCTGCCTTCCTGCGGCTTTGTGATAGATCTCACACTTGTGGCTGCAGTGGTCACTGTGACTCTGGCTGTAGCTGTCTCTGGGGGTTCCTGGCTGGAGGCGTGGGGGACAGCTGTGCTATTAGAGAAGTGCCATCGTGGGAAGCTGCAACTGCAGCCAGCATGGCTCTGATAGCAGCGCCGCGGCTGACATTCTCGGACACCTCCTCTTTGCTCTTCTCTTTCCCACCCTTGCTTGCCCCAGCCTATTAACCTGCACGGGTCAAATGAAAATTTCTACCCAGCAACATTTTTTTTTTTCTCTTCCTCCTCTCCTCCCCATCGTACTTTCAACCATCCAGACTTGTTCAGGGAGAAGTCTGTGCTATCTCAGAGGCATGTGGGTGTGAAAGAGTGGGCTAAGTAAGGCCTGTCTGCAGGTTAAGAAAACAGCAAACTCGTTCTGTGACATTCTCTCATCCTCTGGTGACCTGCACAAGACACAGGGAGTGTTCTACATCTACCTGAAGCAAAAACAAAGCCCTCAAAACATCTGTAGTTGTTGGGTGGGGTTGGAGTGAATGAGCGCCTGCATACCAAAGCAATATTACCTTGGGTTGTGTTGCTGGCGTCTTCCATAAGTGTTAAGCAGGTTTTTTTGGATAGGAAACTTCCAAGGAAAAGAGAGTGAGAGCGGGAAATAGCAATTCAGATGTTGGTAGCTTTGCTTTCCCTGAAGCAGCCTAGTAGCTGCTCTTTGCCAGCTTTTGGCAGAGATTTAAAGGCTATCTGTTGATTATCAGGCCAGTGCTGTCAGTCACCTGCATTCAGGTTAATGCCTCAGGGAGCTGGCCAAATTCCAGGGAATAACTCACCTAAATAAAGATATCATTGCTCTTTCATTGGAACTAGATGTTCTCCCTTCCTCCCTCAGCCTCCTGCTCCTTCTTTGTGCCGTGGTAAAGCGAGATGACTCCGCACGGGTCATGGATGTTTAGATCCAGGACAAACTTCTTGTGCCTCTAATGAGGAAAAAAAATGTGGCTTAAATCTAGCAGCTTTGAATGTAAGAATCATGCAGATGAATGCGTCTGTGCTTTCTGCAGAACAGGATGAACTGAACAGATAGGCTGAAAAATGCAGTGAGTAATAGGTGTAAACTCAAGCCTTTGGTATGCAGCAGTAATCTGGCACAGCACCCAACTTGCCTGACTAATCTGCTTTATGTCAGCATGATGAGGTTTGTTGGAAGTGATGATATCTTCTAGAAGACAATGTAATTTAGTTGGCTATTAGTAACATTAGACAAGTGTTCAGGCAAATAAGCCATCTGAAAGCTTCAAAGAAGGCATCACCCTTGCTTGCAGCTGACCTGCCGAAGTAGTTGGGAGCTTAAAGCTTGCCTGTTCTCTCCATCTTTTCTGCTTGGTCTAATGGTGGATTGACTCTCTTGTCTAGGTGATGTCTAGAGGCTGTCTTATTCACTTGAGATTATAATAGGTCATTGCTTTTGAAACATCTCTCTGTTAACAGCAAAAAACCCTATTCAGAACAGCTGGATGCTGTGTTCGCACAGAATCATTCCGGATGGAAAAAAAACTCAGGATCACCAATTCCTACTGATAACTCTACAAGGTACACCCTGAACTATATCCCCAAGCACCCATTCAAATGACTTTTAAACACACCCAGGGTTGGTGACTCCACCACCTCCCTGGGAAGCCCAGTGCAGTACCTGACCACTTTTGCTGGGAAAAGTTTTTTGGGTACTCAGCTTTGCTTTGTTGATCATTTGTTCTGTGGTGCAGATATTCTGCATCACCTTAAAATCAGAGCCTCTGGTGATGTCTGAATTTGAGTATCCCAAAGGAGATATCTCAAGTCAGGAATCGCAGAATAGTAGAGTTTTGAAGGGACTTCCAGAAATCATCTAGTTCAACCCCTCTGTGCAAGCAGGTTCACCTAGAACAGGTTGCCCAGGCAGATTTTGAAAGATCTCCACAGAAGGAAACTCCACAACCTCTCTGGGCAGCCTGGTCCAATGCTCTGCCACTTTCAAAGTAAAGAGATTTTTCTATTCCACGCAACTTAGAACTCCTGCATTCTACTTTGTGCCCATTACCCATTGTCCTAATGCTGGGCACCACTGAAAAGAGTGCAGCCCCATCCTGTTGGCCTCTGACTTATTGGTAAGCATTGGTGTGATCCACTCAGTTTTCTCTTTTCCATAATGAAGAGCAGAAGTTCTCAGTCTCTTCTTGTCATAGAGAAGCTCTGGTGCCCTTAGCATCTTTGTGGCCCTCTGTCTCCAGTACTTCCCTGTCCTTCTTGAACTGGGGAGCCCAGAAGAGAAAACACTGCCAAAAAGCACAGATTTTGAGGTTATTTATTGCGCTTTATTGTATTACAATATAGCTGCATTGCTCTCCAGTTCTCCTCTCCTTCTACTCTGCCCTAGTGAGACCACACGTGGAATATTGTGTCCATTTTTGGGGGAGAGCCATGAGGATGACTGGGGAAATTGAGCATTTCTCCTATAAAGAGAGATTGAGACTCCTGGGGTTGTTTAGTCTGGAGAAGAGAAGACTGAAATGAGATCCCATCAATATGTACAAATATCTGAGGGGTGAGTGTCAAGTGCCTGGGGCCAATCTCTTTTGTGTGTTCAGCAGCAATAAGCCAAGGAACAACAGCTAAAAACTGAAACAGAAAAGCTTTCACCTCAACAAGAGAAACTTCTTTACCGTGAGTGTGACAGAGTCCTGGAGCAGACTGCCCAGAAAGGTTGTGGAGATTCCTTCTCTGGAGGCTTTCCAAACCCACCTGGATGCATTCCTGTGTGAATTGTGCTAGGAGATCCTGTCTTGGCAGGGAGGTTGGTCTTGATTTCTGGAGGTCCCTTCCAACTTGTAAGGTTATGTGATTCTGTGCTCTTTGTCTTCAATGGAGAAAAAAATCAGTTACTTGCCAGCATTGCACGTTAGAAGTGATAACTTCAGATAGCTACCAAATGCTTTATAGTGGCAACAAAATCTACCAAGTGAGTAAAGGATCCAGAAGACTCAAACTGGAGCTGAAAAAAAGAATTCTGAAATCCACCCTCTCTCATGAATAGTTTTGGTCCTCAGTACAGATTAGTAGTTTTGTTAGATGATGTAGAAATGTTCCTTCTTATCACAGCTTTATTGCCTACCTCTGTACATCTGTTCCAAAATTCATTTCAAAATGGCCAGACATTTCAATAATCCAGTGTGGCCCTGGAATGTTCATACTGTTTCTGGTGCATTAAAATCTGGATGGAAAGCTGCTACTTTGAAATTTTACAATTGCACAGACCGCACAACATCTGGGGAGCTTTGCTCTATTGCTTTCCCTGTTCCTTTAAATTTGGAACCAAAGTTATGATGTGCATGAAAGGCTAAAGACCTTGTGTGTGCGGCAGGTGTTGTTTCAAGCTGACAAAAATAAGGAAAGAAAAAAAGCAGTAATCTGTTCTTTTTTTTTTTTTATTATTACTTTGATTTGGCCTTTTTGGTATGCAAAAATACATAAAAGTCTACTTCAAACCTTGGCAAAAATGAGGTTATTTTTTAAACTGGGCAAATGGAGGATTTTCTGGACTAGGGGAAATTCCCAATCAATGTCTGCATGCATATATATATATAAATGCAGGAAATCATTCTCTAAAATGTGGGTGTTTTGTTTGTTTGGTTGGTTTGGGGTTTTGTTTGGTTTGTTATTGTTATTTATTTAATATTAATGCTTCATCCCTTCTGTGTCGAACTGCCCTGATGAGAAATGTGATTGAACTGATCCCCACTCCACCGATTTTAGAGAATCGGTGAGGTAGAAATTTTGATTCCTGTTATTTTTTTTGCTCTGAGAATGATAGCACCACAACAAGTTGCAGACTTTTTAAGTCTTATAAACTTCTTAAGACAAGTTTTATATTAATTGTTGCCAGTCAAACAGTAGTAGGCTGACTTAAATTGCTTTGCACAGAGGAATCTTTGGCAGACTGAAACCTCATCCTGCTGGTTTCCACTGAGCTTTGCTCTTTCCACTAGCTAAAATATCATGGATAAAAGCCTGTTCTGCCTTAACACATCAGTGGCATCTTACAGCCTGGATGCAGCCTGGGTTAGCTGCCCTCTTTAGTCTAGAAGCTTAATCCTTGTATTTTTATTAAAAAATAATAATAATTGTCAGTCCCTAAGTGTGAGTGAAGGACAAGAACTATGTTTCTGTCCTCAGTCCCACACACCTAAACCTGCTGGTGATTACTATAGTGGTGTTCATGTTTAGCACAAGAAAAAGGGATTTAGGGCAAAGCTGTGGGCTGTATGTCTGTAAATGCATGCAACTAAATCCCGACTAATGGTTACTCCTTAATCCCTGGAAGTCCCTGTAACCTCCATCATGAAATGTACCAGAGGGTGATTCCAGATGAAACACTGTATAAAAGCCTGATCTCAGTTGGTTTTGGTGTTACTTTCTGAGGTGGGTATAGTGCTAGTTTGCCAGAACAGGTCTGATCAAACTGAATTTTCAACCTGACCTTCTCTTCACCCCTAATAACTTCCTGGTTCCTTGGCCCAGGAGAGATTTATGAGCAAGAACAAAGCATGATGTGTCTGTCCCAGCAGTGAGGGAAACCAGAAAACTTATTAAAAAAGAAGGGAGGGGGAGAGAAGAGAGAAGAGAGAGAATGAGAATGGAGACTGGCCCTGTAGCCAGGCGGGGATTGGCTTCTTCTCTGAGGCAGGCAGTGACAGAACAAGAGGACGCAGTCTCAGGCTGTGCCAGGGCATGTTTAGGCTGGATGTTAGGAAGATGTTCTTTATGGAAAGAGTGATTAGCACTGGAATGGGCTGCCCGGGGAGGTGGTGGAGTCACCATCCTTGGAGGTGTCTAAAAGAAGGCTGGATGAGGCACATGGTGCCGTGGTTTAGTTAATTAGAAGGGTTAGGTGATAGGTCGGACTCTATCTTAGAGGTCTCTTCCAACCTGGTTAATTCTGTGATTCTGTGAGAGCTCTGGTTTCAGACAGGAGCACCTCAGCTTCTGATCTACTCTAATTACCCAGCCACTGAAGAAATAAAACATTGAAAAAAATCCATTTTATAAAAAAATCAATGTTTTAAACAATTTGAAGAGCTCTCATCATTTTGAATCTCTTTACAACGTACATGTTCAGAGCCCTGATCACCTTCAAAGTGAAGTGCTCCTATAACTTTAAGCTGTTGTACACAGAAAAGGCTTCGAACCCCCATTTCACATCCAAGTGGCAGCAGCCTGGAAAACGTGAGGCATGCTGACAATTTTAAATAGCTTGCTCTGACCAACCCTGGCTGCATTTCCATGAGGGTCCTACCACTCCAACTTGCAGCATTTCTTTATGTTGAAAGAATTTCTGCTTATCTGGAAAGGTGACTCTTTTTTTTTTTCCCTACATGAAAAGATTAATTTTTTTTGCTTTCTGGAAGCTAAAACTGAGAAGTTTTCTCAGGTTTTGTTGCTTGCTGAAACTGTGGCTCTGTGCCCATTAAAAACGTTTCCATTTGTTGCTGTATTTAGTCCAGCCAAAAAAGTAGAAATTGATGAGTGAAGCTGTTATCATCTCCTAACTTACAGCTCCGTGCAGCAAGTGATTTTTACATTGAATTGCAATTTCATTCACAAGGGCTTTAGACCTTATATAATTAAAATACCTCAATCCTCTTCAAATTAGAAAAGCAAATTGTTACATATCGTAAGTAGGTGCTTTTCACCCTAATGACAGTCACTTCGATGATTTATGACATACATTATTTTATATCAAAGTACAATGAAATAGGCATTACCAAAGGTAATCTCAGTAATGTCTGAAAAGGGATCTCAAACCTCAGTGCAACAATGAATGCAGTATTTAAAATGCAAAACCCAAAGACGTTATTATGGTTTTGATTTCTTATGCCACAGCTTCTCCTGATCTGTTATATTAGTACAGCAGCACAAAGAGTGGTTTGGATGTATTTTGCTAAGATAACAGATGGGGGAAAAATGAAATATAAAGTCAGATTTTATGCAGGAATTGTTATCAAAGGGATGATAAAGTAAAACTGCATAATGGCAAGGAAAAACAATTGATGATGTGCAAACTGAAATATATTGAGCTCATGGAATATGCTCATTTCCAGCTTTTAAGCCTTTGCATTATTAAAACGCATAATAAAATAAAATGCTCAGATAATGCATAAACAAATCAGACTAAAGTAGCTTCTTGAATATGATTATTCTCATATTTCTGTATTCTAGACAAAGATTATCCCTTTTCCTCTCCCCACCCCCAAGGCAGTGACCTATTCCAGAACCTTGGGACTCAGTGGCAAGAATCCCAACGTCCTCAGCATCCTTTGTAGCAGGCAAATGTTAGCCTGCAAAGCTGCATCAGAACAGGGACAAATGGCTATAAAAGGCAGCAAATGGCTACATGCTGACCATGAATACATTTTAGCTGAAGATGAGGAGAAAGTGCCTAACCTTCTGAAGGGTAAGACTGGAGCAGCCTTCCTGCAGGAATAATTGAAAATTTGAAGGAAATAAAATTGAGAAAGCCAAATTGGTTTGATGCGAGAAGGAGAGATTTTTGAGGTGGTTGACTGCAGTGTTGCAGGACCTGTGGTGTTGCTTGTAGTGTTGATCCTTCAGCATCAGCTACCTCCTGTAATCCAGTCTGTGGCTTGCTGGAGCACAGACACATCCCCTCCCTCTGAGGAGTAGTGTTGTTCAATGTTACTGCCAAGACTTTACTGAGAAACGTCAGCCTGAATACAAACCTCCAAGGTAGAGTTTGGTACCTGCATGTAAGGTCATCAGCTTTGCAGATCTTTTCCTATCCTGACTGCTGAATGGATTTGCTTGAATGCTAAGTGGGGAGACTTTGGTGTGCAAATGTCCAAAACCCATGGGAATGGTGTCTGAGTAAACAAATGCCAAAGCCCCTTGGCTTGGGATGAGCCCCAGTCAGGATTTCAGCAGTTGTGGTGTCTGGGTTTTGAGAGGGTTGAATGAGCAGCGGAGAATCCACAAGGATGGCCAATGGGCACAAGCAACTGATTTGCCTTAGAAAGGTTAGGAGCCACAGTCTGGTTAGCCTGGAGGTTATGGGAGACTTGGTCACTTTAAGGGATGACTTGGGTGGGGAACATAAGGCTCACATTAAATAGTCCAGATCCTGTGACCCCCAGATGGAATTTCCTGAAGCTTCCCAGACTATTCTCTAGCCAAACCATAGGGCAGCTCAGTTGCCACTATGTCCACTCATGCCAGGCTAGGTTTGGTGGCGCTAGATCAGCTCAGCCTCAAAATGTGGCAGAATGAGGACCATGACCTTTCTAAAGGCTGAGAGGAAAAGGTGACAGAGTAGATGCTCCAGTATTTCTGAGAGAGATCTTTCCTGGGAACCAGCTCTGGAAGCACTGTGGCTTGTGCCAGTTGAGCACATTGGTCCCTCATGGCAACATAATCAATGGCTTTGTGGTCTGCTGCTTGCTTATTGAGGCCCAGCCTGAATGTTCTTAGCAGTTTGCCTCTCATTTGCGTCAGCACCTAAATAAAGATGAATATCATTTCCTCTCCCCTCCCCTTTCAAGATGAGCTGTTAATGTTATAACAGAGAAGAGCGATCTAAAGACTTACATAATTAAGAGCATGTTCTTTAAAATTTCAGAGCTCTTTTTTTATCCCCCCCAACATTCAGCAGCCAGAATTGAGGAGAAAACTGAAGATTCCCAAGAGGCAGCAGTCAGATTTTCAAAGCCTCCCCAGCAGCAAGAGTTCTCATCCCTCTGACCACAGAAAATGTGGTCACAGTTTTACGTACCAGAATGGAACCTTGGGGCTTTAACAACATAATAAATTCACATTTTAGATTGGATTAAAATTCCCTTCCCATGCCTGTACTCTAACTGTTACTTAGAATAAACAGTTTACAGAAAAACACCTCTATCTTGAGGCTAGTTTCAAATTTAGCCCTGGCAAACCATGGTCAATCAGTCTTAGCTCATTGTACCACCAAAGTCTCAGTGGAAGGAAGGGAGGCAGTTGCCTGCTGTGTTCCAGTGTGGCTATTCCCTGCAGCTCCACAGCTGGAACATCAAAGGTTCTGCCTATTCCTCTGCTCATCTTACCTAGATGAAAGGATGGAGCACATCTTGCTTGCCAAATCTGCTTTCTGTGGTGATGGGGATGAGGGAGGGAAGGGCAGAAGAAGCTGCAGTTTTCCTCAGTAAACACAGGAAGGTAGAATAGTAAATGTTGGAAAGGACCTCGGAAAATCATCTAGTCCAACCCCCTCTGCTAAAGCAGGATCAGCTAGATCAGGTTGCACAAGAATGTGCACATATATCAAAAGCACCTTCTGACTTGGTTGATGTTTTCATCTCCTCAACTCAGCATACGTGTAGCTGTTTGGCAGCTGGTATCACCTTTAGTTTTAGCAAAGCACTTGCTTACAGCAAGCTGTTGTCCACAAGGGCCTGCTACAGGGCAACACTGCTATTGAGTGTGTAGTAAAGTACTCGGAATCCTCAGGTGGTATTTTTGTGAGGCTTTGAAACCTTCTGGTTGAGGCTTTTATCTTGTTGCTGTTGTTGTGGAGCTTTGCTTTACCATTTTCCTAAAGTCAATGTATTTTATTTTGTTAAATTGTGATGTTAGAAAGAGGAAAAATCTAGTTTGAGCAAGTATTTGTACTTCTATATGGAGTGGTTTCCTCTGGGAACAGTCATGAGGAAGGGGAAACTTTCCCAAATGATAGCAAGCAATCATGACTGGGGAGCTGAGTCTGATCAGTGTTTATATCTGCATGCTTAACTGGATGCTAAGTGGAGTTCCTCCTTGTAGCTCCGTGTCTTTCTGTGATCTCCTCTGTAGATGGCAAGTGGGATTAGGCAGTCAAGTTCCCATCTTCTATCTTCTGCTGCTCAGAGGACAGCAGCATGACCAGAGACATGATTCAGTCTTTGCAGCATTCCTGCTCAAGTGCTGATGGAAAGCTTGACCAGAAATCACTTGAAAGAGGTGCAGTTAAAAGCATCAGATCAGCCCGAAAGGAGTAGCTGGTTTAGCTATAGGCACAGCGGATTTCAGGAAGGGGCCTGGGGCTGTTAAGTGTGCTCTGATGCCTGCCGTTCACCTCAGTGTGTGCCAGGTTGACTTCCCACGGCCAAACAGGTTTCCTGCTGCCTGCTGAGACAGTCTTTGGGATGTTAAGTGCTCAGTGAACAAAACAGCAACAACAAATGTGGCCCTGTGCTCAAAAAAAAAAAAAAAAAATGCTTCCCTGACCTACAATTGCCTGGAAAGCTTCAGTGACCAAAATACATGCTCAGCTCAGTGCTCCTGAGCAGCATTGGTCTGCTGGGCTCTCCTGATGACAATAGCATGGCCAAGAGAGTATGAGTCTTGTGAGGAGCAGTTGGAGGAACTGGGTAGGCGGGGGGGAGACTTTTTTATTCTTTGCATCTCTCTGAAAGGAGGTTGGAGCCTGGTGGGGAGGCAGCTTTTTCACCCAAGTAGGAGAGAACAAATAGCTGCAAGTTGCACCAGAGGAGGTTTAGGTTGGATATTAAGAAAAAATTCTTTCCTGAAAATGTGGTGAGACATTGGAAGAGGCTGCCCAGGGAGATGGAGTCACCATCCCTGAAGATGTTGAAAAAACCTACAGATGTGGCTCTTTGGGATGTGGTTTAGTGGGCACGGTGGGGTTGGGTTTACAGTTGAACTTGATGATTTCAGAGATCATTTCCAACCTTAATGTTTCTATGATTCTACTCTGTGATCTTAAGACCAGTAGGAAATCTATCAGAAGGGAGCATGATGTGAAGGTAGAAAGCTGTTAGTATGCGGAGCTGATGACTGTGCCTTTGAAGAAAAGCAGAGGGTCATTTTTAATTGCCAGTTTGGCATGGACAGACTGGACCCTGGGAGGAGGAGGCTGATAGCAGTAAAAGATAAACCTTTTCTTTTCAATTCTATGAGTGTGGATTTTTTTCTGTTGTTTTGTGTAGAGACATTACCTATCAGCTGTTGGCTTCTAGGTTTACAACTATTCTCTCACTAAAAGCTGTGAGATTAACAGTATCACAGTATCATCGGGGTTGGAAGAGACCTCACAGATCATCAAGTCCAACCCTTTACCACAGAGCTCAAGGCTAGACCATGGCACCAAGTGCCACGTCCAATCCTGCCTTGAACAGCTCCAGGGACAGCAACTCCACCACCTCCCCGGGCAGCCCATTCCAGTGTCCAATGACTCTCTCAGTGAAGAATTTTCTCCTCACCTCCAGCCTAAATCTCCCCTGGCGCAGCCTCAGGCTGTGTCCTCTCGTTCTGGTGTTGGCCACCTGAGAGAAGAGAGCAACCTCCTCCTGGCCACAACCTCCCCTCAGGTAGTTGTAGACAGCAATAAGGTCACCCCTGAGCCTCCTCTTCTCCAGGCTAAACAATCCCAGCTCCCTCAGCCTCTCCTCGTAGGGCTGTGCTCAAGGCCTCTCCCCAGCCTCGTCGCCCTTCTCTGGACACGCTGAAGCACCTCAATATCCCTCCTAAACTGGGGGGCCCAGAACTGAACACAGGACTCAAGGTGTGGTCTGACCAGTGCAGAGTACAGGGGCAGAATGACCTCCCTGCTCCTGCTGACCACACCATTCCTGATGCAGGCCAGGATGCCATTGGCTCTCTTGGCCACCTGGGCACACTGCTGGCTCATGTTCAGGCGGGTAGCAACCAGCACCCCCAGATCCCTCTCTGTCTGGCTGCTCTCCAGCCACTCCGACCCCAGCCTGTATCTCTCCATGAGGTTGCTGTGGCCAAAGTGCTGCACCCTGCACTTGGAGCTATTGAATGCCATCCCATTGGACTCTGCCCATCTGTCCAGGCGGTCAAGGTCCCGCTGCAGAGCCCTTCTGCCCTCAGTTTCTGCTTTTAGTTCTGAAAGGATTCTTGCTGGATAAAGTGTGGAAAGGTGGTGGTGTTTTGGAGAGACAACAAAACAGAGAAAATACAGTTAGTGATAACCATGATGAAGGTTTCTTCCCTATTTTACCAGAGTGGAAAAAATACAGCAATGAGATCTTGAGTTTAGGATAGCATTATGGGATTAAGGTTGAAGGAAGAGTAACTGAATTACATTATTCTGTTTCCTGTAATCTATGGTGGAAGGTCTATGCTGAGAGTTCAGTGGGCTTTGGAACAAGGAACCTCACACCAAAGGAAGGGTATTGCCTGTCAGTAAATCAGGCAATGTTTTAGGAGGAACCTAAATCTTCATGTTTGTGATAATAACTGGGAGTGTAAAGAAAATTCTGATTTATGCACTCTGAGACATGGTTTAATGGCCATGATGGTCTTAGGTTGATGGTTGGACTTGATGATCGTGGAAGTCTTTCCCAACCAAAACAATTCTATAATTCTACAATTCTTTTCTCAGCTATATGGCAAAGTTGAAGTCAACATCTCCTTAACAGCTCAAATACGCTAGATGGTGGCTCTGCCAGTCCAGCAGCCTCACAGAGAGGCACTTTGTGAGATGCAGTCTGTGCCTGAGTCGCTGGCAGAGTTTTGGTGTGTGTTTTCTGTGTTATTTGGGGGGTTTAGCATGAAATTACATGATTCTTTGGTGGGATGTCTTCAAAGGATCTTTGCCATTGTGTGGGACAGAGCTAGTGAGAACATACCTCTGTGCTTGGTGGAAGGGAAATAGTTGGAACCTGGAATTCATCTCTTCAGCTTTTTTTGTTTTGTGGTTCATTAACTCCTCTGCTCTATAGTGTATTAGTCTGTAATAGCCTCATTCTCCAGAAAGGCCAATAAAGTAAGCCAAGATGGTAGGTTGCCCAGGGAGGTGGTGCAGGCACCATCCCTTGACATGTTCAGTAAATGTATGGGCATGGCACTTCGGGATGTGGTTGAATGGTCACAGTGGTCTTGTGTTGAAGGTTGGACTTGATGATCTTAAAGGTCTCTTCCAACCAAAACCATTCTATGATTGTTTTGATCAGTGAAGTTTTTTACTTGCAATGTGAGACATCCCAAAGAACTTAAATGGGAGTTGCTGGGCACTGCTCTCCTGATGCATGGAGCTGTTGGTTGGAGCAGGAGAGGTCAAGGTCATGTCACAGCTATGAAGCCTGTGTTCTTTCAGACTTTGTTCCAGCTACCTCTGCAAGCACTGCTTCCTGTTTTCCACCCACCCATTAGCCAAATACACTCATCTCTGATCCTTCCTTGAGCCATCTGTACACCTTTGTCCTCCAGCCATGCTTCCTCTGCTATGTGAAGCAGAAGGGGATGGGCAATGGCATTAGTTCTGCCACATTGTTGCAGTCTGGGTACTCTTCTAACCCAAAGCCATGGAGGACATGTCCTAAGAGGACAAAATCTCCTTCCCTCCCACATTACTCCAAAGTTTACTACTTCTGAGCTGTATCATGTGCTGTAGAGGAGAGAGGCAGGTTATACAGCTCCTTCCAGTCCCTATGGTCCAGGTGTGCTATCATCTCTAGAGAGCCTCAGAAACTCAGTAGTCTATGCTACTGCTGGAGTTTGGCAAGTGATAATTCCTCTGTCTCCAGGGAACTGGGCTTTAACACTCCATTCTGAGTATGGTTTTGGAGGGGCAAGCATTACCCACAGAGCCTGTGAGGCAGCATGGGTCTCTTATGGAGCAGGAGGCATTCAATGAATGATGAAAGGCTGCTCTGAGTTCTGCTTGGGGTCGACAGAGTACCATATTCCCCTGCCTTGCTTGTGTGCTGTGCTGCAAGTGATTCTGAGAAGAAATGATATGTGTTCTTGCTCCAACATGATATAAAAATGTCCCTATATTAGAAGGTCTGTATTTTATGGAGCTTTGCTTCATATTAGTGTCATAGACGCTCTTGATTTCAATATAACAATATGAAAGTGCACGTGTAATTTCTCCTCTGGTCACATTAATGCTAAACCACTGTACATGGTAGTAATGTTAAACTAATGTGACAGGATAATACAGGTATAAAGTGATGTAAAACCATTAATATTATAGAAAGTTATTCATTTTATGCAAAGGAATCCAAGGAGTCATTTGAATAAAACTCCTTGTCTCTTTCTCTCATTTAGTTGAGCTACTTTGATCAAAAGATGTTAAGTCTGAACAACAAACTTAATATTAGCTTAAATTCCGTACAATGGTTTCTTGTTCTTGCTCCTAATCATTGGTATAGCTCAAACTGAGTTTGCTGCTGCCAGGAGTTCTGCTCTGTAGTGCCTAATCTTGAGATAGAATCATGGAATGGTCAGGGCTGGAAGGGACCTCAAGGATCATCAGTTCCAACCCCTGTGCCTTGTGCAGGAGCACCTCACACTAGATCATGTTACTCAAAGCCACATCCAGCCAGGCCTTAAAAACCTCCAGGGATGAGGTTTCCACTACTTCCCTGGGCAGCCTGTTCCAGTCTCTCACCACCCTCATGCTAAAGAACTTCTTCTTAACATCCAGTCTGAATCTACCCACTTCTAATGTTGCTCCATTCCCCTCAGTCCTACCACTATCTGACAGCCTAAAAAGTCCCTCCCCAGCTTTCTTGCAGGCCTCCTTCAGATACTGGAAGGCCACAAGAAGGTTTCCTTGGAGCCTTCTCTTTTCCAGACTGAACAGCCCCAACTCTCTCAGTGTTGTGGAGGCAGGGAATTAGTGTGGCCGAGTCAGGAACTGTATACAAGAATAGAGTTCTTTTATTTTCCCAAAACTATATACAGGGATTAATTTAGTTTTAATTACCAGATTCAGTTGCTTTGAGAAGATGTCCAGGATGCCATCAATAATCTGACTGTTTTGGAAGTCAGAACTTGGAAAAGGCTTTAGCTATTAATTGAATAGCGTTTCCCACTTAATAATAAAGCTGAGCCAAAATAACTCACAGCCAGGCTGACTTGGACCCGTGGACTGTGCTCTCGCTCTCTTCTGATGCCTTAGAAGAGTCGTTAAGGGTCGTTAAGGTCTGCACAGAGGACGTTAATGGGTGAAGCCCTCCTTTGGAGCTTTGGGCTCTTTCTGTATCCAGGCCAGGTGAGAGGGGGAGGAGGAGTCTCAGGCAGGCACGCACGCTCAGGCAGGAATGAGTGCAAGGTGGGAACCCCAAAGGTGGGAAGTCCGCCAGTATTTATACCCTCCCTAGACAAAGAGCAGAGTTACCACTGCCTGGGCGTGAAGAGCACAGCCAATTACAGCCCGATTCCAGCACGCTCCTGCCAGAAGGGCCCCTTGCTCACCCCCTTCATGCCTGCAGGGCAAGGCGGGAGCGGGGAAGCAGGCAGCTTTTCCTCTCCCATTCAAGCCACAGAGGGAGAGGAATTTAGGGGTATACAGGACTCCAGGTCACTCAGTCTGTCTCCATAGGTACAGAGAGAAGGGCTGTGGTTGGTCTCTTCCTCCTATGACCAGATGATAGAACAGGAGGAAGGGAAAGTGCCATTAAGAAACATTTCTTCACGGAAAGATTGGTCAGGCATTGGAATAGGCTGCTGGGAATGTGGAGATGTCACAGTCACTGTGCCTGGAAGTGTTCAACTAATGTGCAGATGCCGCACTTTGGAACATGGTTAAATGGCCATGGTGGTGTTGGGCTGGCTGTTGGGTTCAGTGATCTTGGAGGTCTCTGCTAACCAAAGCAATTCTATAATCAGAGGTGGGGCAATTCATTGAGTGTTGGTAAGCTGGTTGATTTTGACATATCCTTTTCTCTAGTCACATTAAAGGACATGTAGTGAATCAGGCTGGAAGTGTGCGATGGCACAAGTTGCTCTTAAGTACAATAATGGAGTGAGTTACAACCACTAGCAAAAGTTACTCAGTAACACTCTTTCACAGCAGATTCTGATTTCACAGAATCATGCAGAAACATCCAGGTTGGCAAAGCCCCCTCAGGATCACAAACTCCAACCTATAACACTACTCTACAAGATTCAGCTTAAATCATATCCTTAAGCATCCCATCCAAATGACCCTTAAACACATCCAGGGTTGGTGACTCAACCATCTCCCTGGGCAGCTCATTCCAGTGCCTGACCACTCTCTCTGTGAAAAACTTCCTAATGTCCAATCTAAACCTATCTGGTCTCAGCTTGAGGCCATTCTTCCTTGTTCTGTCTCCAATTACTAGTGAGAAGAGACCAGCACCAGCCTCTCACCAGTATTTCACTGGAAGAGTTCAATGGCACAAGTTGCTCTTAAGTATAGTAATGGAGCAAGGTATAACCACTAGCAAAAGTTACTCAATAAAAGCAACATTCTTTCACAGCAGATTCTGATTTTACTCAGAGCACTGCCTAGCTGTAAACTTTTAGGTCCCTTATTAACCAAAGTCAGAGCTAGTTGATATCAAAGACATGCATTTCCCACCCCCCCCCCACCCCCCCACCCCCCCCCCCCTTTTCATCAGATCATAGAGCTGTAGAATCATTTTGGTTGGAGAAGCCTTTCACTGAAGACAGCCAACAAAGACTATGCAGTGGGTGAAAAGGCAGATTTCCACTGAAATGAAGAGTTGTAAGGCTGTGGTTTTAGGAAGGGCTTTTCTTTTGTGGCTTTGGGTTAGCTTCTTATTTGTCACGTTTTTATAAGAACATTATTGCTTTAAGAAAAAAATGGAAACCCTGAGAAATTACTCTCAGTCTAACGAGTTCTTTTCCACTGACTACAGACATCATTAGGGGATGGCTATAGCCCGAGGCTGTGCATGAACTTTTTCTTCTAACTGTACACTTTATGTATAATTTAGCTTTCTTGCCTAAATTATTCAAGCAAATAGTGAGTGAAAATAATGGAGTTCACTGAAACCTTCCACAGTATTAAAATAAAACAGTTTTTTACGTTGATTTGAATTTTTAAGCTTTTTAATCATGGATTTCAAATGGAATACGCATGTCTTCAGCTCCTCTCTGCTTGTCCTCCTGTGCCTTTTTTCAGTCAAAGAAAGGAAGAAAGGAAATGAACTTCAGCAAATATCCCATTAATTAGTAAATATTACTTGTGACTACTTGAGGTAGAAGCAATGGTAGTTCATATAGACATAGAAAATATATTCATCAAGGATTGAACTACAGGCTGTGTTATCTCTTTCACCCCAGAATAGGCCAGTGGCATGGCATGTTTAAATACTCTTGAGATGCTTTCAACTCAACAATGCTGATAAGGAGCTGTATGCAACAAAGCTAAACTCTAAAAACTAACACAAAGGCTATTGAAATTTTTTGTGTGTGTGATTTAGTATTATTCTTACCAAAAAAATCCTTGCTTTCAAACCTAGGAGCCTGATCTCATGTGAGGAAAGTGGCGCAGCTTCAGGAAGAAGCCCTTCAGATTTCTTCCAGTTGAAGAATCAGCACTTAAATGTTTGCTTTTATAGCCAGTCCCCTGCAATCATATGCTGCAAATTCGCTCTGCAGGTTGTTGCTGATGCTGTTTCTGATGTGATTGGTAGTATATCTAAGTCTGACTAGGTTGATGTTGTGTGTGATGTCATGGAAAACAAAATTCTGTGGAAGTTGAGGCACCTCAGTAATATCTGCAAGCAGACCTCTACAGCTGCTTAGCTTGGGCACGTTGTGCTTTGGATGCATGTCTGTTAGAAGTAACATTGTTGCATCATAGAACGGTTTGGGTTGGAAGAGACCTTTTGAAGATCGTTTAGTTCCAACCTCCCTGCCACAGGCAGGAGCATCTTCCACACCTTGCCAAAGGCCTCATCCAACCTGACCTTGAGCATGTCCAAGGAGGGGGCAGTCACAACCTTCCAGGGCAACCTGTTCCAGTGTCTCACCACCCTTGTTGCCAAGAATTTCTCCTTAATATCTAGTCTAAATCTACCTTTCTCAAGCTTAAACCTGATAACTCTTATCCTGTCACAAGCCTTTGTAAGTCCCTTCCCAGCTTTCTTGTAGGTCCCTTTCAGGTACTGGAAGGCCATTATGAGGTCTTCCTGGAGCTATGGTGATTTTCTGTCTTTAGAATCATGAAATAGTTTGGGTTGAAAAGAGCCTCCAAAGCTCATTTAGTCCATCCCTTCTGCAGTGAGCAGGGACATCGTCCGCCAGATCATGTTGCTCACATACATGATAGGAATAGAGCCATATCTAGGCATCAGATAGGTTCAGCATGAAATTCAAGTCTTGCAGACCAGCCAGTAAGTGTGAAATTTCTCCATGGGATTCAGACCAGGCTCCCTTTTGAGAAGCATGACATGAAGCAGAGCTAAATACGGATTTACCTGGTTTCACCTCTATATATACACCAACTAATGTCTGTAGTTCGTCAGTGGGCTTTGGATTAACCCAAAGAAGTCAAATATGTCTGAGATCTTTCAGTGTCTGATGTAATTACTCTCACCTACATCTTTATTCTTATGTACTGTGGCTCCTCCTGGATTCGCAGTGCTACTTAACTCGGACTGCAGAAATACTGGGTGGTCCATTTAGGCAGCTTTCCCCAAGTCTAGGTTTGTACCTAGAGTTTTCTTCCAGACCTGGAAACATGAAAAACATGAGAAAGATTATCCTGTTTGAGATTTTTACTATTTATGAGCTTAACAAAGAAATATCACAGGAGTGGAGCATCTCCCATGCTCTTCACAAAACTCACAAAGCAAACCAACAGGCCAAAGATAAAGAAAAGATTGAATTCTTCCCCCACCACCACCACCTCCGTGAATCATTGAAGTGGCACTGTGTGATATGAGTTAAAAAGGAAAGCTCCTTCTTTGACTTCATCACTTCTGATATGCTGCTTCTTGCTTTTGGAGTTTTCAGACTCAAGAAATGAGATACATGCAAATCAGCTGCCTTTTAATTTGAGTGTCCAGCAGATGTGAGACATTACAAGCCATCACCCTAGAATGTAGTCACACCTCTGAGCTATCTGTGTACAACAGCTAGCTGCCTACCTCAGTACATAAGTCCTGCCATAGTCCTTTGAGCCAACCTGAGGTGGTCTGAAGGCTTTAACTCTTCTGCATTCTCACAGCACAGGTGCCAGCAGGCACAGTTATCTGGAAACCAATAATAATTGGGTTTGTTGTCATCTGAAAACAACTTTGAAAAGATCACAGAATCATAGAATGTTGCAAGCTGGAAGGGACCTTGAAAGCTCATCCAGTCCAAGCCCTCTGCCAGAGCAGGATCACCTAGACCAGATCACACAGGAACACATCCAGCTGTGTCTTGAATATCTCTACAGAGTGACACTCCACAACTTCCCTGGGCAGCCTGTTTCAGTGTTTTGTCACCCTCACAGGGAAAAAATTCCTCCTCATGTTTCCAGGGAACTTCCTATGCCTCAGCTTCCACCCGACACCCCTTGTCCTGTCATTGGGCACCACCAAGCAGAGCTTGGCTCCAGCCTCCTGGCACTCACCCTTTACATCTTTGATTGATGAGGTCACCTTTCAGGCTTCTCTTCTCCAAGCTTCAAGCCCCAGTTCCCTCAGTCTCTCCCTGTAACAGAACTGTTCCATTCCCTTCATCATCTTTGTAGCTCCATGCTGGACTCTCTCAAGCTTTTTTCTGTCCCTCTTGAACTTGGGGGCCCAGAACTGGAAGAGGTTTACTCTAGATTCTTTATTGTGGCTTAATTATTTATTCTTTCATGGTCTCTTTATTTGGAGTGGTTCTTTTCTGCTAAAAGCAGACTTCTGAACCATTTGGAGTTTGTCTCAAAGCTGCTGTCTTGTTTGGAATGGTATTTGGTAGCACTGTTAGGCTTATCTTGTGTCTCAACCACTTGCAATCACTTCTGCACATATATGCATCAGGGGCAGTTGCATAAATTAATTAAGCCAAATACTTAAAATTTAATCCCATGGAACTTCTAGCCTCTGCAGTCTGTAGTTCTGCTAAAGGACTTACTGAAGTAAAGCATGGTGATCTCTGCAATGTTGGCTACTGACTGTATGCTTAGAAAGGAAACTGTAGAGCTATAGAACCAGCAGGGTCCTCTCTTGTTTGCGTTGTGGTCTTACAGTTGTGCAGTGCTTGGTGTTGCACAGGCAGCTGTTGTTCATGTGTTAGCAGAGTGCATCAGACTCTTCCCCTCTAGTTAACACAGGTGATGCACAGTCTTGAGGTAGGGGTTTGGTGGGGAGTACCTTTTTCCTTGTCTGCATTTATTTAGTTGCTCTTGAGTCTTTGAAATGAGAGAGTAAAAAAAATTCAGCTAAAGCAAGGCAGACTTACAGAAAGCATACAAGACTGAGCTGCTCAGTTAATTACCCAGTAAAGCCTAGACTATGAAATCCTTTGACAGTATGACATCTTTTTCCCACTAAATTCATGTTCACCAAAGCCCAGCTCAACGTCACACAAGAAAATTCTCCTTCCAGGGATGTTGGACAGATTGTACATCCACTCGATCAGCACAGAACTACTCAGTTCCCTGTTTGTGTCAGGAGATTAAAATGCTTGGTGAAGCCAAAATGATTCCTCATTGCATCTTGCAGAATAGATCTTGCCTTTTTTTTTCCTCTTTGTGCACTATGATTTTCTTCCATTTTGTTTGCTTCTTTGGGGCTTTTTGTTTGTTTGCATTTTGTTATTGTTTATTTTGTTAAAATTAGTTTGATTTGTTAAAATTTGTTTGCCTAGGAGCAGGTTGCAGGCTGGGTTGGCATTTTGTGGTAATCTATCATTTGACTGCATTCCTGAGGATGTCTGTCAGCTAAAATTCTAAATGTCTAGAACTTTATGTCCAGTTCTGAGCTCTGCAAATGAAGAGGGACAAGGTATACTAGGGAGTGTCCAGTGGAGGCTATGAGGGTAATTAAGAGACTGGAATACCTGTCTAATGAGGAAGGGCTGAGAGACCTGGGGCTGTTTAGCCTGGGAGTATATGTCAATCTGGTAGAGGATAGGAAGGCTCTGCAGAGGAACCTGAACAGGCTGGACAGATGGGCACAGTCCAATGCCAGGAGTTTTAAAAACTCCAAGTGCCAGGTTCTGCACTTTGGCCACAACAACCCCATGTAGCACTACAGGCTGGGGACAGAGTGGCTGGAGAGCAGCCAGGCAGAGAGGGACCTGGCGGTGCTAGTTGACAGCAGCTGAATATGAGCCAGTAGTGTGCCCAGGTGGCCAAAAAGGCCAATGACATTCTGGTCTGTATCAGGAATAGTGTGGCTAGCAGGAACAGGGAAGTCCTTCTGCCCATGTACTCAGCACTACTCGAGCCACACCTTGAGTGCTGTGTCCAGTTCTGGGCCCCTCAGTTTAAGAAAGATGTTGAGGTTCTGGAACATGTCCAAAGAAGGGCACCAAGGCTGGTGAGGTGGCTGGAGCACAGCCCTGTGAGGAGCGGCTGAGGGGGCTGGGAGTATGCAGCCTGGAGATGAAGAGGCTCAGGGCAGAACTCCTTGTGCTCTACAACTACCTGAAAGGAGGTTGTAGCCAGGTGGAGTTTGTCTCTTCTCCCACACAATCAGTAACAACAAGGGGATGCAGTCTGAAGTTGTGCCAGGGGAGATATAGGCTGGATGTTAGGCAGAAGTTCTTAATGGAAATAGTGATTGGCATTGGAATGGGCTGCCCAGGGAGGTGGTGGTATCCCCATCCCTGGAGCTGTTTAAGAGAAGGCTGGATGAAGCACTTAGTGTCATGGTTTCATTAATTAGGAGGGTTAGGTGATAGGTTGGACTCGATGATCTTGAAGGTCTTTTCCAACCTGGTTGATTCTGTGATTCTATGAGAAGACTGCAAGGGGATCTTATGAATGTTGATATCTATCTGAAGAGTGGGTGTCAAGAAGGTGCCAGCCTCTTTTCAGTGATAGGATAGGAGCAGCAGGTAGAAACTAGAACCCAGGAAGTTCCACTTCAACACAAGGAATTTTTTTTTTCACTGTAATGGTACTGGAGCACTGAAACACAGAGGTTGCAGAGTTTCCTTCTCTAGAGACATTCAAAACCTATTTGGATGCATTTCTGTGTGACCTGCCCTAAGTGATCCTGCTCTGACAGATGGGGTGGACCTAATGATTTCCTGAATTTCCTTCCAATCCTTACCATTCTGTGACTCTGTGAACATTCCTGCCCCATGTTCGCTGTCACTAGGCAGAGAAATCTTCATCTATCTCCTCTCTTTGGTTTTGGTTTCTTTTTTTTGGAAGCACAGTTTGAGCCCTCTTTAGTTGACTGGTAGGTTTTGTGCAATTTATGCCCATAGAGGAACCTTTGGCCCTTTATGGGCTGTGGTACTGCTCTGTGCTTGCCTAAAACGTAGTCTGTCACCTCTCACAGCTTTCCCATGGGAGAATGTGTGTGTGTTTTTAAGGGAACTTCCAGACTTTAGGCAGAACCTTTCATCAAGAGAGGAAAAAGCAGCTCTGCCTAAGTGTCTCATAGATGAACTACACTTACCAGCACATCCAGCAAATGGAATTTTTATGTTGCACTCAGGCCTTGTCACTTCTGTCCAGGGATGGATTAATGGCAGAGCTGATGGGGCCGTGGCCCTGTCCCCAAAAACACTATGAGACCCTGGCTTCTCCTATCATCACAGAAACCTCCATCATGGCTTGCAGCCAAAGGGTGTCATGAAGATGCATTACTTGGGAAGAGCTCAAGGAGTACCCCATGGGTCATGGAGAGGGCTCATTAAGCACAGTCTCTTCAGAGACAGTGCAACCACTCCCATGCCTGGACACCTGCCACATCCCCTAGCCCATGTCTTGGAGAAGTTGTGCCCTTTCTCATAAACGTTAAGAAGCTTTTGCCACTTTGTAGAGCAAGGTACATAACAGGAGAAAAATTCCATTTTGGTCCTGCTTTTCTGCATTAGACCCAGGGCAGCCCACTCGGAAACACTGACAGCTCTCACGTTCAGAGTGTGCTTTTGCTGCAGATTCCTTGGCCTTGCAGTACCCCCATGCAGATTCTTGCCCCCGCTCTCTCTGGCTTCTCCATTCAACTTGAGACAGATGGCTGTTGAACTCTCCAATTTTCTGCCTCCCTAACTATTATTTACCCAATACTTACCTCTTCCACTTTTTATTTATTTGCCTTTCTTAGCACTCTTTCAGTTTCACCTCAGCCAGTAACAATGTCTTGAGTTGCTTGCTTGCCCTAAAGGTCCAGCTGAATTTCTCTATATAACCAGACAGACTTAACTGAATTGCTTTTAAACAATGAAGGCTAATTAGTGACATCTCTTTTGCTTTGAAAATACTTACAAATGTAATTCCAAACTGGCTGGGGAAAAAGCAAAACTGGAGCTAGATTTTCTTTTTTCATAAAATTGCCAGAAAATGAAGGATTTGCTGCTGCTTACAGCATTCTCCTTGGCCTTGTTGAAGGGAACTGGATACACATGAGTGACTTCACTCATAAATACTTCTCTTCATTTCTTCCTGTATGTCTAATTATGGGTGACAAATTTGCAGCTCTGGCAAAAGAAAGCTATAGCAACCTTGCCTAAAGCTTGGTGAGTAAAGATATGTTTGCAAGTATGTAGGGAGAGATTGGGCTCAAAGTCTTGCTCTAGCAGAGCCATAGCATGGTTTGAATGCATGGTTTGGTCCTGAGTGGTTCAAATCCTTAGACTGTTTCATTTCAAGAGAAAAGCCAACATTGATTCCTTCTGTGGACATGGTCCAGCTCTTTAAGGAAGAAACCCCAATGTTTCCCGAGGTATATGTGAATGCTCTGCAGGTGTCTTGTAGGAGAAAGACCTCTGAGATCTCAGTGGGCTCTTCAAAGCAGTGCTCTTCAATTGTGGCTTTGAAGAGCATAGGAAACCTGTTATGCTCCACGAAGCTGTTGTAAATGTATTTTTAAAAGCTAGGTGTGTGCATTCGTGCACATCTGAATCTGCAAAGAAATGGCAATGGGTAAAGAGAATGAAGAGGAGAAAATTTGTCTTTACTTTTATGTGGTTTTGTATAAAGGTTATGAGCACCTTGGATCACAGAAAGGTTAAGCATCATTGCTCTACTCATTGAACTACAGAATAATCCAACAGCAGTGGTGTGAAAAATCCAACCCTCTGGGTCATTTGCTTTTTTTCTTTCAAGTGTCTATGCAAAATGTTTTGTTTCAGCTCTACTGGAACATTTCACTTTCAAGCTATATAAATTCACATGTGTTTGGTTTTGCAAGAAATCAACACTTAAATCTGGGTCAGGGTGATAGAGGATTTTTTTCACCTTCCTTTCTCCACCTCAATAATTTTTCAGGAGTATAGTGCTGAGTCTTTTATGCTTTTAAAACTTTGCCCACAAACCTTCTTTGCCCTTAAACTTCTGCTTGCTTCTTATAAAGCACTTCTGTGATATTGCTTTTGAAAGCTGCAGTATCAAAATATGTTTTATTGTGATGCATTTAGTTCAGGATGGCATGTTCCATGTTCTGCCAGTCCTTATGCTCCTCTGCAGGTGCCTGTGAGTACTGGGGAAATGTACAAACACAAACCAGTCTGTTCAATTAACATGGTGGGGAAAAAAGGAGCATTGTTACCTTGTGGACTTAAAATTTGTTTTATCATGCAGAATCCTGAGAGGGATAAACTGATGGGTGGATAAAGAAGGTAGGACAAAGAGAAAGAGGGTGGTCTTGTTTGGACCCACTGCCCCAAAATGAATGCAGAAGTGAAGGTTGGTTCATGGCCCAGGATATTTTCAGGTGCTTTTAAAAATGGCATTACCCTACTCTTCAGAATATAAGCTCCATTTAACAAATGCCATAGTCCTGAGAGGGTAGGAAGCTGTGTCTTCTCACACAGCCCCTGCATGGTGTCAATTGTCACTACATGAATGTCCAGAACCTGCTTTCTTTCTGAGTTGGGTCAATCTAAATTTAAGGAGTGGTTTTAGAATAATCACAGAAGCATCCAGGTTGGAAAAAGCCCCCAAGATCACCAAGTCCAACCCATATCCCTGCTCTACAAGGTGCACCCTAAGCTGTATCCCCAAGCACCACATCCAAACAACTTTTAAACACATCCAGGATTGGTGACTCAACTGCCTCCATGGGCAGCCCATTCCAGTGCCTGAAAGTGAAAGCTGCTGCCCTTCAGGGAAGCCCACACTGTTGTTGCCCTATTGTACAACCACATAGGGCTACTGGTCAGTAGCACCCATAGGAGCCCTGCAATTATCTAGGATATGTCTCAGGCTTTGTCTAAAGCAGCTCTACATGTAGCCACCAAGCATTATCAATATCTGCCTAGTCATTGGGAAGAGAAGAGGGAGGGAAATAAAATGCAAACCAAACAACACTCTAAACCACACTGCACACAGAATCACAGAACCTTAGAGGTTGGAAGGGACCTCCAGAGAACATTCAGCCCAACCTCCATGCCAAGGCAGGATCACCCAGGATAGTTCACACAGGAATGTATTCAGGTGAGTTTTGAAAGTCTCCAGAGAAGGAGACTACACAGCCTCTTTGGGCAGCCTGTTCCAGGGCTCTATCACCCTTGCTGTAATGAAGTTTCTCCTCATGTTAAGGTGAAACCTTCTCTGTTCCATTTTGTAGCTGTTGCTCCTTGGCTTAGTGCTTTTGACCAGCAAAAAGAGATGGGCTCCAGGCACTTGACAGCCACCCCTCAGATAATATATGATACACACCTTCATGTCTTAAGTGCTTTCAGTGTCTAAATGGGTTTTAGGATCAGCCTTTTGGCCATGTTCTTCATGACCTGACCTGGAATAGCGGCTTGGGACGGGATAGTAGTAGAAGAGGCTTGTACCAGCAATAGTGTAGCCAACAGGAGAAGGAAGGAGATCATGCCCTTGTGCTAGGCATGGTGAGGCCACACCTTGAATTCTGGATTCAATTTTGGGTACTGGAGTGGGTCCAGAGAAGAGCGACAAAGCTGGTGAAGAGTCTGGAGAACAGGTCTTGTTGGGAGCAGCTGAGGGAACTGGAATTGTTTAGTCTGGAGAAGAGGAGGCTGAGGGGAGACCTCATTGCTCTTTATAACTCCCTGGAAGGAGATTGTAATGAGGTGGAATTTGGTCACTTCTCCCTGGTATTGGGTGATGGAATGAGAGGAAATGGCCTGAAATTGTGCCAGGGGAAGTTTAGGTTGGACATTAGGAAATGTTACTGCAAGAGTGGTCAGGCATTAGAACAGGCTGCTCAGGGAGGGTGGTGGAGTTACTGTCCCTGGAAGCATTCAAGAAATGTGTGGATGTGGCATTTGTAGATATGGTTTAATGGCCATGGTGGCCTTAGGTTGACGGCTGGACTTGATGATATTGGAGGTCTTTCCATGGAACCACAGAATTGTTTTGGTTGAAGTCTTGGAGCTGCCTCTGCCACACTGGTGGCACCCTCTTGTCTTCAACCTGATGTTCTCTGAGACCATCTCCTCTCTGTTGTCTTATTTCAGAGTGAAATTCCTCAGTGAAACAGAAAACAGATGGTTACAGCAGTAAGAGATGTGTGATTTTCTCACAAGAGCAAAAAAGTGGCCAACCTTGCAACTCTGGTTTGTGTTAACTGCAGAGCTGTAAAATGCTGACAAATGTTTGAGCATTTTTGTTCATCTCTGACTTGACTTTCTATGATTTGCAAACAATTCAGCAAGGTGCAAAGAGCGAAAAGTCGCTTCCAGACTCAGCAGGAAAGGGGAACAAGCTGGGACATCACTTGAATTGAAATTCCCTCAGGAAGGGAGAGATGTTCCTCTTCTTTTACTCTTGCTACTCTTTTTCTCCTTCCGGATTTAGCTTTCTGTTAGGGAGCTCTTTTGGGGTACTTTTAGAATTTGACTTCTGCAGCACTTCTTCATCCAGCCATTGTTGTCCATCTCATCCAGGGAACTGAAGGGACATTGTAGCCAGGTGGGGGTTGGCCTCTTCTCCCAGGAAACCAGCAATAGAACAAGGGGACCCAGTCTCAAGTTGTGCCAGGGAAAGTATAGGCTGGATGTTAGGAGGAAGTTCTTCCCAGAGAGAGTGATTGGCATTGGAATGGGCTGCCCGGGGAGGTGGTGGAGGCACCGTCCCTAGAGGTGTTCAAGAAAAGACTGGCTGAGGCACTTAGTGCCATGGTCTAGTTGACTGGCTAGGGCTGGGTGCTAGGTTGGTCTGGATGATCTTGGAGGTCTCTTCCAACCTGGTTGATTCTATGATTCTAACTACCTACCTGCTTCTTTATTTTTTCACCTCATAGTGGTTATTTAGCAGGGATAGTGCTAGGCTCTTCTTCCCATGCAGATTGGCATTTTTCTGGCTCCTGTCTATTTTGCCAGAGTTTCATACCCATGGGCATCATGACCTCAACCCAACGGGTAGTCCAAAGCAACAAAAGATGATTCCTTCCCCAAATATCTTCCTTTCAGCCAACCCATTTCCCAACCTGTATTAGCAGAGGAGCAAACAGGACAAAAGAAAGCTTCACTACAGGAGCCTCGAGGTTTTCACATGTTGGCATTTTTCAAGCTGGCAGCCTGCCCTGCTTCACCATACAGTTCTTCAAGGCATGGCATTTCAATGCTGCACATCCCAGAAGGGACAGGGAAGGCGGGCAGCAGAACTGATGGCCCACCCTGGGTCAAGCCCTCAGCCAGGAGAACCTCTGGAGACTCAGGCACAACTATCGTCGACTGTTTCTTTGATGCTTTCCCTCCTGCTTCGTCATTATGTTTCAGCTTTGAAACTGAGCTTTGTTTCAGACTGGTAGCCCGTGGCAGTGGACTGGAGAGAGGAGACTTTTACTGAGCTTCCAAAGGCATTGTGTGCACGGGAAGAAAATGTGTGAAGAATTGGAATTATATGGTTGTACTGAGAGTTTGTTGTGGTGGTAACACTGGCTCACATCTTCTGGTAGCTAATGGAGCATGATGGGATGATCTGAAGATTAAATGAGTCTGATATGCTGGGACATGACATGTAAAAAGAATGGTGAAATGATATTTCTTATTTTCCTTTGTGTGGACAGAATGCTTCTTGGCTTTCAGTACAAAGTGTGCAGTTGTAAGGTGCTTCCAGTCTGCTCCTTGACTTCAGAATAGAAGCCACCATGTCCACTCCTCGCTCTTCTGTCTTACAGTTGTACAAAACACATGATAGAGTCCAAAGGCCAGATCCTGAGCTGCTCCAGGCCAGCACTCGTGGACATCTCTGCTAGGTGCTTCCTCATTTGCAAGCTGCTGTAGGGCTGCTGACTTTGACGTTCATAGCAGCACCAGGTGCAGAAAGGCAAGGATGTTTCAGTGGTTTAACTTACAGCAAGAGTAAAGAAATGGTTGCATTCTGGTGGTACTGTTGGTCAAGAGAAATCATTTTATTGGGAAAGTAGTTCAGGTCAGGTGGAAGTTGAAGTCTGTATAAGCGTGGAAACATGGCCTTGGGCAACCTGGTCTTCTAGAAGGTGTCACTGCCCACAACTAGTGTTGGGACTAGATGATTTTTAAATCCTTTTCAACCCAAAACCACTCTATGATGATTCTATGATCTGTTTTCAATGTCTCTCTAATCCCAGAAAGGACAAAAGGGATCATTTATCATGTTGAAAGTGGTTGCAGGCAGGTTGGTATGTGGGTTTATGCTAACTGAGCTAGCTGGTTAAAATTGTTTAAATGTCAGAAAGCAAAAAAAAGCCACATAATATTATATGGGTTTTTTCTGCTCCCTAATTGACTGTCAGCTACTTAAGTGCTTCTAATGTGAGTACATGTGACTTGAAATGACATGTGAATAATATCACAGGTGACACCTGAAAAATCTCTTTTTGTGAAGATGCATCCCAGGGAAACCACATCACATGTGAATATGTGCTGGCAGGAAGCACAAAAGAAACGTTAGCATTGCTGGGACTAAGTGATAAAATAAAAATAACATGAGAGGGAATATTCCTAGAAATGTCTTTTTCAGTAGTCATCCATTCCTAATAATCCCTGGGATTTTTATGAGAGTCATTCTGAGCCCTGACTCCTTCAGCTGAGCACGGAAGTAATTACGTCTGTAGATAGCCTTAATTTGCCTCTGTGTAAATTAAATCTGGATGCCAGCTTAACTTACAAGCTTCCCCTAAATGCTTTTATAGATTTTTTTCCCCCCTTTTTTTTAAGATCAGAAATGAGAGCATCCACTGAATATGACAAGAGAGGGAACGCAGCTGGTTTTGGCTGATCACGCTTGTTCACGTGTGTGTGTAACGAAGAGCTTGCTACTTGTGAGCAGGGAGAGGATTTAATGAATCACAGAAGTACATAATTTATTGTAGGACGTATTCCACGTCTTTCAGAGCAAATTCCATGGCAAATGTATGCGAGTTGTGTTTCTATGAATCAGACTCTCAGCGTAGTTCCTTCGAAACAGCTTGCCCTACATTTTTAGAAGGGAGCTGCTGCATTTATAGTGCAGCATTGAATTAACATTGTGCGGTTAAAAAACGCGGCCCGAGAAATTAAAATGATATTTGAAACATAAATCCTGCGTGCTAACAACTATCGTTAATAAAAGCCCAGCCAGAACCAACAGACAGAGCTTGTTTTCTCCAAGGCTCTTTCTGGAGACCAGTTCCCAAAAAAAAAAACATCTGTGCAAATGCAAGGGGAGAGAAGAAAGAAAGAGGGGGAAAAAAAAACCTCAACGTTAAAAAGTCCCAACAGAAATAGAAGCCATCAGTGGTTAGGTGTGTTATAAATACATTATTACTTCATTGTAATGGCATACAGGCTTTGGCCAGACTGGGGGTGACCTCACTGCCTCTCAGACTTAGACTTACTCCTGGGGAAGCAGCAGGCAGGATGAGATGCCCACCCAGCGCCACTTGAGCAGGGAGTGAACTAATCCAGATAATGTAGAGGGACTCACCTTGAAAACTGTGTTCAGTTTTGGGCTCCCCAGTCGAAGAGGGACAGGGATCTGCTGGAGAGGGTCCAGCAGAGGGCTATGAGGATGATTAGGGGACTGGAGGGCATGGCTTATGAGGAGAGGCTGAGGGACCTGGGGCTGTTTAGTCTGGAGAAGGCTGAGAGGGGATTTGATAAATATTTATAGGTCTCTGAGGGCTGGCCAGGAGGGGGGGGGGGGGGGCAGGCTCTGCTCTCTTGCTCCCTGGGATAGGACAAGCAGCAATGGGTGTAGGTTGCAGCGAATGAGGTTCCACCTCAACACAAGGGGGAACTTCTTTACTGTAAGGGTCCCAGAGCACTGGAACAGGCTCCCCAGAGAGGTGGTGGTCTCCTTCTCTGGAGACTTTCATGGTCTGTCTGGATGTGTTCCTCTGTGATCTGAGCTAGATTGTATTGTCCTGCTCTGGCAGGGGGGTGGAGTCAATGATCTCTTTGGGTCCCTTCCAACCCCTAACATCCTGTGATCCTATGACTCCAGAATGTCTGTACAAGGAGAAGCTGTTGGGTCAGACTTGTATCAGACCTGAAAATGGGATGTTTTCACAGGATCACAGGACATTAAGGGCTGGAAGGGACCTCCATAGATTGAGTCCAACCCCCTAGCCAGAACAGGACCATAGAATCTAATGCAGGTCATACAGGAAGGTGTCCAGGCTGGTCTTGAAAGTTTCCAGAAAAGGAGACTCCACAACCTCTCTGGAGAACCTGTTCCAGTGCTCTGTGACTCTTACAGTAAAGTTCCTCTTCGTAGAATCATAGAATGGTTTAGGTTGGAAGGGACCTCAAAGATTATCCAGTTCCAACCTTCCAGTATCCAACCTAAACCTCTCCTGTGGCAATTTCATTCTGACTTGTCACTTGTTACAAGGGAGAAGAGACCGAAGCCCACCTTGCTACAACCTCCTTTCAAGTAGTTGTAGAGAGCAAGATTGTTTAGACTCATGGAATGGTTTAGGTTGGAAAGGACCTCAAGGATCATCCAGTTCCAACCCCCTGCCATAGACAGGGACATCTCCCACTAGATCAAGTTGCTTAAGGCCTCATCCAACCTGGCCTTGAACACCTCCAAGGAGGGTGCATCCACAATCTCCCTAAGCAACCTTTACCAGTGTCACACCACCCTCACTGTAAAGAACTTCATCCTAACATCCAGTTTAAATCTCCTCTCTGCCACTTTAAACTCATTTCTCCTCATCCTGTCATTACAAGACCTTGTCAACAGTCCCTACCCAGCCTTCCTGTAGCCCCCTTCAGATTCTGGAAGGCCACTCCAAGGTCTCCTTGAAGCCTTTCTTTCTCATGTTGAAGTGGAACTCCCTGTGCTGTAGTTTATACCCATGGCACTTCATCCTGAGAGGTTTTTGTAACCTTGGTTCCAAATGGAAGGTGTGAAAATCTTTTGATGTTTTCCTGAAAGATTCTCACTGCTATGTCTTCCACCTCAACCTCGACTAGGTGCTTTGGGAGGGTCTGTCAGTGCAAGATAAAATCCTGCTCTCACTGATGAATGTTGGCTAATGATTTTAGGTACTCAGCTTCAGGTGAAGCCTCTTCCTAAAGTTCTCAGGCACCAGTCCTTTTTACAGTCACAGAACTGCCATTTGGAAAAGCCCTTTAAGATCATAGAGTCCAGCCATTCTGTAGCTCTAACTAGTCTGGTGCTAAACCATGGCCGTCAGCATCTCTGCACCTTTCAAGCGCCTCCAAGGATGGGGATTCAACCACCTCCTCGGGGAGCCTGTTCTAGTGATGAGAACCCTTTCAGGGAAGAATTTTCTTCTACTATCCAACCTAATCCTGCCTTGATGCGACTTGATGACATTTCCTTTTGTGCTATCTCTTGTTACTTGAGAGAGGAGACCAACCCCAACCTCACTACAACCTCCTTTCACTTTCCTTTTCTCCAGAAAGGAAACTTATACACAGTCTTGGACACCCTAAAGGATTAGCTGCTGCAGGGAAAGCTCACCAGTTATTTCTTTTTTTAGTCTTATTAAAACATTTTTAATTATGAGGCAAAACTCACTGCCTAGAAGAGGTTTGAGCAGAAGACTATTTTGCAGCTAAGGAAAAAAGAACAAACTGCAACAAAAGATAGCTTTGTAGGGGTATGGACTATATTTATCTCGTATTACTGCTTAACAGGCAGCTAGAGACAAATTTAGTATCATAAAATAATTTAGGTTGGAAAGACCTTTACAATCATCAAATCCAGGCACTAACCCAGCACAGCTAAGACTGTTTGTGTGATCTGAAGCTCTGTGCAAGTATTGATTTGCAATCAAAACTGGTGTGACTGAAAGGGTTCAGTGTATCAGGACTCTGGCTGCAGCACTGAGGATTTGTAATGTTTCGGTGGTGTTCTTCAGGCACTTCCTCTGGATTTACGGGAGCTAGGCAAAGAGGAAGGTGATGTTGCAAGAAGTGGTGGGGGAGTTGAGTCAGTGAGGCACAATTCAGTTGAAGCATTGAGATGCTTGGTAGGGGAACACCTACAGTGAAGAGACTCGTTTAGTTTTTGTCCTGTTCCATCACTCCTGCAGTTGTTCCTGCTGCCTGCAGCCTCAGGCTGGCTTCTTCAAATTACCAAGTAACCTGAAGGGTCAATGCCCCAAAACTAAATGAAACAAATGACCAAATGTAACTAGGAGGTACTTTGCCTTGCCTCCTTTTGTGGTCATCACAGTCTGGTCACCACGCGTGGCACATCTGGGTTGCTCAGAAATGCTCCATGCTAGCTGCACACCATTTCCATCAAAAACAATCCAAAAAGCCCAAGATGCTTCAAAAGCCTCTGGAACATTACATAATTAAAACCAGTTGTCATCTTTGAGGCCTTTCCTAGCTTAACCCCCTAAATATGTAACACTAAGGGGTCTAAATCCAAACTACGTACAGCATCCTTTGGCACATGAGGTCAATCAAATTCAGGCACTTTTTATCTCTTCAGCCACTTAATGCCAACAGGATGGACCTCACCTGGCTTTCTGTTCTAACTCAGGCCTTAGCCTGTTTTATTCATAGGCTATTATTAATAGATTCAGAAAATAAGCAACCAGAAATAACCAGAAAACTACATTTATGTTGTTTGCTTTCTTCTTTCTTTTTTAAGCAAACATAAAATATCCTTTCTTAGAGGAGGCACAAAGCTGAGGCCGTAACTGGTGCTGATCTGAATTTAAATGTACAGTTTCTCAGGAGAGACCAGAAGCCTCCACTCAGTTATCTTCACGTTCATAGAATCATCAGAGTGTCATAGAACAGTAGGAGTTGTAAGTGATCTCCCAAGATCATTAATTTCAACCTTTGCCACAGCAGGATCACCTAGGACAGGTCATAGAACCACAGAATGATTAAGGTTGGAAGGAACCTCAAAGAACATCCAGTTCCAACCTCCTGCCATAGGACATCTCTCACCAGAACAGGTTACTCAAGGCCTCATTTAACCTAGCTTTGAACACCTCCAGGGAGGGAGCATCCACAGCCTCCCTGGGCAGCCTGTTCCAGTGTTTCACCACCCTCACTGTACAGAACTGTAAAGGTCAAACAGGAATGCATCCAGATAGTTCATGTTCATGTGGTTGATGGGGAGGAGAATGTCCTCTGTGCACCTTTCTTCTCAGAAGGAAGGAATCAAGGCTTTTTCTGCTTTTCTCAGTGTTTGCATGAAATAGACCTACAGAGGGTTTTGGTGGCCATGGCAAGAGAGTAGGCTTGTGCTTGGTGCAGGCTGGTCCATAGGCTGTGATGCTGAGCAAGCTTTTTAAACAGCATACATCCAGCTTAGCGCTGGTGCTGCAGCCCTGCCAACACTTTACATCATGTTAAGCACACTGTGCAAAGATTTGCTTGCCACTTCCAGAGGCTTTACCAATATGTCTTTATTCCAGATGTTTTTTTTTTTCCACAGCTCAGTAAAGCTATTACAGTTGAATATGGATAAAGAGGAATTGAGGGGTATTTTCAAGATTTTATAGCTTTTTTTAATGCATCCCCCCCATTAAGTAGGTATTGCTATCAGTGCAGTCAATCTAATTTTGCTATTGGGTAACCACTTCACAGCCAAATAAAAAAATGGCCTTTTATAGTAGCCATTTTTGGAGAGGATTATGTTGCCATAAACAGGCTCAGCAGGAGTTTGAAGCAGGGCTTGATGTGCAGTAATGTGCTTGAAATGTCTGCTTCTGGTTTCCTTACATGGGACACTGGTTCCAGCTTTTGTGGCTCTGGCAGATCAGTGGATAGCAACAACGTGTTCCCTGCTTTGTAGCCTCCTTTGCTAGCTTCACATACGAAAGAGCAAGTCCAGCAGAATCGCCCAGATGTGGCAGGTTAACATCTGTGAGCAATTGTCTGTGGACTGGAAAATAAAACCCAAAAACCAAACAAAGCAAACCCCAGACCCTTGTTGCCAAAACATGTGTTGGTTCAGGCAGAGCTCAATTAGCTTTATTATTGAACATAATACAAATTCAAGAGAGATCTTAAGGCAAAAAAAAGCAACTTATTTAAAGAAAACAACAAACAAATGCCCTTCCCTGTGTAGTTGATATCTGGAGTCATTAATGTAGGAGCAAGGAGGATTATTCTGGTTTAAGGCTGACCCACCTCTCCCTGCTGCTAGTACCTCCTGTGAAAATGAGGAGAATAGGTTATCCAGTTCTGTCGGTGCAATCCATACAGCCAGCCACTGCAAAAGACTTTGGAACCATCTGCAGACATAGAAACATAAAATCGCTTGGGTTGGAAGGCACCTTAAAGATCATCTAGCCCCAGCCCTGCTGCCATGGGCAGGGACACCTTCCCCTAGACCAAATTGCTCAAGGTCCTGTCCAGCCTGGCCCTGAGCATCTTCAGGGAGGGGGCAGTCGCAGCCTCCCTGGGCAACCTGTTCCAGTGTCTCCCCACCCTCACTGGAAAGAACTTCTTCCTAATCACCAGTCTCAATATGCTCTCCTCAAGCTTCAATCCATTCCCTCTTGTCATATTCCTACAAGCCCTTGTAAAAAGTCCATCCCCAGCTTTCTTGTAACCCCTTTTAGGTACTGGAAGGCCTCTATAAGGTCTCCCCAGAACTGTCTCTTCTCCAGGCTGGACAGCCCCAACTCTCTCAGCCTGTCCCCATAGGTGCTCCAGCCCTCTGATCATCTTCATGGCCCTGCTCTGGACACGCTTCAGCAGTTCTAAGTCCTTCTTGTCTTTAGAGCACCAGAACTGGACGCAGTAGTCCAATCAGGGTTCCAGAAGAGTAGAGGGTCAGAGCTGCCTCTCGCATCCTGCTGGTCATGTTTCTTTTGATGCATCTGGTAGACATACTTGTTCTGTCTGTCTGGTTTGGTCTGTTACTAGAAGTTTCAAATGCTGGTTTTTTAAGCACCCAGTAAAAGGTTTGCTTACTGGACAGGGGAATTCACTTTCTAAACGGCTGGATGCCTACCTCTCTTACCTCTTAGTGAATTGGATGGCAATAAGGGAAAGGGTTAAACTGAAGTCACAAAGCCTTTTTAAAGCCTCGCTTGAGTTCACCCTATTGCTGTTACAGTTTGGGATGGAATAGTCCTCTGAATGTCTGCAGGAGCTTTGCTTTAAAGCCTAAAAGCTGGGATTTTTTCCAAGGTGTTTCACACTTTCTTTTGAGGTTGGGGCCAAAGTTTAGATGTTTCAGTACTCGGCACACAGGCCCCCAGACCCTTCCCTGGAGCTGGCCTGCAGGCCACTAATTCAACAGGAGACATGGCCTGAGTAATCCATGTTAATGATGTTAATTATTTAAACTGTGCTGCCTGATAGGAGATGTCTGGTACCTATTAATCCGTGTACCAATTACTCTCTGAAGATGGGGGGAGGAGGGAGGAAAGCTCCTTTTCAAGAACAGAGGCTGTAAAAGATGATCGGGGTGGGGGGGGGGAAGGGAGGGGAAAAAAGTGTTAGTGTAATTCTCTTTCCCTCTGTTTCCAAAGGGGGAAAAAATTGGAATGTTTCTTGGCAAGTTTCAGGCAGCAAACATTAAAGAGCAGCTACTGTAAACAAGGTAACAGAAGCAACGTCATCTGTCCCCACTGCCCGCTTATGCAGCCCTTGATTTATGTCCCCTTGGAGAGGAGTCCTCTTGCTCTTGGCGTGGATAAAAACCTGCGTTTGTAAAAAGTCAAGAGGCCAGATCCTAGGCAACCTGTAGACTGCCCTGAATGGAGGTCAACTGAGCCCAGCAGAAGCTTTGCCTGATTATCTACAGCAAGGACCTAAAGGGTGGGGAAGGCTGGGGGAAAAAAGAGTGTTGCTGCTCAGCTTTTTCCATCTGTTTTGTTTACTCAGAAAGCTCATTATTGGCTTTCTAGACAAACTAATCAGACTTGGAGAGATGGCCTTGAGCACACACACAAAGCTCCTGCAGCCAGCAGTAAGCTGTAATCAACAGAAGCATGTGTAGTGCTGTGGTCAGGGATTCCAATATTCCCTTCTCTTTGGCTTCCTCCAAGGGAAATGTTTGCTCCCAGCCCCCACCCGCTCTCTTTTGGCACCGCTGAGATGAAGCACTTGATGGCTCTCCTTGAAGAAACTAAAGGGCCTGCCCTGCAGGAGGATGTGGGGTTGGGGTCTTTTTTTTTTTTTCCTAGAGAAGGGAAATTTGGAAGCAAAGCAATATTATTCTAAGTTTGGCTGTATTTAAACTCTCAGATTCTTAGCAGATTGTTACCTGGTGTATGTTAGCAGGTTGCCAGGGACTTCGGAGTGGTGATGTTGACATGCACCTTCTGAGGGGCTGAGATTTACGTTATTAAAAATGCCCTTTTCTGAATGACCTCAGCCAGAACCTTCTGTGGTCAGTGTTTATCCACTTGGCACAATGAAACTTCAGATGTGCTAAAGTAAGCTTGGATCCTACAATAACAAAATATTGATTTGGATCAATGTGAAGGAGAAAGAGGGACGTGGCTGGGGGAGGTTTTTCAAGTAAGTATTGTCTCAATAGCAATGAGAAGAGCTGAACTGAACTCCCTTTCCTTTTTAATTCCTTCCTTCCCTTTCCTTTTTAATTCCTCCCTTCCCTTTCCTTTTTTTCTTCCTCCCTTCCCTTTCCTTTTTTTCTTCCTCCCTTCCCTTTCCTTTTGTTCTTCCTCCCTTCCCTTTCCTTTTGTTCTTCCTCCCTTCCCTTTCCTTTTGTTCTTCCTCTCTTCCCTTTCCTTTTGTTCTTCCTCCCTTCCCTTTCCTTTTTTCTTCCTCCCCTCCCTTTCCTTTTCTCTTCCTCCCCTCCCTTTCCTTTTCTCTTCCTCCCCTCCCTTTCCTTTTCTCTTCCTCCCCTCCCTTTCCTTTTCTCTTCCTCCCCTCCCTTTCCTTTTCTCTTCCTCCCCTCCCTTTCCTTTTCTCTTCCTCCCCTCCCTTTCCTTTTCTCTTCCTCCCCTCCCTTTCCTTTTCTCTTCCTCCCCTCCCTTTCCTTTTCTCTTCCTCCCCTCCCTTTCCTTCCCCCACTGAGATAAGATATGCTGAACCTATCAGCACACTGGGAAGAGGTCCCCTTATAAAGAAGTACTGTGAATATCTCTGGCATTTCATATTTAAGTTCTAAATATAAATGCAGTCTAGAAGGAGTTTGTCTCTGAAACTATCCTAACTGCTTGCTTTCTCACTGACTCGACTTCTTAATGAAGTGATTTTCTCTGCCAGGGAAGTTCTGATTACAATATAGGTGCAAATGTGCAGGTTGTGCACTCTCATTAATTGAAAGGCTGAATACTGAATGCGTTGAGGGTGCGCAGCTCTTTACTGTGTGCACAAGGAAGGCTGCAAGCTCCTTAGCTGCAAACTTAGCCCATAACAGCTATGGGCTAACAAATAGTCCATAGGTATTAGAGGCCAAGAGCTGCATTTCCACTGCTTTTGGACCGCTAGGACAATTTGGCAGTATGGGCCTGGCACACAATGACGTGTGGTTAAAGCACAGTTCTGCAGTATGGATCCATCAGAACACCAAACTGTTTTATAAAGCCTGCACTGTGTGTTTTGAATGCACATTTGCTGTTATGAATAACAGGAATTGTTTGGCTTGGCCTGCCTTTGTGCTGGTGCCAGCTGGCACAGAGCAAAGCTGTGACACATGACACTACAGCTGTGTCCACATGTTTCTGCCTTGCAGTATCCACTTATATAATTTACTTTTTTGATCCACAGTCGAACTATTCAAGTGAGTATAATTTGCTTTTTTGATCCAGAGTCGAACTGTTTGAGTGAGCTCATCAAATTACACATGCCAGCCACTTCTGTGAAAATACTTATTTTGCCATTGTCAAAAAAAAGAAGTATGGGTATTAGAAAAAAAAAATCTTCATAGAAAGGGTTGTCAAGCCCTGGAACAGGCTGCCCAAGGAAGTGATTGAGTCACCATCCCTAGAGGTGTTTAAAAGCCATGTAAAATCGTAGACTGGAGTCATAGAATTGTTTTGATTGGAAGAGACCTTTTAAGATCATCAAATCCAACCATCAACTCAACACTGCCATGGCAGTATAACCATGTCCTGAACTGCCATGTCCATATGTTTCCTGAACACCTCCAGGGAAAGAGACTCTACCACTTCCCTGGGCAACCTCTTCCAATGCCTGACTACTCTTACAGCAAAGAAATGTTTCCTAACGTCCAACTTAAGCCTCTCCTGGTGCAGACCAGGCCATTTCCTCTCATTCTATCAACTGATAGTTGGGAGAAGAGACCAACCCTCACCTCACTCCAGCCTCCTTTCAGGGAGCTATAGAGAACAATAAGGTCTCCTCTCAGCCTCCTCTGCTCCAGACTAAACACCCTGAGTTCCCTCAGCTGCTCTCCATAAGACCCTTTGCCGGCTTTGTTGCCCTTCTCTGGATACATTCCAGTAATTCAGTGTCTTGTATCTGTAGTGTTGAGGGACATGGTTTATTGGTGGACTTTCCAGTGCCAGCTTAATGGTTGAACTTAATGATCTTTAGAGGTCTTTTCCAGCCTAAATTATTCTGTCTTCGTTATTAGTCACTTTTGGGATTGCAGCAAATTTATTAAGCCTTTGCAGTAAAAAACACACCCCTAACTGAGCCCCAGTATTTATTCCACTTGATACTGTAGCTCTGTATTTAATGAAATGAGCCATTAAAAGAGTAACTAATGGTGACTTTACTCTTAACTGATCAGACCATGATGCCACTTGGGTTTCCCTGTACCCTGTTGGGATGTTCTTTATTTACCACCACAGTTTTGTTTGTGTTTGGGCAACAGTAACCCATTAACTCCAAATTAGTGAGATTTTTGGTGTTCTTTTTTTTTCCAACCTGTTCCAAAAACTCTTCTTATGCAATATTATATCTTAGATTGGTAAGGATGGAAAATGGGAAAAAATGTGGCTGTAATTGAACTTAAATGCAAGGAAAAAAAACCATTACTGATCATGGGCAGCCTGGAACAGGTTGCTCAGGGAAGTGATTGAGGCCCCTTCCCTGGAGGTATTCAAGATGAGGCTCACCAGGGGCACTGGTCTAGTTGAGGATGTCCCTGCTGACTGGAGGGTGTGTTGGACTAGATGATCTTTGGAGGTCCCTTGCAACCCAGACCATTGTATGATTCTGTGACTCTCTGGGCTGCTCTGCTTTGTCAGGGTGTTGAACAAAATGATGTCTGGAAGTCTCTTCTAATCCTCACCGTGCTGGAATTCTGTGGTTCTGTAAAGCGAACGTAGTACTCTGAAAGTCTTTTTAATGAAAATACACCAGCTCATTTCCAGATACCCAGGACCAAGGCAGGAAATACAAAGAAAATATACAACAACTGTTTTCAGCTTGCTGGTAAAGCAGAAATAACACAGCTCTAATACAGGCAACATTTTCATGTAAGCCTATTTCATTTTATTTACCTCGTCAATCAGAGTGAAATAGGAGAGGGCTCAGATTTAGCTTTTTCCTCTGAATTTAGGAAATACTACCCAAGCATTTTATTCCCAGTGCACGTTGAACTGGGCTGCAATATGCACTGTCTTGCCTTAATTCAGTGCAGCTTTTCAAATGTCAGGTCTCGTACAGACCAAAGTAGCTGCGCATTATCTGCCGTATGGTCCTGGTAGAGCAAGGCGACGCTTTACAGAGCCAGGGTCACAAGTTCATGGCAGAAATGATTCATGTAGCCTGAAGGAGGGAGCCTAAATTCAATATGTAAGAGCCAAGAAGGAGGGGAGGGTGGGGGGGATGACACACGATGATGCCAGTGTGTACCCCCAGCTCAGACAGTAAGCCCTTTGGCTCATGAAGCAGGGGGCAGAGAAGGTACAGAGAGGGGCAGCACCACCTATTATGTCCTGTATGCAAGGGTTGACCTGAGCCATAAGATAGATAGAAAGATTTATGCATGTACATATATATATATATGAAAAACTATATAGATATACATGTATATGTGCAAGGGGAAAGCTACCCTGAGTTTGAACACAGTTCACAGAGCTCTGTGGTGAGAGCTGAGATGTGCATGACAACTGAGTATTAAATTCTGTTAGCACTTGGAGTTATTGGGCAGCAAAGAGATTTAAAGAAACCAAAGGAATTGAGGTTTAACAACACCAAAGAAAAAAAGAGAGAGAGATAAAAGAAAAGAAGAAGGAGAGAAAATAGAACTTTAAGAATCTGAGAGTTTTTTAAAGGCACTCAGTAGGTATTATGTTCTTGGTCAATAACATTGCCTTTATGATCGTATTGACAATGTGTGCAGAAATGTATGTGGCATGGCAAATTGCAGTTTAATGTCAAATAACAATAAAACAGTCAGAGATTATTCAGCTGAAACAAAATATCACTTTAATTAAGCATTCCACAGGATAGTTGTAGCAAATACATTATTAACACATAAAGTACTCCCTTTAAGGTAAGGCTATAAGAAAGCAAATTCAGACCTGGGGCCAACAGCCCGTATTTCACTCATCCCATTGTGCCAAGGTCCAGCAGCACATTTAATCAGATCCAGTTGCCCTTGAAGCTGAAAGGCAGCCTTGCCATTTTAATGGCCCACGAGTTACTGCAGGTACTGAATTGGAGGCAAGAGCTGGAAGAGCATACTCTTAACTTAATGACCAAGTTGCATGTTGGCTTTGGCCTTTCTTTTACAGAGAGGTGAACTTCGGAAAATGCAGTAGCTTAGTTTCTGGGACTTCTCCCAGCTGTCTGCATTTCTAATGCCCGTGGCATGAGCCTAGAAAACTCAACAGACAGGCTTTCCCATGCCAGTTTTTGATGGTTCCTGTGTCTAGTCAGACTGGGGAGTAGAACCTAGTCTGCTTGCTTGTGAATTAGACCCCATTGTAGTATGTGTTGTGTGGATGGTGATGCCTGTGCCAAAACAGACTGGGGAGCAGAACCCAAAGCTTTGTTTGCTTGTGAATTTGACACTCCTGGGGTACACGTTGTGTGGATGGTGACATCTGTGCCAAATCAGACTGGGGGGCAGAACCCAAAGCTTTGCTTGCTTGTGAATTAGACACCATTGTGGTACATGTTGTGTGGATGGTGATGCCTGTGCCAAATCACACTGGGAACCAAAACTCATGTTGTGGTACATGTTGTGTGGATGTCCAAGTGAGAGAAGATAGTGAAAGCCAAGAAGTGGGGATCTGTGTAAACACAGGCATTAACTGGTCTTTTTCAAAGGTGTTGAAAGGTTTATATGAGCTTTACTATGGCTTTTGCTTCACTTCCTTCTTTCCTCCTTCTTTTCCTAAGTAGGTTGATAAAATCAAGATGAAATACAGTGGAAGAAATATTTACTGCTCTTAATGTCATCAAGATTTTTCATAGCCACTTTTGCCAGGCAAACTGCAGCCAATGGTGGGTTTCTTTTCGGATGCACACTTGTATGAAACTTCACATGTGAAAAATGATGTTTCATTAGGGTGTGATAGAATTGGCTGGTATCAAGCCTCAGTAAGAACCTGAGGAATAATCCACGTTCGGTATTTTGTTCTGCAAGTTTTAATTTAGGGAGGAGCAAGTAGGTTGTATGTACAAACTGTGAGAAAAAAGCCCAAAGTCATTATCTTGTGTTCCTAGGTATCAGACAACTCCCTTATGTTCATTTACACACAAGAAAAAGTAGCAAGATGTCTTGATATCATAGAATCATGGGCACTGAATAGGACCTTCAGAGATCACCAAGTCCAACCGCCCTGCCAAAGCAGGATCACCTAGGGCAGGTCACATAGGAACATGTCCAGACAGGTCTTGAATGTCTCCAGAGAAGGAGATTCCACAACCTCTCTGAGCTGTCTCTTCCAGTGCTCTGTCATACAGTAAATATTTTTTATCTCATGTTGAGGTGGACCTTCCTGTGTTCCAGTTTGTGTCCATTGCTGCCATCATAGAACACGACTGCAAAGAGCCTGGCCCCTTCTTCTTGCCACCCATCTTTCAGATGTTTGTAAACATTAACAAGATCCCCTCTCAGTCTTCTCTTTTTGAGACTGAACTCCCTTGGGTCTCTCATTCAAAAGACAGATGTTCCAGTCCTTTAATCATCTTTGTATCCCTCTGTTGGACTCTCTTCAGTAGTTCCCTGTCCATCTTGAACCGTGGAGCCCAGAATTGGATGCATTACACTATATATGGTCTCACTAGGGCAGAGAGAGAGAGAACCTCCCTTGACCTGCTGGACATGCTTTTGATGCACCCCAGGATGCCATTGGCCTTCTTGGCCACAAGGGCTCTCCCATGGGTGACTTACTGTCTGCCTGGACTCCAAGATCCTTCTCCATGGAGCTGTTTACCAGCAGAAAATATCTCCATGAAGGCCATGAAACTCCTTAAGTATCTATCTCAGCAGGGTGTCATTTTTTATTCTTCTGGTATTCAGTGCAACATTTCATAAAATGAATGTGAGAGTTGTATTGCATTTTTATATATTTATATGCACACACACGTACATGTGTGCTTGATCCCAACTCAGTTAAATAAATGCAACTGCTCAGGTTTGGAATCAAACTCTCAATATGTTCAGCCATTCCTCCCTCCACCTGTGCTGGTTTTGCCCAAAACCTGCCTCTAAATATCCATGGATGTCAGATCAGCTTAAGGAAGTAGAGTTGATGGATATCCGAGCATGTCACATGGAACTGTTGCTTCTTCTCTGATGAAATGCAACAAAGACAGTGAGGACTATTGTTTCCACACCCATTGTATGGCCATACAGAAATTTTCAAGTGACAAAGCACCAGATTATTTTTGCTGCAGCAATTTTGGTTTTAGAGGGGAAAATAGGTCATTTGGCTGGATGCATATGGAACATTGATGGTTTTTTTTGTAATTGCTCATCAATGAAGACTCAAAGAAGTCTTCATAAAGTTGAAGAGTTTATCATCCTGTCTCTTTGGTCCCTAAAGACCACCATGGACAGTCTGTCATAGTGCTTTGGGAGTTGTAAGGGAGATGGTTTCTATATACTCTGTGGTGAGAAAAGCAGGGACAAGCTGTGGGAGAGAAAAAGTGGAGCACAGGGATATTGTCTCTCCTTTTGCCCTGAGGAACAGAATATTCCATTAGTTTAATGTATGGGGGGGTTCTCTAGTTTTGTTGGTTGTTTGGTTTATATATCTATATGTGAGCATATATATAGATGTATGTATACACACATCTATATATATATACACACAGACACATACTAGAAGTTAGTAAAAAAAAGTCTTAGGCATTTCTACATCTTGTGAAATTGCTGTTCTTAATTTACTAATTATCTTCCCTCCTGGTGGAAACATCTCCTTTATCCCTTGACAGCATCTGATGGGAGGGGGTTTGTGTTTAGCTTGTTGTTTATTTTTCCATTAAGAAATTAGGCATGCTGATTTTATGTTTCCTTCCCCTCCTCCTTTAATGGGAACTTAGAGCTATGGCTTGAGCAATCCCAGCTAATTTGGTGTTGAAAATTTTAACAGAATTTTGCTGTTCAGTCAAACTCTTCTTGTAGTCCTGCAGATTTAAGCTCTTATTTTACTTTTAGCGCTATGAAGTGATGGGCAAACAAGTTAGAGAGATTTGGTGAACCTCAAAATATTCTAACAGCCACAACTTGTAATCATCTGACTTCATATATACCTGACCTGTTAATCTGGGGGGTGATTTATGTTGTTGACAGAAAATCCCTGTTGAATTTGGAATCAAAATATGGCTTAGAAGGAGAGAACGACTCGAGGCTTGCAAAGCTGTTGGTCATTCATTAACTGTTAGTGTCTCTGTGACATTTGGAGGTTTTGTCTTTCTCCTCTTCTGCCCAAGTATCACATCAAAAGCTTACCACAAAATCATTTCAGTTAGAAAAGACCTTTAAGCTCACTGAGTCCAACTATCGTCTGTCTCTAAAGTTTGGCGCTAAACCATGTTCCTCAGCACTGCATCTTTGAAACACCTCCAGCTTCTTTGTACGTGAGCCTGATTTTCCAGTGTGATGACAGTAAGATATGTAGTAATGGGCTCAGGGTCATACGATTTTGTTGGCTGTGAGCGGAATCTGTGTCAAATATAAGCTGCTTCCAAAGCAGGTTGGGATTGGGAGATGCTCTGCAATAACTTAAGGACAGACAAGTGATCTTCCCTAACAATTCATGGCCAGAAGGAGCAGGGAAGTGATTGTGCCGCTGTACTTGGCACTGGTGAGGCCACCCCTTGAATACTGGGTTCAGTTTTGAGACCCTCACTACAAGAAAGACATTGAGATGCTGGAGTGTGTGCAGAGAAGTGCAACAAATCTGGTGAAGAGTCTGGAGAACAGGGCTTGTTGGGAGCAGCTGAGAAAATGGGAGTTGTTTAGCCTGGAGAAGAGAAGGCTGAGGAGAGACATCACTGCTCTCTCTTCTCCCTAGTATCAGGTGATATAACAAGAGGAAATGGCCTGAAACTGTGCCAGGGGAGGTTTAGGTTGGAGATTAGAAAAGAACTCATTACTGCAAGAGTGATCAGGCATTGGAACAGACTGCCCAGGGTGGTGGAGTCACCATCCCAGGAGATAATCAATGAATGTGTGGCCATTGCACTTAGGGATGCAGTTTAGTGGCCATGGTGGTCTTAGGTTGAAGATTGGACTTAATCATCTCAGGGGTCTTTTCCAACTGAAACAATTTTATCATTCTATGATTCTATGAAATTGTTCTTTTAGAGCTAGACATAGGGGTGAAACTAGAAGAATTGTTTGCTGATGTTTAGTATCCTCTCCCATGACCAAGGTTCTAGACTTGAACTTATAACAGCCTTGTGGGACAATGTCTTAACCTCTCACACAGGATAAGCAAGTTCAGTCAAATTCTAGACAGTGAAGAAATGGATTGTTTTGCACTTGCTGTCTGAGAGTCATGGTAATAAAATATCAGCCTGAATGCTTTGGGACAAGACATGATAGCTGTCTGTATAGTGATTAATCATTACAAAATTAACTAAAGAAAACAAGCCTTCTGCCTGGCTGCTTTTTATACCTCTGCCTTTGAAACTAGAAGTACTTAAAAAAAAAGTCTAACTGAAAGTGGCTCCCCAGAGAGGTTGTGGAGTCTCCATCTCTGGAGACTTTCAAGCCCTGTCTGGATGCATTCATGGTACTGCTCTGGCAGGGGGGTTGGACTCTATGGATGTCTCTTCCAACCCCTAACATCCTGTGATCCTGTGAAAACAAAGCAAAACCAAAAACCCACGAATAAGCAACAAACTGACTTTTTTTTCTATTAAAAGCCTTTTGCCATTTAAGCAGAAGGTCTTGACAGAAGCACTTCAACCATTTCTACAGAAAGGTTTCAGAAATATGTGGCTGCTCTTTGAGCAATCTCACTGGACACGTTTCTTTAGGGACATAGAGCTGCTCGAGAGAATCCAGCACAGAGCCACAAAGAGGGTGAAGGGAATAGAACATCTCTCTTACAAGAAGAGCCTGAGGGAACTGGGGCTTGGAGCTTGGAGAAGAGGAGCCTCAGAGATGACCTCATCAATGTTTATAAAGATGCAAAGGTGAGTGGCAGGAGGCTGGAGCCAGGCTCTGCTGGGTGATGCCCAGTGACAGGACAAGGGGCGCTGGGTGGAAGCTGAGGCATAGGAAGTTCCCTGGAAACATGAGAAGGATTTTTTCCCTGTGAGGGTGACAGAACACTGGAACAGGATGCCCAGGGGAGTTGTGGAGTCTCCCTCTCTGAGATACTCAAAACTCACCTGGATGTGTTCCTGTGTGATCTGGTCTAGGTGATCCTGCTCTGGCAGGGGGGTTGGACTGGATGAGCTTTTGAGGTCCCTTCCAGCCCCTGACTTTCTGTGATTCTTTGTGGTTCTGTGATAGTTTTGACAAGAGATAAATAACTATGGCTGCCCATTTGTCTAACCAAACGTGCCACAATGTGTTTCCCACTGCTGTTCTAGATGCAGTGGTTACTATTTGAGAAGGAGCCTCTGCCAACTCTTCACCATATTGTGGTGTCTGAGGTCCCACACTTATTTCCTACTCTAAGGGCAGAGCAGACTCTGCTATCTCCTACAGAACTTTGAGGCAAACATTGATTAATGCTGACTTTTTAATGGTAACCACTGTGATATTTTTTTATTCCTATAATTCACAGTATTGTACATAATAATAATATGAATAGCACTGAATTATTTATGCACTTATGTTGGTAAATAATGATGAGGTAATAACAGTGAATTATTTCTATTTTTAAACCAGTAAATAATGGCGAGGAAAAGAACTCCTTTAGAGCAGGCTTAGTCTCTTGCTAGCCTGCACCAATTATAAGATGCCTGTAAATATATTTTTCGTGCCAAAAGAACAGAGCTGCCTTGGGTAGATTTTTAGGCTCCAAGAAAGCATTAAGAAGTTAGAACATTCAAGCAAAGCCCCAGCGTGATGGTGTAAGATCAGTTGTTGCCACAACGCTTGGCTGTATAAATGCAAGCGAAAAACAGGAGGTGCCTTTACAGATCCTTTGTGTTGCTGAGACTCATACCAAGACATGCTGTTTAGATTGCCACTTTTGAGAAGAATGTTGAGATGTCAGAGTCGAGCAAGTATTTGGGGACTGAATGGTGTTGAGTGCTCCCTCGGTAGGTTTGCAGATGACATTAAGCTGTGAGGGAGCGTTGATCTGCTTGAAGATTGGAAAGCTCTGTAGAGGGACTTGGGATAGGCTAATTCAATGGATGAGGTTCCATGTGGGTGCCTGGGCCCTGCATTTGGGTCAAAACAATCCCATGAAAACTCCAGGTTTGGGGGAGAGTGGCTGGAAACTGCCCAGCAGAAAAGGACTTAGGGGTGTTTCAGCATGGAGAAGAGGAGGCTCGGGGAGACCTCATTACTCTCTTCAGCTACCTAAAAGGAGGTTGTATCCAGATGGGAGTTGGTCTCTTCTCCCAGTCAATCAGCAACAGAACAAGAGGACACAGCCTCGAGCTGTGCCAGGGCAGGTTTAGGCTGTGTGTTAGGAAGAAGTTCTTCAGAGCAAGAGTGATTGGCATTGGAATGGGCTGCCTGGGGAGGTGGTGGAGTTGCCATCCCTGGAGGCATTTAAAAGGAGGCTGGATGAAGCACTTAGTAGCATGGTTTAGTTAATTAGAAGGTGTTAGGTGATAGCTTGGACTCAATGATCTTGAAGTTCTTTTCCAACCTGCTTAATTCCGTGTTGATGGACATCCAGTTAAATGTGAGCCAGCAGTGTGCTCAGATGGCCAAAGTGACCAACAGCATCCAGGCCTGGATCAGGAATGGTGTAACCAGCAGTGGTGATTGTGCCCCTGTACTCACCATTGGGGAGACCACACCTTGAGTTGTGTGTTCAGTTTTGAGGCACTCACTACATGAAAGTCTTTGAGATGCTGGAGCAGGTTCAGACAAAGGCAGCAAAGCTGATGAAAGGCCTGCAGAACAGGTCTTGTGAGGAGTGTCTGAGGGAACTAGGGTTATTCAGTCTGGAGAACAGGAGGCTGAGGGGAGAGCTTCTTGTTCTCTGCAACTCCCTGAAGTGAGGCTGGAGCATGGTGCAGGTTGGTCTTGTCTCCCTAATAACAAGTGACAGGACAAGAGCAAACAGCCTAAAGTTGTCCCAGGGGAGGTTTAGGTTTGATATTAGAAGAAACTTCTTCTCTGAAAGGGTTCTCAATCTCTGAAATAAACTCCCCAGGGAGGTGGTTGAACCCCTATCCCTGGAGGTGCTTCAAAGGTGCAGAGATGTGGTGCTGAAAGATATGATGTAGCACCAGACTTGGTAGTTATGTAATGGTTGGACTTAATTATCTTTAAAGTCGTTTCCATCTGAAGTGATTCCATGATTCCAAGTAGCTGTAAGAAACCCCTGAAGGTGATAAGGATGAAGAAGTTCCCCTTCTGGTTCTACAATTCTCAGCTTTGCAGAGAAGAGGATTGAGAGGTGGCTTGAATTGAAGAAGTTCTCAGGGGAATCAAGTACCGAGCAATAGAAAATTGCTTAATTTGGTGCATAAATGATGCCAAAAAACACTAGTACCAGGAAGCTGAAATAAGGCAAATGTAAGCATTCCTAGAATAAACAACTGCTCAAACAAATTTCCAGCATGAGAAGAGGTTGCTTTTTGCTTCTCCAGGTCAAGACAGAAGGCTGTTTTCTAGACAATAAGCTTTGAACAGTGGATAAATTAAAAGATACTAAGCTCATCTGCTTGGAGTTTTCCAAGGTCAGTGACACATGCCTAAATTAGCAGTGGGTAAACCCTATTTTTTTTTTGCATTTATCTGTAGTCATGCATGTGATTTTGGCTGAACACAATTAGCAGAGTTTACTACTGGGGTAATTTCATCCATGGCGTTTCATAGCCTGCAATAAACAGTTTGGCCTGGACAAAGTCATGTTTCCTCCAAACTTAAATTACATCGAGCTGTTGTGTGCAAGCAGTGTGTGTTGCACAAGGTGTGGAGCATGGAACGGAGATGAAAAGGGTCTGGGATTCATTTCCAGTCCTGCCACCAACTGGTTGTCTTCAGGCTATTCTTCAGCTGTCGAGTCTTTGCTTCTTCCCACTTAGAAAACTGGCATAACTCTCTTTACCTCGTTTAGGAAGCATGTCGTGCTCTTCAGCTCAAAATTTCAAGGGCTATTACGGTTTATTGTTGTGTTGGTTTTTTTTTTTGACTGAGTTTGCTCAGAGCTATTACTTGGCACTTCTGCAAATGCTCCTGGCTTCTGTTCTGAAGGATTTCGCAAGTTTTTGGACCAAGAGTTGATTTTGTTATTTTCTAGTTCAAAAAGAGGGGAGGGATCCTTTTTGGATCTGAGAAGAAGGTGAAAAATGCAACTTTTCTTTATGGTTAGGTCCTGCTGTGAAGTTCTTGCAAATGGGAGGATGGTCAAAGCTGTGCAGAGGGTGTCTCCTGGAAAGGAGAAACGTTGAGGAGTTGCCTCTTTGGCTTTTATAACTCTGTTCTCAAGGATATTTCCTCCTTCGGTGCCGTGTTACTTAAAATAAGAATGAGATTGCTTCCTGTAGCTGTGGGAGATACATTAGATAGGAATGTTCGCTGGGGTAAGACAGCAGCGGGTCAGAAGAAAGCGGTAATTGTTTGCCTGCCTGCCTGCCTGATTCAAGGTGCTCAGCTGAAGCATACCTTCCCTCCATGGGTGGCCTTTCTGCAAAGGCATTTAAATGACTCAGGAGCACAAGCTCCACCGACTTGCAGTCTTGTGCAAAACACTGCAGCAAAGCTGGGTTCGCATCCTCCTCCTCGGATTACCTAACGTAGGTTCAGCCAGCCGAGGACCCAGGAGAAATAACATCAAGAGGAACATCATCTGTGCCGCTTGTCCCAGCAAGTCAGCTTAAAACGCTGCCTGTGTGCTGAAGAGCAGCGCAAGAGCCTGAGTGGTGCAAGAACAGCTGCCGAGCTCAGAAAAGAGGAGCAGGCTGCCGTCTGAACATCGCCGGCTGTGTCTTGAGCTTCATTATTGGAGCAAGGCTATTTTTTGAAGAAAGAGAAACGAAATTAAAAAGCTAGAGTGAATCAAGTCCTATTTGGAGTGACACTGGAGAAGCCGAGCTCCAGCTTTGACTTTGTGTTTTCCTTTCCCCCAGCACGACTGTCGTTAGCCCAGTGGTAACCTGTGAGAGAGCCGAGGCAGGTTAAATGGTAGCGGAGATGCTGAGCATGGCTGGGGGAAAAAAAAGTCTTTGGAAAAGGAACAGCAAATCCCCGTGGGATTTTGTACCTGCAGAGCTTTTGGCCTTTTATCTTTCCTTGGCAAATATTGTATGTTATTGGACAGTGTCTTTTGCAGTTACTTACAAGAACATTTAATCAAATAATCTACTCCTCTCCCAGGCGGCTCAGACCACTGCCGTTTTATAGTTACCTGCTTCAGCTGGAACAGTTCCTTTCAGCTGTAAAAGCAAATATGCAACATGGAAAAAAGTCTTGTTTTATCAAAACAGACAGAACTATTCCAGCTGCTGATATTAAGGTAAAAATAGCAAGGTTAAATGTTAAACAACCTCTGAGTGAACGTTTATAACTACAAAGAAAGCCAGACCACAATTGCTCTGAAAATGCTCTCCCTAACGAAAAATAATAAAAATCTAGCTTTGCTTCTCAAAATAAAATTTCTTTTCCCCTACTACTGACGATTAAACACGATGGAGACCAATTCCCTTGATAACAAACACATCAGTAATTTATGGTTCTTACTGCTCCCAGCATCTTGTAACTCAGAGAAAGTTTCCACGGTCAGGTTTGAATGCTCAAAGTGCTGCTAATGTCTGCTAGTCAGCCTTCCTACTGCTCAAAACGTTTCACTCCTGCAGCTTTCTTGGCTTGTTTTGAAAAATCGCTGTAGAGGTTAGTGAACTTTTCAATGTGTTGGTGTTTAAGCTGTGGTCGGACAGTGGAAAAAAAAATACAGCAAAGAAAGAAAGAAAAGAGAGAAGGGGGAAAAATAAGAAAAAATGAAAAGTGAAAAAAAATTAAAAAGAGAAGGGAAAAAAGGGGGGAAAGGAAAGGAGGAAAAAAAGAACAAAAAAAGAGAAGGGAAAAAAGGGGGGGGAAGGAAAGGAGGAAAAAAAGAACAAAAAAAGAGAAGGAAAAAAGGAAAGGAGAAAAAAAGAGAAGAAAAAAGAGAAGGGGAAAAAAGGGGGGGAGGAAAGGAGGAGGGGGAAAGAAGAAAAAAGAGAAGGGAAAAAAGGAAAGGAGAAAAAAGAGAAGAAAAAAGAGAAGGGGGAAGAAAAGGGGGGGGAGGAAAGGGGGAGGGGGAAAGAAGAAAAAAGAGAAGGGAAAAAAGGAAAGGAGAAAAAAGAGAAGAAAAAAGAGAAGGGGGAAGAAAAGGGGGGGGAGGAAAGGGGGAGGGGGAAAGAAGAAAAAAGAGAAGGGAAAAAAGGAAAGGAGAAAAAAAAGAGAAGAAAAAAGAGAAGGGGGAAGAAAAGGGGGGGAGGAAAGGGGGAGGGGGAAAGAAGAAAAAAGAGAAGGGGAAAAAATGGGGGAAAAGGAAAGGAGGGGAAGAAGAAAAAAGAGAAGAGAAAAAGGGGAGGAACAAAGGAAAGGGGGGGAGAAAAAAGAAGGGAAAAAAGAGGGGGGGAAGTAAAAGAGGGGGGGAAGAAGAAAAAAGATAAGGGAAAAAAAGGGGGAAAAAAGAGAAGGGGAAGAAAGAAAAAAAAAACCTTAGCTAATTAAATGATGAGAAGATATTCCTCCTTAATAATTGTTTATGTGGTCATCTGCATGGGAATTGAACTGATTGTGGAACTTCCACCTTCAAATGGAATTATTTGGACCCTTAAAATAGCTTGAAAAATATAGTGCCTTAAAAGAAAAGATGCTTAAAACAATGCTGAGGTTTTGTTCCAGAGAAACATTTGGGCACTTTCACTGGGAAAGGAGGTTAAAAGGTTGTCAATGCTTTCTCCAGGGGCTCTGTCTGACAGTGAACATGTGTTTCCTCCCTTTAATCGGCTCGCCAGTAGCCAGAAAGCTGCTTGTTTTCTGCAGAGGTTGTCAAAAATGATTTCAGTCTGGAGACGATGAATGATAAAAGAGGTTTTCAAACACAGTTTTGCACTGTAGCATTTGCAGTCCCAGAGAGGATGGATTGTATTACAATCTCGGTGCAAAGGGCCATGTTCCTCTAGCAAGAAAACAGTGCCTCGTTCAACCTGTTTGATGCTCCCACTTACCTTTCAAAGTTGAAAAATAGAAGCTGGACCTCAACTGCAGGAAAAACAAACAAACAAAAAGCCCCCAAAAGAACCCAAAGCCAAAACCAACCAAATAAGCCCCAAAATCAAACCAAAAACCAACCCCAAAACTTCATCCCCAGAGCATGTACCTTCTCTCTGGGAAAACTAAATGGTTTCTGTGCTTAATATAATTTCTGTTTCCCTCTTGCCTGGGAGTTGCATTTCCTCCAGAAATTCATAGAATCATAGACCTGTCAGGGCAGGAAGGGACCTCAAAGATCATTTAGTTCCAATCCCCCTGCCATGGGCAAGAACACCTCACACTAGATCGATGTTTGTTCTTCTGCTGGGTACTTTCTACAGGCTGAAGACCTTGCCTGTCATCAAAAGACCTGGAAGCGTAAAATATCAACCTACCAAAGCTGAAACCACCCTTTCACAGAACACTCAGAATCTTCCTGAGCTAAGAACTTGTGTGTTTGCAGAAACCCAGTTCTTTATGTTGGGACAAGTCTGACAACCGAGTAAGTTGTGCCAGCAAAAGTTTTCCCCCGGCAGAGATTAATGCCAAATCCAGAATCCAACACAAGATTTATGAAGCTGGCTGGACCCTGGTGCTGTTTCCACTGATGGAGTTGCTAACTCTAAAGGCTCAGAAATTCCATACATGAGATATTTTTAAATAAACAAAAGTGTAATAACCTCAGCAGCAGGCCCTGCCCATGATACATGGTTCTGTTCCTGGACCCCTGCAGCCTGTAGCCGATTCCTGCGCAATGATTTGCTGCTTGGTCTCCCACGCATGTGGATCAATGTGATGCTGGATGTCTTCTTGCTGAGCAAGCTGCTTTTTTTGAACAGAAATGCAATGTGTCTCCCCAAATCCTGAATCAGTTCAGTATTTAATTTCCATTGCACTACTGATATGGTCCCTCCCAGCTTTCTCACTGCCAAATCCAGTCTGATCTCTGTCACCTTACTCTTCATGTGGATTCTGCTACCACATCCTTCTTTTGCCCCACCTTCCCATCAACTCCATCAGGCTCTTATTTCTATACTCATAATCATATCTATATTCTTTCTTGGCTGCTTCACCACCATCGGCCAGGAGAAGTTAGAGAAGCACTTGCAAGTTACTCTTAATCCTCCAATTCTCCATCTCTGTTTTCTGGGAGGAAGAGCCCTGGAATCTTCCTTGCTGACCCATGCTGACTTCACCTGATGAGGTTCACAGGCAGTGGGGAAATGTCCTTTCTCCATGCTGCTGTTGGCTAATGCTGGATTCTTTTATCCCAGCTGGAGCTCCCTCCAGCTTTGCCAAAACCTGGATGGGAAAACTGCTGATGGTGCAGCAGGAGCTGGAACCACCTGGGAGATAACTGAGCTCTGCAAATGTCCCCAAGTAAGTGCCATGCATTGTGAACAGCATAGAACGATAGAATTGTTTCAACTGGAAAATATCTCAAAGATCATTGAGTCCAACCTTTAGCTGAAGATTACCATGGCTGTTAAACCACATTCTGAAGTGCCATGTCTACAGATTTCTGTTCCAATGCCTTTCCAGTAAAGAAATATTCCCTAGTATCCAATCTAAACCTCCCGTGGCACAAATTAAGGCCATTTCCTCTCATTCTGTGCATGAAAGGAAAACAAAATTTAGACATGCTAATACATTTGGTGTCTCAATGACACTTTCCATGGTTTTCTATTCTTTTCCTTTTCTTTTGCTTTTTATCTGAAGGAAAAGAGTGTGGCAGAGTTCCTATTCCTGAGTGTCAGTGGTTCTCAGTTGTACTACTGCTAACAGGAACATCCTGTTTAGTTGCTACACTAGAAGTATGTATATAAACAAGAGAGACTCAGAAATTACTAAATACTAAGCACAGAAGGTTTTTATTATTGTCTTTTTGATTCTTGTACATGAAGAAGCTTCATTCCTCCTTTTCTCTCCTTTGCCTCCCCCTTTCCTTTTCTCTCCTTTCCCTCCCCTTTTCCTTTTCTCTCCTTTCCCTCCCCTTTTCCTTTTCTCTCCTTTCCCTCCCCTTTTCCTTTTCTCTCCTTTCCCTCCCCTTTTCCTTTTCTCTCCTTTCCCTCCCCCTTTCCTTTTCTCTCCTTTGCCTCTCCCTTTCTTTTTCTCTCCTTTCCCTCCCTCTTTTCTTTTCTCTCCTTTCCCTCCCCTTTTCCTTTTCTCTCCTTTCCCTCCCCCTTTTCTTTCAAACTTCTCCAAACCCTTCTGAATCTCTCCGCCTTACTTTTGTTTGTTGTTTCTGTTTTGTTTTTTTTCCTTCTCCTCTCTGTTCCTTGGGCACAACTAAATTCCAAAACATTTCTCCAGTGGTAACTTCAAATTGCAGTTTTTATTATTTTTGACCATATTTTACATGGTCAGAAAGGGAGTTGGAGTTGAATTTTCTGCCCAAGCAGGAAGGCTGCCAAAAGGTAGTTGTGTTGTGTACAACCAAAAATTGAATATACACTCAAAGCCTACTTGGGAAACTTGATCACAGAACTAGGCAACCCCTGCCCCCCATCCGAATGTGATTACCATTTCATCAGTGTAATGTCACAGAATGCCAGATTGGAAGAGACCCTGAGGATCATCTGATCCAACCTAAGTGTCCTTGCTGGGAGGTTTTGCTGCATGCATGATCACCTTGGAATCCTACTCCATCAGAGCTAAAAAAGCCTGTGACAGGTTCATGAAGAATTTGCTAACAGACTTTGAGGACTCTCTACTCTGCCCTAGTAAGACCACACCTGGAATACTGTGTCAAATTTTGGGCTCCCCTGTTCAGAAGAGGTAGGGCCCTGCCAGAAAGAGTCCATTGGAGAGCCACAAGGATGATCTGAGGACTTGAGCATCTCCCCTAGGAAAAGAGACTGAGAAACCTGGGGCTGCTTACTCTAAAGAAGAGAAAACTGAGAGGAGATCTGATCAATGTGTACAAATATCTGAGGGGTGGGTGTCAAGTGCCTGGAGCCAATCTCTTTTCAGTGGTCACCAGCAATAAGACAGGGAGCAACAGCTACAAACTGGAATGTAGAAGGTTTCACCTCAACATGAGGAGAAACTTTCTTACAGTGAGGGTGACAGAGCCTTGGAATAGGCTGCCCAGAGAGGTTGTGGAGTTTTCTTCTCTGGAGACTTTCAAAACCCACCTGGATGCATTTCTGTGGGAACTACCCTAGGGGATCCTGCTTTGGCAGGGGGGTTGGACTTGATGATCTGTGGAGGTCCCTTCCAACCTCTAAGGTTCTGTGATCTGTGCTGAACAGTGCATGTGTCTGGGAAGTCCCCATCAGTCCCAACACCATCTATGTCACATTGCTCTTGGCTAACTTTTGGACAGCTCTTTGAATATTTAAAACACTGTCTCAGAGCAAAACATCATCATGACCTTGGCCTTCTCAAAACTCTCTCTATCCAAACCAGAGTGCTAGGAGGAGATAGGGCAAAGGCAGCACATCCCAGCAGGAGAAGGTTTAACTCCTCCTCTTCCTCATGCTGAAATATTTGGCTAATGTCATAGAGATTTGGCTAAGTGGATTCAATCAACTGTTTTCACTCTATTATAGTTCATAATCCCTATTCAAGATGAAGTGCACTGCAGCCTAATGAATGTGGTAATGGAATCCTTGTGTATGTTTTTCCACAGCGGGGTGCAGATTAGCATAAGTGTCATATTCTGTTGGCATGCCTGCTATTATATCTGAGGCGTTGCACACACTGGGAATTTTTCAACTGGATAATAAGAAGATGAATATGGTATGCACATGCACATAGAGCAGGCGGGTTTTAGAAAGTGATCTATAATAAATCTCACCTGGAGGGGCATTATGATAGATTAACTTTGCATTTTGGCTTAAAACCACACGGTTTAAGCCAAGTGTATGGAAACACAAGTACAAAATAATTAGATTAAATTTCAAGCCAGGCTTTAGAGAATGTTGCTGAGGGCCATGGAGTGCTGAAGAGTACTCTAAAGGTCTTGGGGTTTTGTAGAGTCACTTACTGCATATATTTAAGTTCAGAAACCCTCTCTGACTGTCCCCTCTGCTCAGAGTTGTATGTCTAAGAGATGGCAGTGAGTCACCGTCCCTGGAGGTGTTCAAGAAAAGCCTGGATAAGGCACTTAGTGCCATGGTCTGGTTGATTGGATAGGGCTGGGTGATAGATTGGACTGGATGAGCTTGGCAATCTCTTCCAACCTGATTGATTCTGTGATGATTCTCTGATTGTTGTATGTCCAAGAGGTGGCACACAGCTAGAGGAAGGCTTCTGTATCATCACCATGTAGGTGCCTCCTCATACAGCCAGTCTCAGTCTGTGTAAGACAAAGAGCACCCTGACTGTCTTTATTTCAATGGCACTTATGTTTTACCTATTGAATGGGATCTTTTTCATAGGCTGATCCAGCTAGGACTGAGCAGAAATTCATGCTCAAACAAAAATCGCAGAATTACAGGATGGTAGGGGTCAGAAAGGACCTCTGAAGATCATCTAGTTCAGTTTCCCTGTTAGCACAGGTGCCCCTAGAGCAGGTTGCACAGGAGTGCATCCAGGCTGGCTTTGAAAGTCTCCAGAGAAGGAGACTCCACAACTTCTCTGAGCAGCCTGCTCCAGTTCTCTAGCACTCTCACAGGAAATGGGTTTCTCCTTAAGTTCAAGTGAAACCCTTTTTGGAGTGATGTTTGCCCTGGGGATTGGAGGAGATCAAAGATCAGTCTTCAAAAAGGGTAAGAAGGAGGACCTGGGTAACTATAGACCGGTCAGCCTCGCCCCCGTCCCCAGAAGGACAATGGAGCAGCTTATCCTCAGCATTGTGCTTAGACATATCAAGGACAAGAATGTCGTTGGGAGCAGTCAGCATGGTTTTACAAAGGGGAGGTCACATTTGGTCAACCTGATAATCTGTGAGGATGTAACCAGGTGGATAGATGATGGCAGAGCAGTGGGTGTGCTTTACTTTGATTTCAGTAAAGCGCTTGACACTGTCTCCCACAGCATCCTCAGCACAAAACTGAGGAAGTGTGATCTGAGTGATGGAGTAGTGAAGTGGATTGGGAACTGCTTAAAGGAAAGAAATCAGAGAGTTGTGGTCAATGGGACGTAGTCTAGCTGGAGGCCTGTAACTAGTGCAGTTCCCCAGGGGTTAGTACTGGGACCAGTACTATTCAATGTATTCATTAATGACCTGGATGAGGGCACGGAGTGCAAGTTTGCTGATGACACCAAGCTGAGTGGAGTGGCTGCCATACCAGAGAGTTGTGCTGCTATTCAGAGAGACTTAGGCTGGAGAGCTGGGCATGGAGAAATTTAATGAAGTTCAAGAGGGGCAAGTGCAGAGCCATGCACCTGGGAAAGAACAATTCCATGGATCAGTATAGGTTGGGGACTGACCTGATGGAGAGCAGTGAAAGGGAGAAGGACTTGGGAGTCCTGGTGGATGGAAGGATGGTCATGAGCCAGCAGTGTGCTCTTGTGGCCAGGAGGGCCAATGCCAAATGCCATTCTGGGGTGTATTAGAAGGGCTGTGGTTAGTAGGTCGAGGGAGGTTCTCCTTCCCCTCTACTCTGCCCTGGCAAGGCCTCATCTGGAGTATTGTGTCCAGTTTTGTGCCCCTCAGCTCAAGAAGGACAGGGAGATGCTGGAAGGAGTCCAGCACACAGCCACAAAAATGATTAAGGAAGTTGAACATCTTCTTTATGAGGAAAAGTGAGGGAGCTGGGGCTGTTTAGTTTGGAGAGGAGACAACTAAGGGGTGACCTCATTCATGTTTATAAATATGTAAGAGGTGAGTGCCAGGAGGCTGGAGCCAGGCTCTTCTCTGTGATGCTCAGTGACAGAACAAGGGCCAGTGGGTGGAAGTTGAGGCACAGGAGTTCCATGTGAACCTGAAGAGAAATTGTTTTCCTTGTGAGGGTGACAGAGCACTGGAACAGGCTGCCTAGGGGAATTGTGGAGTCTCCCTCTCTGGGGACATTCAAGAACCATCTGCATGTGTTTTAGTGTGATTTAGTATAAGTGATCCTGCTCTGTCAGGGGGGCTGGACCAGATGACCTTTTGAGGTCCCTTCCAGCCCCTGACGTTCTATGATTCTATGAAACTTCCTGTGTTCTAGTTTGTGTCCATTTCCTCTGCTCCTCTCACTGGACACCAGTAAAAAGAGCCCAGACCCATTCTCATCATATTTAGGTATTTAGATGCATTAAGAAGGTTCCCTCTCAGTCTTTTCTTCAACAGGCTAAAGACCACCAGGTCTCTGAGTCCCTCCTCTTACGATGAACTGGAGCATCTCTCTTCTTTGTGGCCCTGTGTTGCATTCTTTCTCATAGTTCTCCATATCTCTTGAACTGGGGAACCCAGAACTGGGCACAGTACTCTAGGAGTAGCCTCACTCTGGCAAAGTAGAGGGGTAGAGGAGAATCTCCCTCCATCTTTTGGCCACACATCCTGCTAGCCTCACATCTTTTCCACATCACAGGCCAGTGCTTGTCCTGAAGCAGTGTATGGCTCTCAGCCTATATGTATGACCTCTGAAATTAATTTTGCTCCCAGTTGTAGGATGCTGCTTTTTTTATTAATTACTTAATACCTTTTAAGTTTTCCTCTGGTTGAAGAAAACTCTTGATGAGTCTCCTTGCACATCACCTAGGAGAGACAGCACAGCTTATGATTAGCCCCAGAATTTATTACTTGATTAAGGAAAGTGCAGGCCTGAGAACTTCATACCACTTAAGCAATGGTTTAGTGTGACTAATCAAAGAGGTTTTCTTGGCACACAGGAGGTATCAATATATAGACACCAGCCTAGAAAAGCTTCTCTTCATGCTTTTAAGCATGGTGGCATGGTAACAGTTTAGGCATATTAATCAGCTGGAGGTAAGTGCTGCTGCTGGATCATGTTTTCATCTGATTCTTTCTGCAGTGTTAGAGAAATTATCTCTGTGGTTGCAAGAACAGTTAGAAAAGAAATTGTTTGCCAAGCAAAGGAAACAACCAGACCCAGTCATTTAGACCTGAGAATTGAACACGGGGCTTGTTTGCTTATTATCAGGACATTTCTGCACAACCACCACAAGTCAGACTACTTGAAGTCTGCTGGGAAGGTGCTGAGCTGTCAGAGGGTGTTAACGTGCATCTGTTTGGTTGGTTGGTGTTCAGTCTGCAGGAGCTTTGCTTTTAGAAAAGAGCTGTTATCTTGGGTCAGTAATCTGATATATTTTGGACTTAGTGATAGGATGAGATACAGGACAAGAGGGAATGGATTTAAGATGGAAAGGTGAGATTTAGACTGGAGATTAGGAAGAAATCTGTGACAGTGAAGGTGGTAAGACACTGGAGCAGGTTGCCTAAGGAGGTTGTGGATTCCCCCTCCCTGGAAGTGTTCAAGGCCAGGTTGGATGAGGCTAGTGGGAGATGTCCCTGCCCATGACAGGGGGGTCGGAATTGGTGATCTTTAAAAGTCTTTTCTCACCCAAACCATTTTATGATTTAAGAGGGCTCGGCTAATATCTGTGATACAATTAAGCTGCAAGTGTTACACTCTGTTCATTTTCCAAAGTCTGAATGACCTTTTCTGAACTGAAAAAACAAAACCTCTGTGTGTGCATTAGGAAGAGTTGGTTTTCTAGGAACTCTACAAAGCTCACTTAAAAAAAAAAAATTAATTTAAAATCCTTTTTTTTTCCAAGAAATATTTAATATACTTCACACACACAACCTGCTACTTGTCGAAAGAATATAAACTGAGGGTTCCAGCACCCTTTCCAACCACATGAGCCCTTTCCTTGAACGTGGGAAGGAGAGGCTGGGTGGCAAATGTATTTAAGACTCTGAGGAAAAGGGCTGTTAAGTCGACCTTGGTAACTTAACTGAAACCGTATACGTGTAAATCCATCACAAATCCCTGGCCTTTTACAGCTCCTGTCCCAATGGAAATCAGATCACAGAGCTGTTTACAAGAGCCTACGAGTCATTTGGCTAAAGAGCCATGACAGCAAGGCCCTGTATTATTTGAATCTTGAGTAACCCAAGCTTAAATAAATATTCTAAAAGCAAAATAATAAGGATTAGGTAATTATGATGAGGTGGTTCTAATTCTTATATGTTGCACTTCAAGAGGAACGATTTCCCACTAAACGTCCATGCTTTGCCTTTCTGCAACCAGTTGTGATGTTCTGTGTTTGAAAAAGGTGCTTCTGTTTCCAAAAAAAAAACCCAAAAATCCCAATTAAAAATCTGCATATATATCTTTTACCCTGAGCTTTAGATGTCCTGTACAGTCATCTTTAAACCTGCTAAAGGGAGCGCCATAAAATTCTTTTACAACATTATTTAATGTATGAGCTAATCCCCAGCTAATGGTCCTTATTTTACTATTTTTTTTTCCCCTTTGTTTCTTTCCTTTTTTTTTTTTTTTTCCCCTAAGTGGAGAGGAAAGGAGAAGGGAGGATGAGAAACCTGCTCCTGTTCAGTCAAATGCTCCATTGGTGCAGGAACAAGAGGGAATTGCTTCAGATTTTAGCGCTCTGAGTAACCTTCTTGGCATCACAAGCAATCACAGAATGATAGGGGCTGCAAGGAACCTCTGGAGATTCAACCTCCCTGCTGGAGTAGGTTACACAGGATGGGGATCTGGGTGGATTTTGAATGACTCCAGACATGGAGATTTCACCATCTCTCTGGACAGCCTGTTCCAGTGCTCCAGCAGCCTCATGGTAAAGAAATTCCTCCTCATGTTTAGACTGAGCTTGCTATGCTCTGGTTTGTGCCTGTTACCTCTTGTCCTGTCACTGAGCACCACTGAGGAAAGCCTGGCCTCATCCTTCTGACATCCACCCTTTATGCATTTATAAGCATTGATGAAATCTCTCCTCAGTTTTCTCATGAGAGGGATATTCTAGTCCTCCAATCAAACAAATACTGCATTTTCATCAGCTCTTCAGCTAGCCTTCCTCAAATAGTATTTTATGGACACATGCTTGAAAATGACTATGTTTAACTTATGTAAGGCTGAATGCTGGGGTGTTTGGGTTTTGGTTTTTTTTTTTTTTCCTGCCTGCTTAAAGCCACTTTGAATCATAGAATCAACCAGGTTGGAAGAGACCTCCAAGATCATCTAGTCCAACCTAGCACCCAGCCCTAGCCAGTCAACAAGACCATGGCACTAAGTGCCTCATCCAGGCTTTTCTTGAACACCTCCAGGGATGGTGCCTCCACCACCTCCCTGGGCAGCCCACTCCAATGCCAATCACTCTCTCTGTGAACAACTTCCTCCTAACATCCAGCCTATACTTTCCCCAGTACAACTAGAGACTGTGTCCCCTTGTTCTATTGCTGGTTGCCTGGGAGAAGAGGCCACCCCCCCACCTGGCTACAATGTCCCTTCACGTAGTTGTAGACAGCAATGAGGTCACCCCTGAGCCTCCTCTTCTCCAAGCTAAACAACCCCAGCTCCCTTTACTGCAAATGTGAGTATGTTGTTAATTGAAGAGCTAAAGTTCTTTCTCCAGGAAATCATTGGTTCATCATTAATAATTGTAGAATCATAGGAAATTCAGGGTTGGAAAGGATCTTTAAACATCATCTAGCCCAACCCTCTGCAATCAGCAGGAACATCTTTAACTAGATGAGGTTGCTCAGAGCCCAGTCCAACCTGACCTTGATTGTTTCCAGGAATGGAACATCAGCCATCTCTCTGGGCAACCTGGGTCAGTGTTTTCACCATCCTCACAAAGTGGCCTAGTGTTGTAGGAATCCCCTGCATTACTCTGAGTGAAATTTGATGTTTGCTGTTGTCCTGGCTGTGTCATCCTTACACAGCCACCCCCACAGTCCTCATCCCATGTGCCACTTACTAGCTACAGCAGTGCCACTGACAGCTCTTCCTCGAGTCCTTTTCATAGGAGAGCTACAAGGAAGTAAAGATGTGGAATCCACACCCTTTGGTTCTCTTCAAGGTGAAATTATTGCTCAGCGTGTTCAGCTGTGGAGACAGGCTGCTGGTGTGTGATGGTTTTGTGACTCTGGTCGTGGCATGATGTACCACAGCAGCCTACTGCTAGGTCAGCTTTCTGGTAGCTGGGTCAGCTTGTGACCTGAAGTTCTTGTTTTGCACCAGACTGCAGAGGGGTATGATAGTCATGTCTGATGTGACTGCCTGGAGGTTCAAGTTCTTTTCTTAGCCATTCTGTAGGTTTCTGGTGTCTATCCTGGGCACACAAAAATACTGAGGTCTGTTGTCCTTGAAAAGGTAGAAATAACTTTCTTGCTTGGGGTGCCTAGAGCCTTAGCATGTTAATATTGATAATGTCCTTAAAGGTCCTTGCAGGGAGGATGCTGTGTAACTGGGTTTGTGATTCAGGAATGAAATAATAAGGGTACTGAGGAGATTGTATCTCACGGGCAGAAGCATGGAGATGTAGGGCATTTACTGCCATCTATGGTGGTGAAGTGATAACTGTGGACACCTTCACCCCAAACCACTATCACCAATGTGCAACAGGAAGACCACAAAGCTTTTTTTTTAGTGTGATAGTTTAGTTGTGCAGTGATGAAGCTCAAAGTACAATGAACATGCAGGGAAATGTTTGTTTCCCTGTTGTAGAAAAGTTGTGGTAAAACACTATGCCTGGGGTGGTTGGAGGTTTTTTGTGTGCTGTGCTTGAAGGACAGAAGCAGACTGAGGGTGTGAGGGAATTCTTGTTCTCTGGTGCTGCCTTGGTACCCACTGTGATTTTTCCAGAGGGAAAACAGCTTCACAAGCTGAGCATACATAGGCTGCAGAAAATACACCCAGAGCTCCTTAGTGGATGAGCCAGCAAGGAGGCAAGCTGGCATCATCAATGCAAAGATGTGCTGCTGTTCAGCAGTACATAGACAGACTGGAGAGCTGGTCAGGGAGAAGTTGAATTAAATCCAACAAAGGAAAGAACAACTCCATGGACTGGTAGAGATTGGGACTGACCTGTTGGAAAGCAACACAGAGGACAGAGCCCTGGGGGTCCTGGTCAACAGAAGGATGACCATGTGCCCTTGGGGGCCAGAAGGCCAATGGTATCCTGGGATGTTTTAGAGTGTGGTTAGTAGGTCAAGAGAGGTTCTTCTGCTGCTCTATACTGCTCTGGTGAGGGTGCATCTGGAATATTATGTCCAGTTTTGGGCCCTTCAGTTCAAGAAGGACCTTAGGGAGTTGCTTGAAAGGGTCTGGCACAGAATCACAAAAGATGCTCTCTTCATGAGGAGATGTCCCTTGTGAGGAAAGGCTGAGGGAGCTCTTTAGCTTGAAGGAGAGACTGAGAGGTGATCTTATTCCTGTTTATAAACATATGAAGGGTGAATGTCGGAAGGATGGAGCCGGGTTCTGCTCAGTGATGTCCAGTAATAGGTAGGGCAAAGAGCAGTGGGTGCAAGCTGGAGCACAGGAGGTTCTGCCTAAACCTCTTGTGCTCCTGTAAGCAAAAGATTTTCACTGTGAGGATGACAGAGCCCTGGAACAGGTTACTCAAAGAGAGTGTGGAGTCTCCTTCTCCGGAGACATTCAAAACCTGCCTGAATGCATTTTTGTGTCACCTACTCTAGGTGATCCTGCTCTGGCAGAGGGGTTGGGCTGGACAATCTTTTGAGGTCTCTTCCAACCTCTAACATTCTGTAATGCTGTGTGATTCTAAGAGAAACCATCTGTTTTCTGAAGACAGTTGCTCCAAACACTGTCATCCTCCCACAGCTGTTAACTCCAGTCTGCAGAGCCATGATTTTGATGGAAAAACTTTTGAAACTCATCCCTCTGTGAAGAGTAGAAGGTGCTTCTCTCCTTACTCAGAGCTGTCTTCCATTGCTTGATCCAGTGCAAAATCAGCCCAAGCCCAAAGCATTTGTTACTTAGATAAAGGTCAAGATCTCACACAGATAGGAGCAGGATAAGAATTGCATTGCATTGTCGAGAGCAATGAAGTATCTCCTCAGGAGGCTCAGGGAAAGGCTTTTTGTTCTCTACAATTACCTGAAAGGAGGTTGTAGTCAGGTAGGGGTCAGTCTCTTTTTTGTAGTAACTAGAGATAGGACAAGAGGAAGTGGCCTGAAACTGTGCCAGGGGACGTTTAGGTTGGATATTAGGAAGGATTTCTTTCCTGTAGGAGTGGTCTGGCATTGGAACAGGCTGACCGGGGCGATGATGGAGTGACCACCCTGGAGGTGTTAAAAAAAGTATATATGTGGCACTTCAGGACATGTCTTAGCAAGAATGAGGGTGTTGGGTTGAGAGTTGGACTTGATGATCTTGGAAGTCTTTTCCAATCTTAATGACTCTGTGCTTCTATGTATCAAATCCCCTTTTCCTATCCAATGAAGACAATTTGCAACCTGCAGCTCTGTATGCTAAATGAACCTCATCTGTATTGATGGCTGAGGGTAAAAGAAGGATATAAATGCTACCAAAAATCTATTCTGGTTTGGGAAATCACCCAGATGCTCTCCTTCCACTAACCTCCTGGTCTAGACCACTGAAATTCTTACAGCTTCAATTATTAGGCAATGGATGGCCCCTTGCTGAAAGCAGGGAACTGGATGGCTATCCTAATTAGATCCTGATCCTAGCAACCTAATGTTCCTCTCATTTCCAGTCCCTTTGCAGTCAAAGCTCCCTAGACTAAGTGGAATTTGGTCTGATATGCATTGTGAGGAGATTTGGGTTCAAGTCTGTGGCAACTTTGTAGGATAAGCAATTGCTCTCCTGGCTGCCACTGCCAAGATCGACCTGTAACATCCCAGATGGATTTTCCATTTGGTTTTTTTTTTGCCACATCACTGTCCTGGAAACAATTTCTACCTGTGTCCTCACCCAACTCATTACCCATGGTGTGGTGGGAGACCAAACACAGTTCTTTGAGGGGAATGAATGAAAATATTTATGGCTGCAGGCATGGGACACTGCACAGAAATAGAATCACAGAAGAATAGAATTGATTCAGTTGGAAAAGACCTCTGAGATCACTGAGTCCAACCATCAACCTAAGACCACCATGGCCATTAAACCACATCCTGAAGTGCCAAGTCTGCACATTTTGTAAACACCCCCAGGAACATGGTTTTAAGCTAGAACAGAGTAGATTCAGGTTGGGCATTAGGAAGAAGTTCTCCACAATGTGTGCAATTAGTGAAAAACTGGAACAGGTTGCTCAGGAAATAGCCTAAAAAATATCATAGGATTACAGAAAGTCAGGAGTTGGAAGAGACCTCTGGAGATCATCGAGGTCAACCCCCAAATCTGCCATTAGCTTCCCAAATTACTAAGATTTGCTAGGGTATGCTACAACACACAAGACAGTGAGCTTGGAGAGGGTGTATAGAGGATCTGTCACTTTTCCTATCCTTGCACTGTGGAAATGTTTCACCTGGATTGTCTTTCATCTGGTTCCCATGGACTGAGTGCCTGGTGTAGTGCCTGGTGTAGTGCTTGGAGTATCTTTTCACAGAATTATAGGATTGCTCTGGTTGGAAAAGATCACAAAGATCACTGGGTCTAATCTTCAAACTACAACCACCACAGCCATCAAACTGTGTTCCTTAAGTGCCATGTCCACAAGTTTCTTGAACACCTCCAGGGACGGTGACTCCACCACCTCCCTGAGCAGTGTGTTCCAATTCCTGACCACTCTTTCAGGAAAGATTTTTTCCCCTAATGTTCAAACTAAACCTCCTCAGCACAATTTCAGGCTGCTTCCTCTCATTCTTTCAGCTACTAGTAGTCAGAATTTAGTATTTTCTTCTAGCACCAATAAAATGATAGTGACATTCTCCATACTGTCACTGGGCTTTGCTAATTTTCACTCAGATGTGGTTCTTATTTCTTCAGGACAGCCGTAAAACCTTCTTCCAGATTCATGTTTCATTCCTCTTTGAAGGCCAAACAAATTAGTCAAGTTGAGAACTTTACTTCCAGAGTTCATTAAACCCTTAACAATAAATCCTTTTCTCACGTTCCAGATGTTGTGGTTTCCTTGACCTCAGTTTATATTTCCTTCTGATATGAACAAGCTGATATCTTACCAGTTTCTTTGGAGAGCTGAGCCAAGGGGAATGGCAATAGCCTCCTGAAACAGTTTCAAAGAGGGAGAATGAAAAAAAAAAAAAACGACTTTGTGCTATCTTGCCAGCCCTATGCTTCATCTGAACTCATTAGGCATTGCCTCTGCTGCTTAGTGCCCTGACCTCTGCAGAGCTACTTTTACATATCCAGTGCATTTTTACCCATGTATTTTTCATCTCCTTCCTTTTCACTCTGAGTACTTTTAAGTTTTGGAGGTAGCACTCACCTGCATTTGGGTTTGTCTAAAGAGCAGCTGTTGAATAAATTAGGAATGTTGGTGATGCATAGCTGGGAGGAGTGGCTGATGCTCCATCAGGCTCTGCTGCCCTGCAGCAAGACCTGGACAGGCTGGAGGGCTGGGTGGAGAGGAACTCAGTAAGCTCAACAGGGACAAGTGTATAGTTCTACTCCTGGGTATTAGAAACCTCCTGCACCAGTACAGGTGAGAAGTTGAGCTGCTGGGGAGAAGCACTGCAAAGAAAGACATGGGAGTACTAGCAAACATCAAGTTCACCATGAGCCAACAATGTGTCCTTGTGATCAAGAAGGCATATGGTCTTCTGGAGTGCATTAAGAACAGTGTGGTCAGCAGGCTGAGGGAGATTCTTCTCCCCATCTACCCTCTGCCAGTTCTGGGCTCCCCAGTTCAAGAAAGGAAACTCCTGGAGAGAGTCTACAAGGAAGGCTACAAAGATTATGAGGGGACTGGGACATCTCTCCTATGATGAGAGGCTGAGAGACCCAGGCTGCTCTAGTCTGGAGAAGAGAAGTTTGGGAGGCAATTTTCTTAATGTATATAAATATCTAAAGAGTGGAGCTCATGAGGATGGTTTCTATTCACTGCTGCCCAGAGCTAGAGTATACTGCAGCACACAAGACAGTGGCCTTGGAGTGGATGTATAGAGCTAAAGAGTCAATGCTGAGAATCTGCCACCTTCCCTGTCCTTGCACTGTGGAAGTGTTTCACCTGGCAAGGGACAATGGACACAATCAAGAACATAGAAGGCTTCACTTGAACTCAAGGAAAAACTTCTTTCCTATGGGGGTGCTGGAAAACTGGAGCAGGCTGCCCAGAGAGGTTGTGGAGTCTTCTTCACAGGAGACTTTCACCTGGTGGTATTCCTCTGCAACCTGGTATAGGTGTACTTGTGTTGGCAGGGGTGTTAGACTAGATGATTTCTAGAGATCCCTTCCTACTGTTGTGTAATCCTCTGATTCTGTTCTGACACATCAGCATTTGCACAGATCCTTCTGTTCTGCTTTGGCTCGGCAGAGCACTGTGAATGCACTGAATCTGGCAGTCTGGGCAGCCCTCTGGATTTGACTGCTATCAATTAAGTATCACTCACAGGAACTGAGCACCCAAACACATCCATTCTCTTCCAGGCACCAGCAAATCACTTTAAATGGAGTTTGTGTCTCTTTATCCTCTTCAAAAGTTGGATTTGGGTTTTTTTGAAGACAAGCACCTGCAAGCCTTTTAGGAGGTGTTACTCCTGCTGTTACTGACATTTTAATAAATGCAGAAATAAATGCTCCCCCACCAAATTGTTTAATGTCAACACTTACCTCAGCGAGAGCAGTGAGTCAGTTAGAAGTGAATTTATAACATGTGCCGTACCTATAGCCGCCTGACGTGCAGCTCATCCAGTTTTGCATCCAGTTTTCCTGTTTTCTTTGAAACCATAGTAACTATCAGGCTCTGTTCATAAATATTACAAAGAATATTTGTCTTTGTGTGCTTGCAGAGGGAAACATATGAAAAATGGATCAAAAATGGCAATTCATAAAGGAGGGAAGGGGGGAAAAGCTCCCCAACCCAGCAAGCCTGGCGCATGGTGGATCAGCCTGCCTGCTGCATGTTTTACCTGGAAATAAAGCTTATGAGGAGCAATTGAGGGAGCTGGAGATGGTTAGTTTGAAAAAGAGGAGGCTCAGTGGTGATCTCATTGCTGTCTACAACTACCTGAAGGGAGGTTGTAGGCATGTGGGAGGTTGGTCTCTTCTCCCAGGCAACCAGCAACAGAACAAGGGGACACAGTCTCAAGCTGTGCCAGGGGAAGTATAGGCTGGATGTTAGGAGGAAGTTGTTCACAGAGAGAGTGATTGGCATTGGAATGGGCTGCCTGGGGAGGTGGTGAAGTTGCCATCCCTGGAGGTGTTCAAGAAAAGCCTGGATGGGGCACTTAGTGTCATGGTGTAGTTAATTGGCTAGGCCTGAGTGCTAGGTTGGACTGGATGATCTTGGGAGGTCTCTTCCAACCTGCTTGATTCTATGTTTCTAAGTGTAAGTGCTTGCTCTTGCCAGCAACTGTTTCTTGGTGGGGATAGACAAATTTAGGAATGGACAGTAGTGCCCTCAACCAAGAGACAATCTTCAAGGCTTGATTGACTCATAGAATTGTTTCAGTTGGAAAAGATCTCTAAGGTCAGTGAGTCCAGCTGTCAACCCAAAATCACCATTGCTATCAAACTATGTCCAAAAGTGCTATGTCTACATGTTGCTTAGATATCTCCACAAATGCTGACTCTGCCACCTCCCTGGGCAGCCTGTTCCAATGCCTGGCCACCCTTGCAGTAAAGAAATGTTTCTTAATATCCAACCAAAACCTCCTCTGGCACAATTTCAGGCCATTTCCTTTCATTCTATCACCTGAAGTAGGGAGAAGAGACTAACCCTTTCCTCCCTACAGACTGTCTTCACAGAACCACAGAAATATCCTGGTTGGAAAAGCCCCTCAGGATCAACAAGTCCAACCTATACCCCTACTCTTCAAGATTCACCTTAAACCACATCCCTAAGCACCACATTCAAATGACCCTTAAACACATCCAGGGTGGATGACTCAACCACCTCCCTGGGCAGCTCATTCCAGTGCCTGACCACTGTCTCTGTGAAAAAAAAAAATCCTAATATCTAATCTAAACCTCCCCAGTCTCAGCTTGAGGCTGTTCCCTCTTGTTCTGTCTCAAATTACCTGTGGGAAGAGACCAGCAGCATCCTCTCCACAATGTCCCTTCAGGTAGTTGTAGACAGCAATGAGGTCTCCTCTCAGCCTCCTCTTTTTCAAGCTAACCATCCCCAGCTCCCTCAGTTGCTCCTCCTAAGCTTTATTTTCAGATAGTTCTAGAGATGCACTGAGCCTTCTCTTTTCCAGACTAAACAAGTCCAGTTCCCTCGGCTGCTTCTCTCCAGATCCTTCATCAGCTTTGTTGCCCTTCTCTGGACTTGCTCAGACATCTCAATGTCCTTCTTGTAGTGAGGGCCTCAAAACTGAACTCAAGACTCAAGCTGTGGCTTCACCAGTGCTGAGTACAGGGATACAATCACTTCCCTGCTCCTGCTGGCTGCACTATTCCTGTTTGGCCACCTGGGCACATGCTTGCTTATCGTCACCCAGCTACCAACTAGTACCCCCAGGTACTTTTCTGCTGGGAAGCTTTCTAGATGCCCTGCCCCAAGCCTGAAGTGTGACTGGCAATATGCTGCAGATAGGGAAGAGAACAGCTTTCACTGGCATTTCAGCTGGCTACTGGGCATTTGAGCATCTCAGCTGAAGTCACTGGGGGAAATGTGGAGGCAGGAGGAGATGTTTAAATACTGCTGAATGTTTTTGACATGGCAGAGGTTCTTAGAGGGGTCACAGAGCATCAGCCAGTGCTTGTCTCTTTTATGGAGGCTTTGACATCATCTCTTTAGGTTTGTGGTAGGCTGGCTGCCCCAGCAGGCAGTATTCTTGCTGTAGGGGTTGCAGGAAAGCTTGAAGGTATTTAAACATCTATATGTCTGCAGTGATAGCAGGAGAGGTGGTCAACAGGGTTGTATTGCTTGGTTTAATGGTCACAGTGGTCTGAGCTGAAAGTTGGACTCAATGATTTTTTCCAACCAAAATAGTTCAGTGCTTCTATGGTTCTTTTCACAGAATTCTGTATTTTTCTAGTTCTTATAGATAAAAGAAAAAATATCTGTATTTTAAAGGTGTTGATTTATTTTACCAATCTAATATGTTGGTTGGCCTAGGTACTATTCGTTTGTTGAAAACAGGCTCTTGTAGAGGAGAAAAAGAGAGAAAGAAAAAGAGAGAGAGAAAGAAAGAAATTATCTAAATAGAATGGTCATGGAGACAGGAGCTCTCAGTTTGGTGAAACGAGATAATTCTTTGGCTGGAGAGACATGAAGAGCAGTAGAGATGGTGGTTGATCTCTTCTCCCTAGTATCAGGTGATATATTGAGATGAAATGGCCTGAAACTGTGCCAGACAAGTTTACATTGGATATTAGGAGAAATTTCTTTACTGGAGGAGTAGTCTGTCATTGGAATAGTTTGCCCAGGGAGGACTAATCATCCCTGGAGGTGTTCAAGTAATGTGGGGCATGGTTTAATGGCTATGGTGGTGTTAGGTTGACTGTTGGACTTCAGTATCTTTGAGCTCTCTTACAACAGAAATAGTTCTCTGATTCTATGACTCCATGATGTAGCAACAAGGAAAATATCAGAGGTCTTTTGTCTGAATCGTGGTGAGCTCTCAGCAGGTCTGCAGATGGCACCAAGCTGTGTCTTTTCTGACTGAACCAAATCTATGAGTAGTTGAGCCCCATTGATGGGATATTCAGGTTTAAAAATATACTAAACATTGGTCAGAAACATCTTGAAAGCAGGTTATCTTTCTATTATTTTTGCTCAATGGGCAAACCACAAAGCACTTTTTCCACTTTTGGGTTGTTGTTTTTTTCTGGGGGGTTGGGGAGGACTGCACAGACATGAGGTCATGTCATCTTCTCTGTTCTCCATGTCTGGAGATGAAAATGATAGAGAAAATTTAACCAGGCTTTATGGATTTATGCCAGCTTTAATTCAGGGCTGCATCACCTTCTTCAGTTTCACCACTGGAAAACCAGAACAACTTTGTGTTTTCTTTACTTAACAGACATGAGTCTGATCTCCTCTACATCAAGTCAGGCAGAAACTGATGGCTGGGGTAAAGCATATGTAAGGTATATTATGAGTCAGGGTCTAGCATTAGGGGCTACAGACCCCAGCATCAGTGTGAACAAAAATGGCTGGTCTGTTTTTATTTGCCCTCCCATTTCACACTCTTCAGGCTGTGTTTTGATGCTTGCATCCAAGTCCAAAAAAAAAAGGCTAAAATTTATTGGCGTTGAGGAATTGGTGGGATGAAGTTGAGCCTAAAATTCTTATGAAAGTACTGAATATCTCAAGGTTTGTGATAAAGCAAAAGGAAGTGGGCAGCACATCCAGAGTATGAGTCTCTGAGCTCCCTTTCTCTGTTCAGAGTGGCTTCACAAGTCTGCTGGTGGAAGTGAAATTGAACTCAGTATCTTTGTTTTGTGCCTGGGAGTACAGCCTGCTCATGGCATTTGTTTTTCTCATGGACCAGGGCAAGTGGTTTGGGACTGGGAGAGGAATTGCCCTCTGATAACTTGAAAACAGTTACTGTATTGCTCTCAATAATCCTATTCATTGCAAAGATGCTGTCAGAATACCAACTAGCAAAACCAGGGAGAACAAATGAAGAAAGCAAACTAATGGTGCTGGGTCTGGAAAACCAAAATCATTCCGTGGTGCATTTCCAGCCACTCTTCTGCACACACAAACACCTGTTTTGTGAGAAACAGAGGCTTTCCCGAAAAGCCCCCAGGTGCACCTGCATGTCGGGGTGAGGTAATGGTAGGCTGGGAACGGGTTTCAGCTGAGACAAGGAGTGGCAAAGGAGTGTGTGTTTTCAGGTCCCACCCAGAAATGTTGAGGGGGCAAGGTTAAGAGCAGGTTGGCAGGTTGAGGGGGGAGGTTGTTGGCAGTAAAAGGCAGAATTGGTGTGAAAGCCTGAGGCCACCTCCATCCTCCCAGAAATTCCTTGATGCTGAAGCCTGCAGCTGAGAAAAACAGGTCTCTGACCAGCACTTAGATATTTCCCTTGCACTAAGAATTGTGCTATGAATATCTAAGTGAGAAAACTGTGGTAGAGCAGAAGACAAAACTCCCAATTGGGTTTTGGTGAAGGTGGTCGTTTGGGTTTTTTTTCCCCAATAGATGCATTCCATGTTTGATTATTTTTTTTTTTAATTAAATGAATTTGGAGAAACTAAATTTTTGGGGTTTAATTCCTTAGGGAGACAGAATAAAGTCAGATGTTTGCTTTAGAATATGGTGGTTGTTCTTTCTGTTCTGGTGTGGTTTTTAATAGGATAAATTAATATAATTCACAGGAAAAAAAAATACAAACAGGCTTCATTTCCAGAATCTTGACAGTGCCTCTGAGTCTCTGGTGCTGGTAATCAGCAGTGACAGCTACTCAGCTCATGAGAGATGTTGACATACTGGAGCATGTCCAGAGAAGGGTGACAAAGCTGGTGAGAGGCCTGGAACACAGCCCTGTGAGGAAAGGCTGAGGGAGCTGTGGGTGTGCAGCCTGGAGAAGAGGAGGCTCAGGGGATACCTCATTGCTCTCTACAACTACCTGAAGGGAGGCTGTAGACAGGTGGGGTTGGTCTCTTCTCCCAGGCAACCAGCAACAGAACAAGGGGACACAGTCTCAAGCTGTGCCAGGAGGAGGTCTAGGCTGGATGTTCGGAGAGAGTTCTTGCCAGAGAGAGTGATTGGCATTGGAATGGGCTGCCCAGGGAGGTGGTGGAGTCCCCATGCCTAGAGGTGTTGAAGAAAAGCCTGGATGAGGCACTTAGTGCCATGGTCTAGTTGACTGGCTAGGGCTGGGTGCTAGGTTGGACTGGCTGATCTTGGAGGTCTCTTCCAACCTGCTTGATTCTATGATTCTAAATTGAGCTACCAAAACTCTGCTCTTTAATGGTTGACAAAATGTAGTTTAAGAGGAGAAAACTTCAGATTTTATTTCTCCATCCTGAAAAACAGACATACAGGATCAGGCCATGGCTTCTTGCCTGCTACACAGTAAAGTAGGTTTGGTCAAGAGGTGAAACCTGTGGCTTAGCTGGGGCTAGGCTTGCCTGGGATCTCTTAGGAAAGCCAAACCTGCTGTGGTGGTGAGCGTGCGTGGTGACAGAGTGCTGGTATGGTGTCTTTACATCACCCTGGTCTGCAGGTGAGCAAGAGGACCCAAAAGACAGACTGCTTTTTTGACTGTAAGCCACTGAAGGAGAGAAGGCATTCCCTTTGGCTCTCCTTAGCGGCTTTGTGAGTGGTCCTTGGCCATGCAGCACAGGTGATCCAAAGAGTTAGGAGGTTTAGCTTCTCTTGTAGTAGTGTTTTCCCATGCTCTCCTTAGTCTTTCTAAGAGGTTTTCTTGAGCTGCTGAGTGAGGGACTGCAATGGCATTGTGTTGCATGGCATCATCTTTGAGAACATGCAGTTGGGACTGGATGTAAGCAAGGGGAACTGGGAGTATTTTTGGGCAGACTTTGCTGGTGCAGTCTCCCAGTGCAGAAGAAGAGGTGGGAACGAAGGAAGGATCTGGGCTGCCCACTGCATTGTGAGTGCAACACATGTGTTGGAGTTCCAGGCAAGCATCAGAGAGGTGGGATGTGTTCTGGAATATTAGGTGGGTTATGTGAGTATCCCATGCCTCTGGAGTTTAGGGATGGGACTGAGCCTCAGGTGGCTTAACCAGTGAGCAGAGTAAGGGCAGGAAAGGACAGAAAGAGAGAAGTAATGCAAGAGGCAGACAGCTATGTGGCAGGGAAGCTTACCTCCTCTTGTATCTTCAGCACAATTCTCACTTCTCCCATTAAAGCACATAAGGAATAGTTGAAAGGAAAGAAGGTGCAGGAGTATCTTTCAAAAGAATGTCAGCATCAGAAGGTGAGGGTGAAAATGAAAGGGACTTTGGGTTGTTTTGGGTTTTTTTTAATTAAAATATTTCTAGCTAGCTAAAATGTTTTGCTAAGGAGGATCCCAGCCTCCCCTTTCTTGTGCCCATTTAGCCAGACAACACAAGCCTGCAAGTAGATTCAATTCTTCCTTTGGTTTCCCTGCATCCTTTTCTTTCATGTGTGTGTGTGCCTTTTGCCATTGTATTAAGTCAGCTGCAACACTCCCCTGTAGCTTCACTGACCCTGTTTGAGCCCAAAGAGTTTCCCACCCACTCACCCCAGGCAACAAAGCCTTTCTTTAGGTGTGGGCCTTGCAGCTCTCAACTCACACCCCTGGATAAAAAGCATCTGGAGCCCTGAGATATTTAAAAGCATTATCCAAATGTTCATCACTAAAGAAAACCTCATCAAAGTTGCTTTTGGCTCTTGCTGTTCCAAGGCGGGGGTAAGGCATTATCAGGATATAAGGCACAGTTTTGCTCACAGGCTGGGGAGATACAATACCCTTACTGTGAAGGCAGGATCCACTTCATGGTGCTGGGAGCATCCAGTGACATGCCTGAGAACAAGTTTTGTTAGCCACAACTGGAGGAAGCAGTCAGTGCTCATGGAGTGTCAGATAATCCGCTGTGACATAGGATCCAAAAACATAAGGCTGACGAATGTTGCTGGCACCGTGCGCCTGGTGCTGAGAGGAGATTGTGCCTTTTTAAATGTTTGATGTTCTCTCAACAGTTAAAAGCCATTTTGGGCAACAGATAGCTCTGAAGATATTTTAAATAATTTTCTTTCCCCTGCTGGGGCTTATCAGTGCTTCATTTTAAGAAGCAGCAACACAGACGGCAGAGGGCTCTCTGAGGACCCAGTTCTGATCTGACTTGCTCCTATTTATATCCGGAGCAACTCGGCTGAAGCAAATGGAATTTACTCTTGTGTTAAGCAAGTGTAACCGAGAGCAGAATTTAATAGGCTCCTCTGCTTGGCGCTTTCTCTATGTCTCTTTCATCAACTCTTTTCACAACTCAGGCTGCTTCTGTGATGGGGGAAAGCCAGAGGGTTTGGATTTTGTATTAGAATCAGCGAATCAATCAGGTTGGAAGAGACCTCCAAGATCATCCAGTCAAACCTATCATCCAGCCCTGTTCAGTCAACTAGACCATGGCACTAAGTGCCTCATCCAATCTTTTTTTTAATACCTCCAGGGACAGTGACTCTACCACATCCTTGGGCAGCCCGTTCCAGTGGAAACGTTTCTTTGCAGAAAGAGTGGTCAGGCATTGGAGCAGGCTGCCCAGGGAGATGGTAGAGTTGCTGCCCCTGGAGGTGTTCAAGCAACTTGTGGAAGCAGTGGTTTGGAACGTGGTTTGATGGTTGTGGTGGTCTTAGGTTGATACAGCTGCTGGACTCAATGATATCTGAGGTCTTTTCCAGCCAAAACAGTTCTATCATTTTATGATTCTATGTGAAATTTATTGAGGGAAAAGAGGAATGATGGACTCTTGTCAATGTCTACAAATATCTGAGAGGTGGGTGTCAAGTGGACAGGGTCAGTCTCTTTTCAGTGCTCAGCAGCAGTAAGCCAAGGAGCAACAGCTACAAACTGGAACATAGGAGGTTTCACCTCAACATGAGGAGAAACTTCTTTACAGTGAGGGTGACAGAGAATTAGAGAAGGCTGCCCAGGTCCTTCTCTGGAGACTTTCAAAACCTGCCTAGATGCATTCCTGTGGGAACTGCTCTAGGTATCCTGCCTTGACAGGGAGGTTGGACTGGACGATCTCTAGAGGTCCCTTCCAATCTCTAAGGCTCTGTGATTCTGTGGCTCTTTGGTTTTGCGGTTCAGGGACAGGCAATGTCCCTGAGCAGATGTGGGATGGGAATGCCTGTGGATGTGCAGATCATAGAGGTCTTTCCCAATCAAAACAATTCTATGATACTATAGTTTTAGAGCCCTGAGGAGCAAAATCTCTGTGCAAGACCTGGCAGCTGAATCAAGGAAGACACCACTTGGCTAGCACAAAGGCATGAGCCTGCTCTGATGTGGGAATCCTGCCTGCTCAGGCAAGAAGCCCCATCAAACTCTGTGGACACATGGATTGCACAGATAGCAATTTGCAGAACTAGATTTTGTATGGGTGAATTAAAGAAACCCTATTATTATTATTGTTGCAATATTTACAGGTATATAAGTGACACCTACATGCACTCTAGCAGGAAATACTGGTTCTAATAACTCATAGCCAGCCAGCCCTGAGTTTGGATTTACTGTCTTGCCAGTCCTGCTTATGTATTCCAAGTGGTTGTGCCTCTGCAGAGCTCTCTCGATGTGAGCATTTTTCCCTCTCAGGCAATTGTATTCCCCACTAAAGGCTGCACTCTGCTTTTTCTGCCCTGCTGGCAGTGCAAATGTGCCAATCTCATTCTCGAGGCAAGGTTCCTGTTGTGGGATCAAATGTTAGGAGTTTAAAAGCTAAAGTTTGATGTGGATGAACAACTGCCTATAAAACACATTAAGCTCTTACCCTGTAATGTATTTAATTTCACACTGACTGATGGTATTGCCCCTGAATGGATTACGGCGGGGGGCTGCCATTGTCCTACTAAACCACACTGGTTAAATAATACTTTGGAGTCTAAAGCCACTCTGGGAGTGTTTCATATTGGCTAACATGTGAAATGAATACCTGGCTTTTCTGAGAGGGCTTTGGATTGGTTAAAAAAATAATAAAACAAAATAAAAGGAAATAAAAAGAGACCAACTACACCTTGAGTTGCTTTTCAGCCCAGGAAAATTTTGCTTAGTTGTAGGATGGTGAAGCATGGACCAGCAGACACAAAAAGTCCTGATTCAGGGATGGGCAGGTGCTTTCCCTGGCTCAGTGGGGTGTGAAGGCTCCTGGAGCAGCACAGGTACACAGCACTTCTTAGGAGATGTCCCCCTAACCTTACTCCTCGCAGGTGTTTGGTGCTTGTAGCACATTTATTTAAGTAGTGTCTCTTCGACATTATAGCTCACAGTGTCAGACTGGAGTGCTGGTTAGAACTCCACTCTGTGAATGTTTCCACATAGCAGTCAAGGAGGATCTGCTTTCTTACTCAGCTTTTTTTAAAAAAATGTATTTAATTAATTTGGTTTATCTTCAAGAGGTTTTCTCTGCTAAATAATTACTCCTTAGTCTTCCTTCTCTCTGTCTCTTCTGCTGAGGTAGATGATGAGTTGCTCCAATGGAATTACACCTTCTGTATGCAAGCTCAGGCTCATGGGCTCTACCAATCACTAGTAGACGTTCTGCCCTCAGTTGTTGTCACTCTGTGACAGCCTGTATTTGACTCTAGGAGCCTGACTGCTTCACCTTTCTCCCCAAATCAAGGAGGGTTTCTCAAGTCCATGCAAAACTGCAGGCAAATTCTACTCCCTGTTAAGCCATTTGAAAAGTATCTGCTTTCTCTGTCTAAATATATCTATAAATCCATGTGTGCATATCTAGTGTGAAAAGAGGTTTGTATTAAAATATAGAGAGAGAAGTAGAAGAGGAGAAGCCTGCAGCATCAGCAAGTCCCACTCAGGAACACAGGGCTAGGAACGCAGTCATCTGCGGTGTGCTGAAACACGAGCCCCTGGCACCTCTGCTTATTGCATTGATTAAGAAAAATTAAAAGATCTTTTCTTTCTTTCAAAAGAGAAAGAACTGCCATAAGAAAAGGCTAAGGAGGCATTAAAGCCCCGCTAGTCTTTTTGTTGTTGTTGTTTTGTTTCCCCCCTTCCTTTCCCCGAACTTCAGCAGAGCCAGGAAAGAATGCTGGAAGTCATCAGAGGCATGGCTGGGATAGAGAGTGTTAATTCTTCCATATCTAAGCCTCTTTGTTGAAATTCCCTTTGTCTCTTGCCCCAAGTCATTAAACACTAATCCCATCACTCTTCCTAATCCGCTGCAGTGGAGCCAGAGTTCAGTTTCCGAAACTGTCTTTGTTGCTTTCCTAATAGACAGCTCGCTCTGGATTTCAGTCGGTTTGGTCACTTTCAGGGCTTTCCAGTGCAGTTCTTTAATGAAGTGCCCTTAATGAAACTTTTCCTCCTTCATGCAGTGTGCACGGGCATCAATTGGTTTAGCGTTAAGTAGGGGAAGGTGCCTGGTCATCTTAGCAGCCTTTGCAAAATATGACTGTCAAAGGCAAAACCTAGGAAACAAGACCATTGAAGAGTATAGCCAGCGAAGGACTCGTTTAATTACTGAGGATTTACAAAAGAAAATCTGTTCTTTGTGGCTTACAAAAGACAACACGCTCAGAAGAGATAGTAAAGGGTTTGGGGACCTATTCCCTCTTCTCCCTCCCCCTCTTCCCAACAAATCCTGGAAGAGGAAATGTAGCTGAGCAAAGGCATCAAAGCCTATTGTAACCTCTCTCCCAACCTGCTGCAGGAACGCTAACTTTCTAAGTGGGAGGTGTTCCACTTGCTGCTAAAATAAACTTCCAGTCCTCTCCTGCCAGGAGATGTGGCCACATTATCCAAATCAATTCTTCCACAGCAGGAAGTTGAGCCTTGGTCTGTTCCTCCACGCTGCAAACGAAAGCTTCTTTCCTAACATTTTCATTCTGGTATTGGGGCGCAGTTTGTAAAGCCACGCTTGGTTGTGTAGGTTTCATGGTGAATGGCAGATGTTTCAAGATGAGATCTTTCTAGCCAGGCTATAAATGGCAAAACTTTGTATTCCTTCTTATGACAGCCATGCTGGAAATGATCCACCCTCAGTTCATTTGCTGGGTGTGGAAGAAGGAAGGCAAAGCACTCTTTAGGTAGAAACTCTTGGGAAGAGTTGTTTATGGCCGGAGCAGACTCACCTCTAGTTTATTGTCTGAATGATGGATCCTGTACATAGCTTTAATGCTTTATAACCTTTTCATTTTGGAAAGCTTTCTTCTGTGACCAAATGCAAGAGTTATAGGAGCATCTTTCCATTAAGTCTTGTGATTTGGCTTGAATCTTAAGCTTCCATGTTCTCAGTGGAATGTAAAGTTAAAAAAAACCCACCCAAACCCCAAACAACATAAAGACTCTGGAGTGTAAGCAAACTGTTAAAGCTGGCAAATCTGCTGGTTGTATGTGCTATATTTGATAGGTGTTAACATTTTTTCCTGTGATACAAGCTAATTACCAGCAAAGTTGTGATATGAAATAAACCACATCTCATTGTACAGCACACTTGCCTTACACTTGATTTTACTACGTTCAGATGCTGTATAAATGAGATCCAGGTTTTATTATTAAACAATTTAATTGCTCTGGCAGAGAGGATAATGTAGTGCCCTGGAACGAAGTGCTCCAAAGGAGGATATTCCTTTGAAGGTTTTTCTAATGACTGGTGGGTCTGTGTTTGGTTCATCTAGATCTTTGTTTCCTCATCATTTGCTTGCTTGCTTGCTTGTGTTTTTTATACTATTTAGTTGGGGATTTGTTTCCTTTTTTACTTATATTCTTGGATTTTGATCTGTTTTGTCACCAGAATGGTCTGGCAGGTGATAGCCTAACTTGATCTTCTCAGAACATGTTTTTGGTGCACTTCTGTTGCCTCTCATTGTAAGTTGGCTCAGTAAGTTTACTGAAGACAAAAAACGTCACCAGTCCTCCCTGCCTGGGGAAAACAGATCAGAACCACTTACAGACTGAATAAATCACAACAAAGTGATTCATCTGCAAATGAAACCACAGCGTTCTCTGTAGATAAAGGAAAACAACTGCATTTTGCCACTTCATCAGGGTTTCTCCTCTCTCTCCTCCCCCCCCACCCCCACCCCCCCCAAATTCCAACATGCATCTACTGTTGGCAATAAAAGTTACACTTGCATGTTGTTAAAATTTGTTCATATGCTTCAGCACTTCTATTTTCCTTGTAATTGACTTGCCAAGTCTCTTACTTCAGGGAGTTGGATTAGCTTTCACATGTGATGAGGAAAAATTTCCTGTACAAATCATGAAAAAAAATGAAAGAAGAATTCCAGAACTTTTCCCAGTGTTGTTTATGGGCTATGCTGGAGCAGCACACACCAGCAGCATCACCAGCTGAGTACCAGCTGTCTGCTAAGCTCCCACCCTTTAAGTTCGCTCCTCCCTCAAGTTGATCTGCCCATGGTAAATTAGCTCCCCGTGGCTACATCCTGGCAGAGCTTTTCATTTAATCCTTCCTTTCCTTTCCATTTCCCAACTACTGGCTTTTTAGTCCTGTCTTTGCTCCTTTCTTTCACCAACTGCAACTCATATATGGGGAGTGTATTGGATGGGTCCATGCAACTTCTGTGGAATGTCTTCCAGAGGGCATGGCCCATAAGGGATTGATAATGATTAACAAAAGCATGCTGGGCAGTGACATCAAAACAAGGAGCATTGGTTAGCGATGACGCAGCTTTCTCCACGGTGATGCTAAGGTAATAAGCAGGTCTGTAACTAGTTGTGGATGTCTAGGTTAAGGCTGGCTGCCAGTCCTCAACATAGGCTAGCAGGGAGCATGCCTGGCTTGGGTGGCTGCCCCCTCTGGGACAAGCTTTCAAACCTCTTTAGACAAGTTGCAAAATGTCCTTGGATTTCAACCCACAAGAGCCTCAGAAAATGGAATTTGTTAACAGATTGAGAGAGGTTCTCCTCTCCCTCTACTCTGCCCTGGTGAGGCTGCATCTGGAGTTCTGGACCCCTCAAATTCAAGAAGGACCTCAGGGAACTGTTTAAGAGAGTCCTGTGAATAGCCACAAAGATGATTAAAGGAATGGAACATCTCTCTTATGAGAAGAGACTGAGGGCTGGGGCTTGGAGCTTGGAGGAGACAGAAGGATGATGTAAAGGGTGAGTGCCAAGAGGATGGAGCCAGGCTCTGTTCGGTGATGCCCAATGCCAGGACAAGAGGCAATAGGTGGAAGCTGAGGCATAGGAAGTTTCATGTGAAAATGAGGAGGATTTCTTTTCCCTGTGGCAGAGGGTGACATAGCACTGTAACAGGCTGTTCAGGGGGTTTATGGAGTCTCCCTCTCTGGAGATGTTCAAAACCCACCTGGATGCATTTCTCTGTGATCTGGTCTAGGTGATCCTGCTGTGGCAGAGTGGTTGGACTGGATGAGCTTTTGAGGTCCCTTCCAGCCCCTGATGTTCTGTGATTCTGTGAAGTCAGGCATTTGCATCTGGGAAGTAATGAACGAATCTCATTATTGATCAGTATTGATTTATTGATACAGCCACAAATGAAACATCTGTTTGTTTCCTTGCCTGGGGTTGATTCTCCCTCCCTACCAGCTGTAGGGGCCTCCATATGTGTGGAATTTTCTCCTGAAGCCCATGCGATAGCTTCAACAAAAGGACATGAAGAATTTCCTTTCCTTTGCTAGCAGTGGCATTCAGACAGAAAAAGAACCCCTGGAAAATGGAAAAGCTTTTGTAAAAACACGAGAAAAGCATTTGAAGCCTTTTCAAAGAAAGAAAACACCAATGGAAAGCCTCCCATAGTTCACCACCACTGTGGTCTCTCTTGATTTGAAGAGCTTTTATTAACCTTGGGAGAGAGAGAGGCAGCATTAGGGATTTTTTGCTGGGGCTTGTTGGTTTTATTGTTCTGCTGGTTTGTTTTGAGGTCTGAGATATCTTATTTTTTATCAGCACGTGTGAACCATGATTATACTTGACCATTTATTTACCACTCCAGAAGCCTCACTATTCAAGCATTAAAATACCAAAGAGTGTTGCACTGACCAATAAGTTTCTTTGGTATGGGATGAGAGTTTTCGCTTTTATACAAAGTACTGATCTTCAGTGAAGGATTTTGGTGATGGGTTTAAATGATTACATCAAGTGGCGGCGACAGGAACCAAACTGGCACTCTCTGGATGGGCCACAAAGATATGTAGGTCAGCCCTTCTTTCCTGCATGCCCCAGGTCTACTCCCAGCTCACAGGCTCACAAGATGTCAAGTAAGGGACCCAAAGGAGATCATCGAGTCCAATCCCCCTGCCAGAGCAGGACCATACAATCTAGCTCAGACCACAGAGGAATGCATCCAGACAGGCCTTGAAAGTCTCCAGAGAAGGAGACTCCACAGCCTCTCTGGGGAGCCTGTTCCAGTGTTCTGGAACCCTTACAGCAAAGAAGTTCTCCCTTGTGTTGAGGTGGAACCTCCTGTGCTGCAGCTTCCATCCATTGCTCCTTGTCCTGTCACAGGGAGCTCTCTTTTAACTTCCCAGGCAATGCTGTCAAAGCATCTCATGGAGAAGGCACAAAACTAGTAGCCTCCAAAGACAACTTCAGAGGAGTTGAAGAGTTGAGTGTGGAGAGAAAAAGGGAGATGAGGAACAGAATGGTGAAGGAGCAGAGCTGAAAGACCCTTCTCTCCCCAGAAGCAGGGAAACTGTGGAGAAAAGTTGGAAGGTGCAGAACTGCATAGAAAAAAATGCAGCTTTCCATCATTCATGTGCTTATGCTTTGATACCTTGCCTCTCTGATGGCACCATCCCATGCCTTACCAGCACTCCCAAAGCCTTGGAAAAGAAACTCTGTCAGAAAAGGCTTTTGATAAAAGAAAATCATCTCTCCAATTCAAATCTCCTTCCTAAGCATCGGCACCGAAGCTGTGCGCTTCCCTAGGATGTTTGCTTGGGAGGCTGAACAGGAAAAGCACAAGAAGAGTAGTTTTATTGTAATGAAGAGAGAAAACTATCCAAACCCAAATATGCTGAAGCACTCCAAATACATTCAGAGTCTCCTGTTTCCTTTTCTCAATCTTCTTATGGTATGAATTTTCATGGGAAAAGAAGCAAGCTTCTGATAGTCCTTGTTCAGGACAGGGGAGAAGTAGAGTTCCTTAAATTTACCAAAGAGATGTGTAAACCTTTCCACAGCCTTCATCCCCCTCTCTTCTTGTAGTCTTTCCTCTGCTGGGTTAGGAACTGGCTGGAGGGCCGGACCCAGAGAGTGGTGGTGAATGGTGCCACATCCAGCTGGCGGCTGTCACTAGTGGTGTCCCTCAGGGACCAGTGCTGGGCCCCATCCTCTTTAACATCTTCATAGATGATCTGGATGAGGGCATGGAGTCAGTCATCAGCAAGTTTGCAGATGACACTAAGCTGGGGGCAGATGTGGCTGGGTTGGAGGGCAGAAGGGCTCTGCAGCGGGACCTTGACCACCTGGACAGATGGGCAGAGTCCAATGGGATGGGGTTCAATAGCTCCAAGTGCAGGGTGCTGCACTTTGGCCACAACAACCCCATGCAGAGATACAGGCTGGGGTCGGAGTGGCTGGAGAGCAGCCAGACAGAGAGGGATCTGGGGGTGCTGATTGATACCTGCCTGAACATGAGCCAGCAGTGTGCCCAGGTGGCCAAGAGAGCCAGTGGCATCCTGGCCTGCATCAGGAATGGTGTGGTCAGCAGGAGCAGGGAGGTCATTCTGCCCTTGTACTCTGCACTGGTTAGACCTCACCTTGAGTCCTGTGTTCAGTTCTGGGCCCCCCAGTTTAGGAGGGACATTGAGATGCTTGAGCGTGTCCAGAGAAGGGCAACGAGGCTGGGGAGAGGCCTTGAGCACAGCCCTATGAGGAGAGGCTGAGGGAGCTGGGATTGGTTAGCCTGGAGAAGAGGAGGCTCAGGGGAGACCTTATTGCTGTCTACAACTACCTGAGGGGTGGTTGTGGCCAGGAGGAGGTTGCTCTCTTCTCTCAGGTGGCCAGCACCAGAACGAGAGGACACAGCCTCAGGCTGTGCCAGGGGAGATTTAGGCTGGAGGTGAGGAGAAAGTTCTTCACTGAGAGAGTCATTGGACACTGGAATGGGCTGCCCGGGGAGGTGGTGGAGTCACTGTCCCTGGAGCTGTTCAAGGCAAGATTGGACATGGCACTTGGTGCCATGGTCTAGCCTTGAGCTCTGTGGTAAAGGGTTGGACTTGATGATCTATGAGGTCTCTTCCAACCTTGGTGATACTGTGATACTGTGAAAATCTTCCCTGCCTCCAACAAAAAGCAGGAGATATACTCTAGTGCCCATCCAGCAACACTAGGCACTAGGTCTGAGGAGTTTCTGGTGGTTGGAAAGGTCCAAAGGGATCTGCCCAGATCTAGCTTGGAGAAGTGAAGACTGGTGGCCTTGTCAAGGAGAATAGTGCAAGGGAGGTGAGGAGGGAAGGAGGCATACTTTTTGAGCACACTTCTAATGGCATCAGAGTCTAGTAGTTCAAGTACTTGGATTTCCTGGTGGAAGGCATAGAATCACAGAATGACAGGGGTAGGAAGGGAGCTCTGGAAATCATCTAATCCATCACATCTGATAAAGTAGGGTCACCCAAAACATGTTGCACAGGACAACATCCAGGAAGGTGCTGAATGACACCAGAAACAGATTCCATCACCTCTCTAGGCAGCCTGGTCCAGTGTCCTCCCTGTCCCCCAAGTGTATAGTTTGCCCAATAGAAAGTCCTTCTTGTGAGCAGACTTCTCTCTGCAAAAATATTTCTACACCTAACTACAGGAGAGCAATGTGCCCTTGTGGCCAAGAAGGCCAATGGGATCTTGGAGTGTATTAAGAAGAGTGTGTCCAGTAGATCGAGGGAGGTTCTTCTGCCCCTATACTCTGCCCTGCTGAGACCCCATCTTGAATACTGCCTTCAGGTTTGGGCTCCCCAGTTTAAGAGGGAGAGGGATCTGCTGGAGAGAGTCCAGCAGAGGGCTATGAGAATGATGAGGGGACTGGAGCACTGCCTGATGAGGTGAGGCTGAGGGACCTGGGGCTGTTTAATCTGGAGAGGAGAAGACTGAGAGGGGATTTAATAAATGTTTATAAACATCTGGGGGCTGGGGGTCAGGAGCAGGGACACAGGCTCTGCTCACTTGCTCCCTGGGATAGGACAAGGAGCAATGGATGGAAGCTGCAGCACAGGAGGTTCCACCTCAACACAAGGGGGAAATTTTTACTGGAAGGATTCCAGAGTGCTGGAGTAGGCTCCCCAGGGAGGTTGTAGAGTCTCCTTCTCTGGAAACTTTCAAGGCTTGTCTGGATGTGTTCCTCTATGACCTGTGCTAGATTGTATGGTCCTGCTCTGGCAGGGGGCTGGACTCGATGATCTCCTTTGGGTGCCTTCCAACCCCTAATATCCTGTGGTCCTGTGAACCTATGCAGGTGAAATTCAATGGCCTCTGTTTCAGAAGTCATATTCCATAACTTAATGGACTTGGTTGCCTGTGAATGGTTCCAGATTTGAAATTGCCCTGTGAAAAGAAGTGCTTGAGTCTAAAGCAAGCCTCTGAGAAAGGCTCATGCAAAGATTCCTCTTTCTGAACGTTTGCACAGCAAATTTCTGCTGCTCAGAGGATTTGCAGTGCAGTCTCTGAGCTTTCATGAAAGGACATAGTGGAGAGGCTGCTGCTGGTCTCTTCTTACAGGTAAATATGACAGAACAAAAGGAAATGGCCTCAATCTGCCACTGGATAGGTTTAGACTGGACATTAGGGAACATTTTTTTCCCAGCAAGAGTGAACAGGCATTGGAATGAGCTGCCCAGGGAGGTGGTGAAGTCACCAACCCTGGATGTGTTTAAAAATCGTTTGGGTGTGATGCTTGAGGATATGGTTTAAGGGTGAACTTTGTAGAGCAGGGATAATGATTGGACTTGGTGATCCTGAGAGGCTTTTCCAAGTGGAATGTTTCTGTGATTCTGTGAAATATTACCCTCTTGCCTGGATTTTATTTTATGTTTGTTTTCCCTTCTTCCTCCAGCACTGCTCTTGAAAGAAAAATGGTAATTACCAGTCCATACTCTTCACCCCCCCGCACACTTTGCTGGAGCAGCAGCAGCCATCCCACAGCCCTGCTGCCAGCTGGGCAGCAGTAAGGGCTGGCTGCACCCATGTAAGCTGAACTTTCCAAGAGAAACACTCAGACAAAGCAGCTCTTGAGTGCCTCAGCCATATATCTTCTGTGGGTGACCTGCCTGCTCTATGGACTCTGCCATTTTCTCTCAGATAATTCAGAGCCTGCCCTGGTGCCTCTTGCAGAGGCAGGAAGAGCATGGCTTGCTGTGGAGAGGAGGGGATTTAAGTTTTCCCTAATGTTGGGATTAAATGACTGGAAAAGTTGATAAGATGAGGTTCTCTGAAGCTAGTGAGAGAGTGGTGATGGTCTTCTGCTATCTGCAAGGTTAGTAGAAATTAGAGGGCAATGAGATTTTAATTCATGTGTGTAAAGGGAAGGAATAGAAATAATCAGCTTAATATGCAGTAAAGGAGATTTAGATTAGATATTAGAGATCTTCCTGGTACCAAAACCAGTTAAGTGCTGGAGCAGACTACTGAGTAACTATGTGGAATCACCACTATGGGACACACATCTGTAAAGGCTGGATCTAAGGAAACATAATCCTGTCTCCAGCAGATGGTGTGAATGACTCCTTAGGGACAGCACTCATCTCAGTTTCATGTGGTTGACTACAGAGAGTTTCCCCACTATAGCAAGCCTGATAGCTTGTTCCTAGGTTCAAAAGAAGCACATAAGAAAATTCATAGTGAATCAAAATTAAAGATCTAACCCAGTGTCTCATCTGTTATGGTGACCCACAGCATCTGGTGAGGGAGGTTATTCTTCCCCTGTACTCAGCACTGGTCAGGCCACACCTTGAGTACTCTGTCCAGTTCTGGGCAACTCAATTCAAGAGAGATGTTGAGGTGCTGGAACATGTCCAGAGAAGGGCGGCAAAGCTGGTGAAGGGCCTGGAACACAAACCCTATGAGGAGAGGCTGAGGGATCTGGGGTTGTTTAGCCTGGAGAAGAGGAGGCTCAGGGGTGACCTCATTTCTGTCTACAACTACCTGAAGGGAGGCTGTAGCCAGGTGGGGTTCATCTCTTCTCCCAGACAACCAGCAAGAGAACAAGGGGACACAGTCTCAAGCTGTGCCGGAAGGAGGTCTAGGCTGGATGTTAGGAGGAAGTTGTTGGCAGAGAGAGTGATTGGCATTGCAATGGGCAGCCCAGGGAGGTGGTGGAGTCCCCATGCCTTGAGGTGTTGAAGAAAAGCCTGGATGAGGCACTTAGTATCAGGAACAGTGTGGCCAGTAGGACAAGGGAAGTTATTCTTCCCCTGTACTCAACACTGGTCAGGCCACACCTTGAGTACTGTGTCCAGTTCTGGGCAATTCAATTCAAGAGAGATGTTGAGGTACTGGAATGTGTCCAGAGAAGGGCACCAAAACTGGTGAGAGTCCTGGAGCACAGCCCTGTGAGGAGAGGCTGAGGGAGCTGGGGGTGTGTAGCCTGGAGAAGAGGAGGCTCAGGGGTGATCTCATTGCTATCTACAACTACCTGAAAGTTGGTTGGAGCCAGGTGAGGATTTGTCTCTTCTCCCAGGCACCCCTCAACAGAAGAAGGTTGTTCTAGGGGAGGTATAGGCTGGATGTTAGGAGGAAGTTGTTGGCAGAGAGAGTGATTGACATTGGAATGGGCTGCCCAGGGAGGTGGTGGAGTTGCCATCCCTGGAAGTGTTCAAGTAAAGCCTGGATGAGGCACCTAGTGCCATGGTCTAGTTGACTGGCTAGGGCTGGGTGCTAGGTTGGACTGGATGATCTTGGAGGTCTCTTCCAACCTGGTTGATTCTGTGATACAAGTGTCTGGATTGTTCCTTCTTTTGTTCTTCATAAATGATGTCTGGAGGTTGTAGCCAGGTAGGCTTGGTCTCTTCTTCCACGCAACCAGCAACAGGACAAGAGGACAGAGTCTTAAGCTGTGCCAGGGCAGGTTTAGGCTGGATACTAGGAAGAAGTTCTTTACAATGCCAATCACTTATTTGGCATTGGAATGGGCTGTCTGGGTAGGTGGTGAAGTCACCATCCCTGGAGGTGTTTAAAAGGAAACTGCATGGGGCACTTAGTGCCATGGTTTAGTTAATGAGAAGGTTTTGGGTGATAGGTTGGACTTGATGATCTTGAAGATCTTTTCCAACCTGGTTAATTCTGTGATTCTGTGTTCCTTGTTTCACTTGTTCTGTCAGGAACATATCTGAAACTGAAAAAATCAATGTTGGGTTAAAACAAAATCTTTTTCATGATCAGAAATCTGCTATGAGTGATGCAGCAGGGGGACGTGGGTCCCAAACCATCACTTTTTCTTTACCCTCCTCCTCTCCCCCACTTCTGAGAGGCTCCTGTATCGCTAAACCCTACCACGGACTTTGCACTTGTTCTTGTTGGGAGTTTCTGGACATTTAGTTGTCTGAATTAAGTTCTGCCTTTAACTATGCTCCTGGAGAATTCTGTTCCGTGGTCAGCTGCAGTCAGTGTTACACTGAAGACACTTTACAGTTTTAGTTGAACTTTGCTGCTGTTGTCTTTCAGATGACAGATCTTTCAGATTTGTCTACCTAAGCATTACAGTGGGAGAGCCTTTCAGATTTCGTTCAGTCATCATGAGTCAGCACTCTTCATTTTGAAGCTGGGAGACATCACCAGCAACAGACTTCACTGGGAAGAAATCTGTAGCTCAGCTGTCACTTTGGTTAAAATATTTTCCTTTAAAGACAAAAAGAAAAGGGAATCCCTCTGCATCAGGAAGGGCTGGGGAAAATAATAAAGTCACACTGTGGCCATATCTAACATCCAGAGATCACATTAATGAAGCACTTCCACTGCCTCATGTTCTGATACTGTGAATGTCAGATGTGGAACAGCATCATGTGGTTACTAATTACCCCTAGCAAAGTGCAATTTGTAATAAGGCTCACAGATGTTTGCAGCACTAAGTATAAACCAAAAGTCAGATCAAAACCATCTCATCTTGCCCAGGACTTTCCAGATCATGTAGGGTGTGTGATATGTTTTTAAAGTGAGTTATTCTCTCCGAGTTGTTTCTCTCTCACCTTTTAAGGCAACATGATCTAGAAGAGCATAAAATTGTAATGTTCAATTCACTCATACTTGGGCTCCCATTTTGCTCTCCATCAAGCAAAGAGTTTTGCCACTAACTGGAGCAGGACAGGAGCAGCCCCTCTGTTTTGCTTCCCTAAGGATTTTAAAGGCCATGTGAAAATGAGATGAGTTTGTCTTGACCAAAATGCCTGTGATGAACTAAAAGACAGCCATTTGCACTGGTGTGAGAAAAGCTGTGTTAAGAGCCATCCATCCTGCTTGTGACAGCCTATTGACACTTAACTGGTCTCTAGGTTTCGTTTCTTAAAATGCTAATACAGACAAGTTCCTGCCTGTTGTGAGAAAATATGGTGGAACTCTGTTAGATGAGACACTTGAGTGCAAATAAATGTTTCCTGTAAGAAAGCATTTGGCTGAAATCTTTTTTTTTCCTTTCTCTTTTCTTTTCTTTTTTCCTATCTCCTAAATTGTTTCCCCATGTCCTGAGTGACACTCATTGAGAAGGGGGGGGAAGAAAAAAAAATTATCATCATCAAAACTAAAAGTCAACTGTGCACATGGCAGAGATAATTGGAGATTTATAATACGCCCAGTCCAACTTGTGAGCACTGAAACATTATATGTGAGCGATGGGCTTGAGCCTTCACGGCATGAAGGATGCCTTGCTGGATAATTTACATCTTGGGGAGTCATATCTTAAAATCAGAGGTCCTGTCTTCACTCCGTGCACATTAAAAACCACATGGTGCTTTTCCTAAGAGCCTAAGTCTGTCCCAGTGAGCTCGGCTCAGATTGGTTGTTTTTTTTCCCCCCTCTGCTCTTTTAGTCTTGCTCAGACCATCTGGTCACCATTCTGCACCCTGGTCGTGGCTGCTTTTAATGGAGCAATGATTTCTGTCTGTATACAGTTGGTAGAGCTCTTTGCATGCTGTGTATGCTCAAGGTATTACATATGAAAGGCATTATGTAAGATTACAGGGAAAGAAAAATACTCTCTTAAAAATTGTCAGTAATTGCCCAGAATGTTCTTGTGACACCATTTGATGGTGCAGGATCCTTTAAGCGCCGCTCTGAACCCGTCTGGCTTGCAATTTGCATTTTAAATTTTAGCCACCCTGAAATTCTTTGATTTTTTTTTTCTTTTTTTGGTGTCCTTATTGTTGGGATCTCAAATGGCCCTTCCAGAGGGCAGATCCATATGTCTGCTCATCTAAAGATAGCTCTAAATAAACAAACTGGACCCAAAAAAAAAGAGGTGTTAGGGGACGTACCCAGGTTTTCACAGGCTGCACAAGCATTGCTCAAAATGCAGCCCCTGTTTCCCCACTCCCAACCCTATGCCTGTGGCCTGGCACAGGTGACTGCTGTTTGAGCACTTGCAGGTACAGCAGCAAAGTCAATGTGACTGAAGAGCAAGGTTTTAACAAAGCAAATTTGGGTCCTAGTCTTTAGTTTGTGCTGTTAAGAGTACCCATTCCAGTCCTGGTGCTCTTGGGTTGCAATCAAAGATTGAAAGTTTGATTTGGCTGCTTGATGTTAGCATTAAGTGAGGCTGGAGGTGACCCAAGATTTCAAGGATATCCATACTAACATTAGCATTAAGTGAGGCTGGAGGTGACCCAAGGTTTTAAGGATATCCATACTAACATTAGCACTAAGTGAGGCTGGAGGAGACCCAAGGTTTCAGGATCATTTATGCCAATATTAGCATTAAATGTGTAGATATGGCACTTCAGGGCATGGTTTAGTGGGCATGGTGGTGCTGGGTTGGCAGTTGGACCTGATGGTCTTAGAGGTCTTTCCAACCAAAATGATTTTGTGATTCTTTAAGCAAGGTTGGAGGTGACCCAAGGTTGCAGGGACATCCATGACAACATCAGTGTTAAGCAAGGCTGGAAGTGACCCAGGGTTTCAGGAACATCAATGCCATGCTAATGGTTACATGGCACTGGTCCTGCAGGGACCTTTATCCTGTGGTAGTGGGTGTTGGTTGTCCAACCAGGGCATCAATGACAGCATGGGTTGAATTTACTCTAACTGGCCCTTGCCATGGTGGTTTTGTACCTGCCAACATTTCTCAAGCCAGCATAAATGCTTCTCCAATTGGGATGTACCTGTAGTCATCCTTTAAGACATTCCCTGTGCTGAGGCTCATGTTAGAAACGAGATGTTTCTGGATTCAGAGCTCCAGCTAGCACTGTGATACCACCAGGATAGTTTCCTGGGACCGCCAGCCAGCTGTGTTCATGAAGGACTTTGCTTTCTCATACAGAGCCATCTTGATAAGAAAACACCTTTAAGATCATCCCATCCAACCACTAACCCAGCACTGTCAGGCCACCACTAAGCCATGTCCTTTAGTGCCACACCTACATAGCTTTGAAATCCCTTCAGGGATGGGGACTCCACCACAGCCCTGGGCAGCCTGGACCAGCACTTCGCACACCTTTCCATTAAGAAATTGTTCCTCATGACCAACCTGAACCTCCCCTGGCACAACGTGAGGCCATTTCCTCTTGTCCTATCACTTGTTTCATGGGAGAAGAGACCAATCCGCATCTCTCTCCAACCTCCTTTCAGGGAGTTGGAGAGAGCCAGAAGGTCTCCTGTCACCCTCCTTTTCTCCAGGCTGAACAATTCCAGGTCCCTCAGCTGCTCCTCAAAAGTTTTCCAGACCTTTCACCCACTTTTATGCCCTTTTTGGATATGCCTCAGTACTTCAATATCCTTCTTGGAGTGAGAGTCCCAAAACTGAACCCAGAATTTGAGGTGTGGCTTCACCAATCCTCAGTACAAGGGAGAATCGCTTCCTTAGTCCTTACGTCATTGAAGTGAGCACTGACTAGTGGAAGGTCTCCAACTCCCTTGGGAGATTCTGGTATCTCTTGATCCTTCCTTTGACAAAACAGCTGGTGAGATGAAACACTGGCTGACCAGATTTAGAAGCTGATGGTATTAGCATGCTGTAAGAGCAGCGAACAGTCACCCACTCATCACAGAAGCACAGAAACATTCCATTTGGAAAAGACCCCCAGGATCATCAAGTCTCCTCATTAACCCTACTCTACAAAGTGCACCCTTAAACCATATCCTCAGGCACCACATCCAGAGGACTTTTAAACATATCCAGGGCTGGTGACTCCGCTGCCTCCCTGGGTAGCTCATTCCAATGCCTGACCACTCTTGCTGGGGAAAAATGTTTCCTAATGTCCAGTCTAAACCTCCCCAGTTGCAGTTTGAGGCTTGTTTTATCACTGTTTACTTGTGCAAAGAGACCAGCAGCATTCACACAGCCTGGCTCCAAGCACAGCCATAGCAATGCAACATGAGGCCAAGAATGGGCAATTCAGCCAGATTAGGGACCAAAACCAATGCAGCTTTTTTGATGATAAGCCAGGTCAAGGAAACCAGGCTGTGTGAGAGGCACACAGGACATGGCTGGTCTCATTTAGGCTCCGCTCCAGAGAAGCACGTTAGCACACTGCCAAGAGCAAATGTGTACCCAAGCGTTTTGCTTAGCTGGGGGCCCAGGTTAGTTAAATCCTGATTTCACCTTCTCTCTGGCAGGTTTTTAGCGGGGTCTGCCTGCATGTGGGCTTGAAACAAAGACTGTTCCAGCAGCTTTGCGGGGTTTCAGAGTCACGCATCACTTCAATCCAAAAATAAACCCCCCCCCCGTGGTATTCTGTTACCGAAGACAAGTCAAACTGTGCTTTCTATGCAGCACCCAGAAAAGAAATGATGCTGCATTATATTTTCAGCTCGGGCAGGGAGCCAGCACTAATTGCTTGCTAATATAATTATGACTGAAAATACTGTGGGCGGGTATGAGGGAGGTTCTGGGTGCTTTGGTGGAATTGGGCCAAGAGCCACCAGCCAAAACTCCTCTTTCTGTGCATGTGAGGATCTTAGGAGATAAGCACATTGAAGCATGCTTACTGAGAGTCAGGTTTTAAACATAACTACAGTCACTTTAAAATCTTTTCCATGGAATGTCAGGTTGGAAGGGACCTCAAGGAGCATCTGTTCAACCTTTCTGGGTGATGGTATAATTTAAATGGGATGGCCCAGCATCCTGTCAAGCTGAGTCTTAAAACTGGCCAATGTAGGGAAATCCACTACTTCCCTTGAGAGATGGTTCCAACGTCTGACTCTTCTCACAGTGAAGTATTTTCTTCTGGAGTCCAATTGGAATCTCCCCAAGAGTAACTTGTACCCATTGCCCCTTGTCTTTTCCATGGGACTCCTTGTAAAAACAGTCTCCATCCTCTTGGTAGCCACCACTGCTACATGGTAATGAGATCTCCCCTAAGCCTTCTCTTCTCAAGGCTGAACAAACCCAATTCTCTCAGCCTTTCCTCATATAGCAGATCTTCCAGTCCTCTGACCATTCTCTTGGTCTTTCTCTGGACACTTTTCAACCTGTCTGCATCTTTGTGGTACACTCATTTTGAGCTCGTTGTCCACCAAGATCCCCAGGTCCCTTTCCACAGGGCTGTTTTCCAGACAGGTGGTTCCCAGTCTGAGCTGCACTCCTGTGTTATGTATTCCCAGGTGCAAGACCCTGCACTTGTCCCTGTTGATCTTCGTAAAGTTCTTGCTAGCCTACTCCTTCAGCCTGTTCAGCTCTTCCTGGAGGGTGGCTCTTCCTTCTGGAATGTCAATCCTCCCACTCATTTTGGTCTTTTCTGCAAAATTCATAATGCCAGGTCCTGCACTTGGGAGACAAGAACCCCAAGCAATGCTACAGGCGTGGGGCAGTGTGGCTGGAAAGCTGGCGGCAGAAAGATACCTAAGGGTTGTAATAGACAAACAATTCAGTCTGAGCCAGCAGTGTGCCCAGGTGGCAAAGAAAGCCAATGGCATCCTGGCTAGGATCAGAAATACTGTGTCTAGCAGGAGCAGGGAGGTGATTGTCCCCTTGGACTTTGCTCTGGTGAGGCCACACCTCAAGTACTGTGTTCAGTTTTGGGCACCTCTGTAAGAAGGATGTGGAGGTGTCTGGAGTGAGTGCAAAGAAGGGCAACAGAGCTGGGAAAGGGCCTGGAGAATAAATATGATGAAGAGTGACTGAGGGAGCTGGAGATGGTTAGTGTGAAAAGGAGGAGGCTGAGGGCAGACCTCATTGCTATCTACAGCTACCTGAAGGGAAGTTGTGGGGAGATTGGTGCTGGTCTCTTCTCAGAGGTAATTAGTGATAGAACAAGAGGGAATGGCCTCAAGCTGCAACGGGGGAAGTTTAGACTGAACATTAGGAAACATTTTTTTCCCAGCAAGAGTGGTCAGGCATTGGAATGTGCTGCCCAGGGAGGTGGTGGAGTCACCAGCCCTTGATGTGTTTAAAAGTCATTTGGATGTGGTGCCTGGGGACATGGTTTAAGGGTGCACTTTGTAGAGTAGGGATAATGGTTGTACTTGATCATCCTGAGGGGCTTTTCCAATCAGAATATTTCTGTGATTCATCAGGGTGCTCTTGATCCCAACATCCAGATCACTTATGAAGATATTAAATAGCATTGAACCCAATATTGATCTCTGGAGGACTCATTGCCAATTTTGCGTTTTTTTGCTACTGCAAGGTGGTATTGAGAGGAAGTTCTTCACAGAGAGAGTGATTGGTGTTGGAATGGGCTGCCCAAGAAGGTGGTGGAGTCACCGTTCTTGGGGGTGCTCAAAAAAAGCCTGGATGAGGCACTTAGTGCCATGGTCTAGTTGATTGGACAGGGCTGGGTGATAGGTTGGAGTGGATGATCTTGGAAGTCTCTTCCAACCTCGTTGATTCTATGATTCTAATAAAAGCACAAAGTAGCTATGGGTTGCAAATGAGGTCTTTAAACAGCTCACACAGAATTTCTTAGATTGGAAAAGACCTTCAAGATCATCAAGTCCAATCATTACTTTTACACTGACAAGTCCTTGACTAAACCAAATCCCTCAGCACAACATCTAATCACTGTGGTTGGAAAGGACCACCAGGATCCACAGGCTCCTGCTGAAACACGAGAGGAGCCACTCTGGATCCACCCCCTTCTTAAGTCCTCACAGATATCAGTGCCTTGTAGCTAAATAAATAAATGGGTGGAACACAGCGGCACAATTTCACCCCAGATCTCTCCTTCTGTTGGTGAAAGTCACAGAGAAAAGTCCTAAAACGATACAATGGTAAGAAATAAATCAGTTCAGGGTGTCATTTCTGCTTTTCTACGTTAATAAATTAACCATGTAACATTGTTCAAAATTATGTCAGTTACGCATATAATAATCTTTTAAATTAATGAAGTGATGAAGCAGTTTGATGACACCCGTGATTTACAGGGCTGCTTTTAGCTAATGTTAAAAGCCTTTCATTTAATAAATTGCCCCCTTGAGAAATTACCAAAAATGAATATTTTCTGTTCCAAAGGTTTACTCTTTTTTCAATATCTTAACAAATGGCCAGGGAGAAGCATTTTTCAGAATAGATCTTCTTTTACATATATTTAATTGAAATTAATTAGTATATTACTTGAGAAGGACATGCTCACAGAGAAAGGTGTGGGATCATTTATGAGAGTTTCTGAGGGCAATAAAACACAATTTAAACAGTGGCATTAATCATGTCCTTAACAAAAATTCTTTTATGGTAGATCAGGAATCATTCCAAGCTTTTTTTTTTTTTAATTATTATTATTAAACAGAAGGGCATTCCATAGAGAATGGAACAAAAAATAGGAAGAAACCAATGGGAGGAAAAAAAACCACACAAAAGAAAAGACACAAAAAATGTAGTTGTTTCCCTGCAATTAAGATTTGCCTGGCTTCTGGCTTTGTTACATCAGGATATGTGCGTGTTGAATATTTACAAGAGCCCAACTGAGTTATATTTTGCTTTGCTCCTCCTTGATGTAAAGCATGCAGGAGGTTATGAATGCTTAATGTTTCCCTTTTCCCTGCACCTCTTGTAAGAAGTGAGCTTTAAAGATGCTTTCTCATAGGGTTGGTTGAGGTTCAAGGAACATAATGTGAACTGGTATAGTGTGTCCTATAAAAGAGGTTAAGATGGAGGTTATAATTATGAAAGCTCAATAGATTTGAAAGCCAGCACAGTGCCCCCCTTGCATGCGATACTACGTCTGGAAAGGGAAAGAGATATATAGGACTATAAAGGGAAGGCTGTAATTGATGCTCTCTGTACTTATTAGGATTTGTTTTAGTAACATCAGGGACTCGTTTTTATACTACCTCTGAATAAATAATGTGCACAGTAGGTTGGGTCAATTCCTTTTCACTTTGAAAGATTTTCAGCAGTTGCACTAAACCCAAGAATAATTCATTGGCTTGAAGGCAGCTGGATGTATTACAAAAAAATAGGTGCATGGGCTGAGTTGATGATTTTGGTGGGGGGAGGGGGCCTGTAACAGGGACCAGTGTGAAAAAGAAGGGACTCTTGGCCTTTGGGGTGCTGGGAGAGCATTTTCCATCTCAGTCAGGAGCATTTCTCAAAAGAATCAACAGGCCTGCAGAAAAAGACCTTGTTCTAGTGTTTGCGTTTGAATGCTCCACAGGTGAAGCCTGCCAGATAGCAGAGATGCCTCCACCCACCTATAATTACCCACGGACAGAGCTTTGCCTCCTGTAAGTAAACCACCATAATGAGCACAGCTCCTCAAATACATATTTATTTTAAAAAAAAAAAAAAAAAAAGTGAAACAGAACCAGCCTGAAAATTTATTCTGGGGCAGGTTTTGTTTGGCTCCTTCTCCTGGTGCTGATTGCAGAGTTTAACATCTCCAGCGAGGCACTGCCTCTTCCCAGGTGCCCAGTTCCAGATCTCTCCAACTTCTCCAACCCTGCCACTTACTTACGGTAGAAGTCCTTTGTTATCTCCTTGGGTGAAAAGGATGGCAGAGGACAAGTTAAATATTACTAATGATGATTAATGAATGGGTTTGTTATGACTCACATTAAAATATTTCAAAGAGTAGCCCATTGCAACAACATCTGGAACTTGCAGGGTTTTTTTTTGCCAGGAGAGGTGGTTGACTTAAGAATTTTTGGTGGAAGTTTGGCTCTGGAGAACTGCCTCTAGAATGCGTCTTAGTACACCCATCCAGGGAAAAAGATCATCAAGGAAATTCTGTCTGTCTGTCCATTAGCTTGTGGCCAATGGGATGGAGTCTAGTTGGAGGCCAGTAATTAGTGGGGTCCCACAGGGGTCAATAGTGGGACCGGTTCTATTCGGTATATTCATCAGTGACCTGGATGAACGCACAGAGGGCACTGTCAGCAGGTTTGCTGATGACACCAAAATGGGTGGAGTAGCTGCCACACCAGAAGGCTGTGCTGCCATTCAGCCAGACTTGGACAGACTGGAGGGTTGGGCAGGGAGAAATGGAATGAAGTTCAACATGGGCAAGGGTAGAGTCTTGCACCTGGGAAAGAACAACTCCAGGGATCAGTATAGATTGGGGACTGAGATGTTGCAAGGCAGCAAAGTGGAAAAGGATTTGGGAATCCTACTGGCTGGGAGGTTGACATGAGCCAGCAATGTGCTTTTGTGGCCAGGAGGGGCAATGCCATTCTGGGGTGGAGTAAAAGGACTGTGGCCGGTAGGTTGAGAGAGGTTCTTCTGCCCCTCTACTCTGTTCTGGTGAGGGCACATCTGGAGTACTGATTCTAGTTCTGGGCCACCCAGTTCAAGAGGGACATGGAACTGCTAGGCAGAGTCCAGAGCAGAGCCACAAAGATGACAAAGGGAATGGAACAGCTCTCTTACAAGGAGATGCTGAGGGAGCTGGGGCTCTTGAGCTTGGAAAGGAGGAAGGGTGGCTCTGCTGCTTGGAGAAGAGGAGGCTGAGAGGTGACCTCATCAGTGTTTATAAAGATGCAAAGGTGAGTGCCAGGAGGCTGGAGCCAGGCTCTGCTGTGTGATGCCCAGTAACAGGACAGGGCCACTGGGTGAAAGTCGAGGCATAGGAAGTTTCATGTAAACATGAGGAGGAATTGTTTTCCCTATGAGGATGACAGAACACTGGAACAGACTGCTCAGGAGGTTGTGGAGTCTCCCTCTCTGGGGATATTCAAAACCCACCTGGATGTGTTCCTGTGTGATCTGGTATAGGTGATCCTGCTCTGGCAGATGGGTTGGACTGAGTGAGCTTTTGAGGTCCCTTCCAGCCCCTGACATTCTGTGATTCTGTGATTCTGTCATCTTCCTCTCTCATGAGGTAACGGAGGAGAGGCATTTTTTCTGAAGTACTTTTTCAGCATGAGAGTCCACCTGGAAATTCAGTTTTCAGAGAGAGATTTGTTTCATTTGGTTGCAAGAAATAATGCAAATTGTTTCAGAAACAATGTCAATTTCTAGTCACTAGTGGTTGTCCCCAGGGCTTGGTTTGGGGGCCAGTTGTCTTTAGTGTCTTTACTAATGATTTGCGTGAGGGCATTGAATGCACCCTCAGTAAGTTTGCAGGTGACACCAAGCAGGGGGAGAGTGTTCATCTGCTTAAAGGTAGGAAAGCTCTACAGAGGGACCTGGGACAGGCCAACAGGATAACGTTCAACAAGGCCAAGAGCTAGGTCCTGCACTTGGGTCACAACAACCCCATGAACACTCCAGGCTTGGGGAAGAGTGACTGAAAAGCTGATTCATCCAACCTGTCCTTGAACACCTCCAGGGAAGGAGCATCTGCAACCTCCCTGGACAGCTTGTTCAAGTCTCTGACTACCCTTACTGGAAAGAATTTCTTCCTAATCTCCAGTCTAAATCTATCCTGGTCCATGTGAGTTCTCAAGGCCTTTGGCAAACCTTTGACTGTAGCAGAAAAGTTGTTTGGATGAGTCTAGTTTTTGCTGTGAAACTTCCAGTTGATTCTAGAGGGTACTAGTTCGGTGGTTTAGTTGAAGAATTATCTCACTGACATTTCTGCAGGAAAATGGTCTTCAGTAGCTTTTAAGCTGGAAAAATGGTAGGACTGAAAATAAAAAGGGATTAAGGACACTGAATTGTCAAAGAGCAGAAACAATAGTATTTATTTCTCCTTATTAATAGATTTTTGGTTGTTCATTGTGGGCTTTTTCTACTAATAACAACACACCTGTAGAGCAAGTTGCAACATTTGAGAACACCCTGTCTGGCCATCAAAAAAACCCAAACTAAAACCAAAAACCCAAAGCAAGGAGTATCTTAATGCATGCTTCTGGTGAGATAGACAAAAATTGCATCACTCTGTAGAAGAGGATGGATCCGAATGCAGCAGTTGGGCCAGGAAACCCACACATTTCTGACAAGAGAGTTTCTGCTTGAATATCTTTTTGGCAAGGAAGAAATCCATCTCATTCCTCAAGTCCTGGAACAAAATGAGAAGTTTGATCTAAACCAGTAATTTTTCAGATGGGGAAATGACCTCAAACTGCCTTGAGAGACTTGGCAGAGAAGGATGGAGAGGTTGTAGGTGAAAAGGAGGAGTCCTTGAGCAGTACCAGGGGCTCCCTCCTCCACTGTTGGTTTGGGATGAAATCTGTGCAGGTGAAGGGGCCAGTTTCAGTGCTGAAACAAACAAACAAACAGTGGTTTGCACTTAGAGCTCATGGCCTTGCTGATTTTGTTGCGCCCACTGCTGCAGGTCTGCTGTACTTGCCTCTGTGTCTCCGCTGCACCCCAGAAGAGCCTTGAGTATCTTCAAGCTTTAGACAGAAGCTGATGCTCCATGTAAGGTTCTTTTGCATGTCAAATTTGAGTAAGGCTCAGTTTATGATCTGTGAAGAGCATGATCTGAGCCTGGCTCCAGAAAAGTGGCAACTGTGAGACCATACAGTTGGGTCTCAGAGGCTTCTGCACAAAAATAAGCCTTACGTGTGGGCCAGTTTCTTGTGTGTTAAGCAGCAGATGAGGTCTCTACCATATCCTTACTGTTCTTAGTGAGGTAACAAGGAAGATCTATTGTTTCTCTTTCTTAGTCATCAGTAATACAATCTGCAATTCAGGCTGGACAAGCTGGCAAGTTGGGTGGGGGTGAACTCATGAAGTTCAACAAAGAACAGGGATCTGCTTGAGAGTCCAGCAAAGGGCTAGGAGGATGATTAAAGGACTGGAGCACTGCCTGATGAGAGGCTGAGGGACCTGGGGCTGTTTAGTTTGGGGAAGAGAAGGCTGAGAGGGATTCTAAGAAATGTAAATGAATATCTGAGAGCTGGGGGTCAGGAGGGTGGGGACAGGCTCTGCTCACTTGCACCCTGGGATATGACAAGGAGTAATGGATGGAAGCTGCAGCACAGGAGGTTCCTGCTCAACACAAGTGGGAACTTCTTTACTGTAAAGGTCACAGAGCACTGGCACAGGCTCCCAGAGAGGTTGTAGAGTGACATTCTGGAGATATTCAAGGCCTGTCTGGCTGTGTTCCTCTATGACCTGAGCTTGATTGTATAGTCCTGCTCTGCAGAGGGATTGGACTTGATGATTACCTTGGGTCCTTTCCAACCCCTAGCATCCTGTGATCCTGTGAAGGGCAGGCATAAAGTCCTGCTCTTGGGGAGGAATAACATGTTCACAATGAGCCAGCAATATGTCCTCATGGCCAAGAAGGCAAATTGTCTTCTGGCATGCATTAAGAAGAGTGTGGCACACATGTTGAGGGAGGTTTTTCCCCTCTGTTCTGCTCTGGTGAGGCTGAACATGGACTATTGTGTCTTCTAACAAAGAGCTCTGAGGATAACTGGGGGACTTGAACATCTTGATGAAGGGAATGGAGCATCTCTCTTATAATCATAGAATCAACCAGGTTGGAAGAGACCTCCAAGATCATCCAGTCCAACCTATCCCTCAGCCATATCCAGTCAACTAGACCATGGCACTAAGTGCCTCATCCAGTCTTTTCTTAAACACATCCAGGGACGGTGCCTCCACCACCTCCCTGGGCAGCCCATATAAGGAGAGACTGAGGTAGCTGGGGGCCTGCTGCTTGGAGAAGAGGAGGCTGAGAGGTGACCTCATTCACATTGATAAAGATGTAAGGTGAGTGCCAAGAGAATGGAGCCAGGCTCTTCTCAGTGATGCCCAATATCAAGACAAGAGGCAATGGGTGTAAGTTGAAGCATAGGAAGTTCCATGGAAACATGATTTTTTTTTCCCTGTGAGGGGGACAGAACACTGGAACAGGCTGCTTGGGGAGGTTGTGGAGTCTTCTTCTCTGGAGATATTCAAAACCCACCTGGAGGTGTTCCTGTATGACCTGCTCTAGGTGATTCTGCTCTGGCAGGGGGGCTGGACTGAGATTTCATTGAGATTTCATTGTCCCTTCCAGCCCCTGACATTCTATGATTCTGTGATCTCTCCTATGAAGAAAGGCTGAGAGCCCTGGGGCTGTTCAGTTTGGAGAAGAGAAAGCTGAGAGGGCATCTGATCAATGTCTATGAGTATCTGAGGGGTGGTGTCAAGATGAAGTTGCCAGGCTGTTTGGTGGTGCCCAATGATAGGACAAGGCCCAAGAGGTGCAACCTGGAACACACTAGGTTCCACCTCAACACGAGGGGAAACTTCTTTATGATGGGGGTGCTGGAGCTCTGGAGCAGGCTGCCCAGAGAGATTATGGAGTCTCCTTCCCTGAAGACTTTCCAAACTCATCTGAATGTGTTCCTGTGTGACCTTCCCCAGGTGATGCTGCTTTGACAGGGGCATTTGACTCAATGGTCTCTGGAGATTCCTTCCAGATCCTGGCTATGTGATTCTCTTAAGTCATTCAAAATCAACTTGGATGTGATCCTGTGCAACTTGATCTTGGTGTACCTGATTTGGCAGAGATATTGGACTAGACAATCTCCAGAGGTCCCTTCCAACACCCATTCTCTGATTCTATGATCTACATGCCTGCATTCTTCCAAAGCTGGAGTCATCCTTCACATTGGGTACTAACCAGACTGATTTTATTAACACCTTTTTGTGCAGAGATGATGCTGTCAGGCTTGGAGTTCAGTGAAGGTGGTGGACAAGGCATGGGTTCTTAGAGCTCCTGCCAAGGGGTGAGGCATGCAAACAACTGAGGACCAGATTTTCAGGCGTTTGATATGGGATGTAAAGCACAGCTGAGTTACCAAAGTGTAAGTGGCCAATCAAGCACCATAGCTAAGAATCTAAAGGAAAGCTTCTCTTGAAGTGGCAATCACATTTCTACTGCGTGTCTGTGAAGGGGCTGGGAAGACCAATTCCTGTCCCACTCCTCAATGTGCTCAGCCTCCACACCTTCTTGCTCACACATTATTTGTCCACTGCATTTTAATTACTTGGCAGGGAAGTATGTGCACACTGGCAAGTGCAAGATGAAGCTGGAGTGCCACATTGGGTGCAGATTTGCTAGGAAATACAGGAGCTTCAGACCTTTCCTAAGGAGAAAGGAGACTCTGCCTGTGGGACTGAATTTGTGTCCTTACTCTGTTCTTGGCACTTCAGTGGCCCCAGCAAGCATTGGAATAGGTTGCCCAGGGAGGTGGTAGAGTCACCATCCCTAGAGGTGTTCAAAACACTTGTGGACATGGCACTATGGGACACAGTTTAATGGCCATGATGGTGTTATCTCTACAGTTGGACTCAATGATCTTGGAGGTCTTTTCCAACCACAACGATTCTATGCTTCTAAGTTATGGTGCCCCAGTCCTGAGGCTAAGAATCCTTGTGGAGCATCAACCCTCTACACAGGATAATTTAGCATGCAGAAAAGAAGTTGACCACCTAAATTTGTTACGAGATCAGCCAGTGTCATCACTGGTGTACCAAGGTACCAAGCAGAGGCTACTTGAATTAACTATGAAATGAATGATTCAAACTGGAACTAAAAAAACCCAACATTATTGAAGAAGAATGGGCCAGGCAATTTTTGAGTGGAAGCTGGGAGAAGGCAGAGTCATTGCCTGTCACCATGGCTAGTGGACAAAGACAAGTTAGGATGCACAAAAGGAAAGCAGGAAGATGAGCAGTGTTGCCCCTCCTTACAGTTCCTTGGTGGGCGTCACCTCCAACTGCTGGATGAGAGAGAGGTGGGCATTGAAGGTCACCTCAGGATCTGCAGGGACATGGGTAGGACGGCACATGGAGATGTAGGATGAGAAAGACACAGAGGTGGCAGATGGAAAAAGGCACAGAGCAAACATAGGGGAAAAAAAAGACTTGAAATCTGGTGGTTTATTGGCTGAGTGTAGAGTACAAGGGCCTGCCAGTGGGTGTAGAGCAAAGGTTGGGGTATGGTCAGGATCAGACTGGGCTTGCACAGAGAAGAAACATTCACAGAGCCTGACTCACCCCTGCTCCACAGTTTGCACCATCACTTTAGCCTTTGCAAAGGAAGCATGAGAAGCAGCAGTCCCTGGAGTTGTGTAATGGACTAGAGGAGTTGGAGTTCATCCCAGCAGCCATCTGCAGTGGCAGTGAGGATTTGTCCTAGAATAAAGAAAAGACAAGACAAAAGTGGTACTCTCCAGGACAGGGGAAAAAAGAAGTTAAAATGGTAGTGGAGGGGTCACTACTGAGGCACTACGTGGCAAGGGTGAGCAGAGGACTACTCTGATTTCTGTGGAGAAGGACCTGGGCCTGCTGGTGAACAAATTCAGCATGAGCCAGCTGTGTGCTGTCATGGCTGAGACTGTTCTGAGCTTTCATTAACAAGAGTGTGGCCAGCAAGTCAAGGGAGGTTCTCTTTCTCCTCTACTGTGTGATGGTGAGGCTACACCCAGAGTATTGTGTCCAGCTCTGGGCTCTCTGTTTCAAGAAAGACAGGGAAAGGCTAGGGAGTATGTAACATGGAGCCACAAAGATGATGAGGGGACTGGAGCATCTCTCTTGTGAGGAGAGGCTGAAACTCATGGGTCTTTTTAGTCTGGAGAAAAGATGACTGAAAGGGGAGCTTCTCAATGTCTATAAATATCTAAAGGGAGGAGGTCATGAGCATGGGGCTGGGCTTTTTTCCATAGTGCCCAGTGAGAGGACAGGCTGTCCAGACAGGTTGTGGAGTCTTCTTTTCTGGAAACTTCCAAAACTCGCCTGGACACGTTCCTCTGCAACCTGATCTAGGCATACCTGTGTTAGCAAAGTGATCTCCAAAGGTCCCTTTCAAACCCCACCATTCTATGATTGCATCTGGGAGCAGTCATCATGACCTGCAGAAGCAGCAAGTAAGCACAATTGCATTAGAAATTAAGTATTATTTGGTGAGACACTGGAACAGGTTACCCAGGGAGGTCATGAATGTCCCCTCCCTGGAGGTGTTCAAAGCCAGGTTGCATTAGGACTTGAGCGAGCTGGGCTAGTGTGAGGTGTCCCTGCCTATGGCATGGGAGTTGGAACTAGATGACCTTTAAGGTCCCTTCCAACCCAACCAATTCTATGAATCCATTAATTACTGGCAGTGGCTTTTTGCCAAGAATCATAAAATTCTTTGCATCTTGGATAGAAACTCCCCATCAGGAAATCCACATTTTTCAGATCCACAGCTAATGCTGCTGATTTGGAAGCTGGCAGGAAAAAAAAAAACCCAAGCATTGTTATCCTTTGTGGATGCTGTTTGAGAGCAAGTACAAGAAGCTGTAGAGAGCTGTGGAGAGTGAAAAATGTTGTGTCTAGATAGCCAGCTCAAGTGCCAGGATGCTGTCCAATGCAGTAAAAAGGATGAAGATATAACTTTATCCTTTAAAGTCTGGAAATGCCAGCAGAAGCTGCCATGAAGGAGTCAATGAGACATAATGAAACATCCACAAAGGAGGAAGCATTTCAATGTTATATGGCTATATTTGCAGGTGATAGAAAGGTGGGAGAGGGTTTTGACCTCTAGAGAGTGAGAAGGCTCTGCAGAGTGACCTGGACAGCTTGGATCAATGGGCTGAGATCAGCTGTATGAGATTTAACAATGCCAGGGGGGTTGGGCTCAATGATCTCCAGAGGCCTCTTCCAACCCCTAACATCCTGTGATCCTGCAAAGGCCAAGTGCTGGATTCTGCACTTGCATCAGAACAGTCCCACGAACACAGCAGGCTTGGGGCAGAGTAACTGGAAAGTTGTCTAGCAGAAAATGACCTGGAGGTGCTGGTTGACAGATAGTTCAAGGTGAGCCAACAGTGTGCAGTATACTCGGGTGGCCAAGGCAAGCAGCATCCTGGCCTGGTGTAACCAGCAGGACCAGGAAACTGATCATGCCCCCATACTCAGTGCTGGCAAGTCTGCACCTTGAATACTGGTTTCAGTTTTGGGCCACTCACTGCAAGAAGGGCCTTGAGATGCTGGAGTGGGTCCAGAGAAGAGCAAGGAAGATGATGAAGGGTCTGGAGAACAGGGCTGGTGAGGAGCAGCTGAGGGAAATAGGATTGTTTAGTCTGGAGAAAAGAAGGCTGAGGAGAGACCTCATTGCTCTCTATAACTCCCTGAAAGGAGGTTGGAGCCGGATAGAGGCCAATCTCTTCTCTCTAATATCAGGTGATAGAACAAGAGGAAATGGCCTCAGATTGTACCAGGGAAAGTTTTGACTGGCTATTAGGTAAAAATTATTTTATGGAAGAGCAATCAGGTATTGGAATAGGTTGCCCATAGTGGTAGTGGAGCCACCACCCATAGAGGCATTCAAGAAACATATGAACTTGGCACTTTAGGGCATGGTTTAATGACCATGGTGGTCTTAGGTTGATGGTTAGATTCAATGATCTTGGAGGTCTTTTTCAACTGAAACTATCTTGTGATTCTGTGTACCTACCCAGGTTCCCAGATTTGCAGGGCAACTACATAGTCTGTACCTCACATTATGTTCACTGCTTAGACATTATTCCCTAAGTTTTATCACAGTCACATTCATTTTTAATGTTTAAGTACACATTTATAATAATCCTCACCAAAGGCTGGTCCCTAATTCCATCAGGAGCAAAGCTAAGGAAATGATACATGCAAATCTCAGAGCAGGGGTTGGTACCATTAATCCCTGCCTTTTCTTCCTGGAGGGAACTCACCCGCCCCAGGTCTGTTGGAGCTTGTAGCCTGGCTGGGAGCCGAAAAGCCTTGGGTGAAACCCTACCTGCATGCCAAAGGTCCTTAACTCTCTAAACTTGCCGCTCCCACACCCAAAGGGAAGTGCTTGTGCTCTCCTATTTTCCCACAAAGCCTCAATCTTTCAGTTGCCTCCCACACAAGCCAAGGGGGAGGATGGAGCAAAATGCATTTTAATGAGCATTTGAATAATCATGGGGAAGAGCACTTTTCACTGACAGGGCACCTTTCGTACAAGCCGTTTATAAGCATCCATTAAGCCTGACAACATCACTGAAGGATGGTTATTTGTTTTGGTTTTGTTTTTTTTCTTCTTAGTTCTCCAGAATTAAGAGCTGGGATTTGCTCAGATATAGGGCAGGAAACTTAAAGTGGGGGCTGGAAATGAGAACTCTGCATGAGGGATCTCCTTTCTTTACTCTCCACTGAGTTTCCTCTCAGTTGGCTAACCACTAAGCAAGATCTCGATGTCCAGATGCTCATAGATAACAAAGCTTCAATATTGCTTCCATTCTGCACATTGCATGCTGGCTTGGTTCAGAGGCCAAATCCTATTCTGGCATTAGCCAGTGGCAAGGATCCCATCAAGCATCATAGAATCGTAGAATGTTAGGGGCTGGAAGGGACATTGAAAGATCATTCAGTCCAACCTCCCTGCCAGAGCAGGATCACCTAGGCCAGGTCACACTGGAACACATCTAGGTGGGTTTTGAATATCTCCAGAGAGGAAGACTCCACAACCTCCCTGGGCAGCCCATTCCAGTGTTCTGTCACTCTCTGTCACAGGGTGAAAAACCCTCCTCGTGTTACATGGAACTTCCTATGCCTCAGCTTCCACCCATTGCCTCTTGTCCTGTCATTGGGAATCACCCAGCAGAGCCTGGCTCCAGCCTCCTGACACTCATCCTTTGCATCCTTATAAACATTGATGTGTTCACCTCTCAGTCTCTTCTTCTCCAAGCTAAAGAGCCCCAGCTCCCTCAGACTCTCCCTGTAAGAGAGATGTTCCATTCCCTTCATCATCTTTGCGGCTCTGTGCTGGACTCTCTCAAGCAGTTCTATGTCCCTCTTGAATGTCATCAGAAGGTGGTGGGGTGCAAGCCACAAGACTTAGTTTGAAAACCAAAAGAAGGTACTGGAAAATGTTTGCAGCCAGGCACATCTGCAGAGAGCTATGTGGTTTAGAATGGTTTCTCTCACTCGAGGAAACCTGCGAGGCTTTAAATGAGACTCTTGCCAAAGGGCACATCCATGGGATTGATCCAAAACCACCGGCAAGGCATTTCCTTGCCAGGCAGCGTGCGCGCGTTCCAGGGGGCAGCAACAATATTTCTTCTTTGACGTCGCCAGTTAAAAGGATTTATTTGCAGGAAAATAGAGTACTTCAGTTGTGTGATGGGAAAAAAAATGTTCTATATAATTAAAAGTGGGATTAGACAGAAAAATGAGATGTTAGGCAGATAATTAGGGAACTATTATAATTAGAATGTGCTTTTAAATCCCTCTAGTAGCTTCTATTGTGAAAGGGATGTCTCCTGATTAACTAATATTTCCTTTAATGATGTATTTTTCCTCTTTCTTCTGGATAGGAAAGCTTGAGTTGCATGAATTCACCTCAGAATAGTAGTTTCATAGAGTGGTAGGGGTTGGAAGAGATGTCTGGAGATCAGCAAGTTCAGCTCCTCTGCCAGAGCAGGATCATCTAGGACAAGAACTCATCCAGATGGGTCTTAAATGTCTTTGGAGAAGAAGACTCCACAACCTCTCTGGGCAAGCTGTTCCAGTGCTCTTCCACCCTTACAGTAAAGTTTTTCCTCATGTCAAGGTGGAACACCCTGTGTTCCAGTTTGTATCCATCAAAAAGAGACTGCACTCTTTTTCTTGACACCCACCCCTCAGATATCTATGAACATTAATAAGATCCCCTCTCAGTCTTCTCTCTTCCAGATAAAGCAGCCCCAGATCTCTCAACCTTTGCTTGTAAGACAGATATTCTAGTCCCTTCATCACCTAAAAAAAGAATCACAGTTTACTGAGACCTGACTTCTTGTCTCAGCAAGCCAGTTTTGCTCAGGAAAAAAAAGTCCCTCTGGTTGGAGTTGAAAGTGGTAGGGAAGATTTTACCGGGAAGATTATTAAATCACCTCTCTATTAAATGCAATCTTATTTATAGACAGTGTTTAGTCTTCTTTGTGTTCAGCCTTTAAGAGAAATTATTGCTGTTGGGGAGCACTGCTAGCATTAGATTTTTATTCATGCAGGTTTGATACAAACAAAACTGCTGCATATTTCTATGTGAAGTGGAAAGCTGTGGTGGTTTGGAAAGGCTGTGGTGCTTCAATGAGAGCTGTCTAACAGCTGGTGGTAATGAATGTGAACCAGCAAGTCTCTCAGGAGCTGCTTCTCTCTCCTGGGCTCTCAGTCAGGGAGTAGGAAAGGACAGGCAATGGTCCCACTGCTTACAGCCCCATGAATGGGAGTAGTTCTGTTGAAGTTGTTACTGTCCTGGTCTGTATGAGGAATAATGTAAGCAGCAGGACCAGGGCAGTGGTTGAACAACTTGTGCTCAGCACTAGGGAGGCCACACCTTCAGTGCTGTGTTCAGTTTTGAGGCTCTCACCACAAGAAGGACATTGAGGTGCTGCAGCAGGTCCAGAGAAGGACAACGAAGCTGATGGGGGGTCTGGAGAACCGGGCTGGTGAGGAGCAGCTGAGGGAACTGAGGTTGTTTAGTCTGGAGAAAGGAGGCTGAGGAGGGACTTTTTCACTCTACAATTCTTTGGAAGGAGGCTGTAGCAAGGTGGAAGTCAGTTTAATATCCTTAGTAACAAGTGATAGGAGGAGAGGAAGCAGCCTCAAGTTGCACCAGGGGAGGTTTAGGTTGGAGGTGAGAAGAAACTTTTTGACTGAAAGGGTTGTAAAAGCCTGGCACAGGCTGCCCAAGGAGGTGGGTGAATCCCCATCCCCAGAGGTGCTTAAAAGAGGCAGAGATGTGGTGCTGACTTGTAGAGGTAAAGAACGGTCAGACTCAATCATCTTAAAGGTCTTTTCTCAGCAAAACCATTCTACAATTTACCAGTCAGTTAAAACTGGAGGAAATGAGAGAATAAAGTGTCCTGTTGAGCTTTTGCAAGCGTTGGCTTGCAGGGAGCCTGTGACAGAAAGTGTCATGAAGAGACAGGGATAAGTAGAAAAGGGAAAGAACTTGCTGAAAATGCAGCCCCCTTCCCTTACTGGTTTGGCCTTTGGTTTTCTGGTTCTGGGGGGTGGGGGGGTGTTTGTTTGCTTGTTTTTAAATTGAACTTAAAATGTTAGGAATTACAGAGAGAAACAAGAATGAAAGTTCAATCTGAATGCAAAGGCCAAATGTTGCCTCTTATATGTAGAAATATCAATAAAAGTGTACCCAGGAGGTCTAGGGAGGTTCTTCTTCCCCTCTACTCTGCCCTGGTGAGACCACACCTGGAATACTGTGTCTAATTTTGGGTTCTCCAGCTCAGAAGAAACAGGGACCTGATAGAAAGTGTCCTTTGGAAAGCCACATGGATGATTTGAGGACTTGAGCATCTCCCCTAGGCAGAGACACTGAGAAACCTGGGGCTGTTTAGTCTGGAGAAGACTCAGAGGAGATCTGATCAATGTGCACAAATATCTGAGGGATGTGTGTCAAGTGCCTGGGGCCAATCTCTTTTCAGTGGTCAGCAGCAATAAGCCAAGGAGCAACAGCCACAAACTGGAACAGAGGAGCTTTCACCTCAACATGAGGGGAAACTTCCTTACAGTGAGGGTGACAGAACCCTGGAGCTGTCTGCCCAGAGAGGTTGTGGAGTCTCCTTCTCTGGAGACTTTCCAAACCCACCTGGATGCATTCCTGTGTGGACTACCCTAGGGGATGCTGCCCTGGCAGGGGGGTTGGACTGGATGATCTCTGGAGTTCCAGTCTAATCTCTAACTAAGACTCTGTGATTCTGTGAAGTAGGAGGGGGAGGGGAGGGCAGGGCAGCAGAGGAGACCTCCAAGCATCCAGGCCACTGGAAGCACCGATGCATGCTTGCATTCTGCTTTATTTGGGCAAACAAGACTCCTGCTCTTTCACCTAAAACCCACAAAAGAGATGGGTGGTTGCATTATGCAGTGTGGAGAACCTTGGCATCCATCAGCAGACAGAAGATTATTTACTTCTAAAACCCCACACATGTGGTATGACTGATTCCATCTTAGTGAGCATATTGTTGAGAGAAACACTCAGAAAAATGCTCCCAAAGAGCTGAATGGTCAGGGAAAGGATGAAAAGTAAACCCAAATGTAGCTCTCATGCCCTGGAGAAGAGAGCCCAAGGAAGGCACAGCCTGCCTGAGGTTGGAGACCCCCAATCCCAACATGGACGTTGCCATGCAAGCAACAGGAAGGGCTGGAGAAAGTGTTACCATTGGGATGAGTGCTTCCAGGGAAAAGAATGCTTCTGGAGTGAAAAAGGAGAAGCACCTCTTTGGGATGTCTTTTGGAACTGTGAACATGGAGAGCATCCCTAGGGTGGCTTCAGAAGTGCAGAGATCACCACTGTACCAGCACTGTAGGAGCACTGCACTGCCATGTCCACACATTCAGTAATCAAGAAAAAGGCAGCAGCAACAAAATGCCAGTGGTGGAAGCAGATGAAAATGCAGCGACTGCTGGAGAGACTAAAGGAAGGACCTGTGGGCAAAGATTCTACCCAAAGATGAGAAACCCTTGGAGGCAGAGCCAGCTTGGCTTGGCTGCGTGCACTGGCTATGTGGAGGAGCAGCAGCTCGTGCAGCCTGGCAGGGCACCAAGTCAGCCTTTCACTGACACATTTGGAAACAGCACTCATCTGTCAGCACTAGCACACCCCTGACATCGACACACCGTGACCTGCCACTGAGGAGAGCTTCCTAGAGCTGGGAATCCTCATGGATCCACTTTAAAAATGAATGAGCTAGATACCTAACGTACCTTTTCTGACTCTTCCTTATGGATCTGACAGCCTGGTGGGCACTAGCCCCTGGCCAGATGTTAGTGGGTCTATCAGCAAAGCCACCCAAACTACAGCAGGAGACAACATCAATGAAACCATCCAGAACCATGCTGCTGAGCCCTTAGAATGACTGTGCAGAATCAGGAAGGGAAGATACTGAGCTGAACTGCAGACTTGCTGATGTCAGAATGGATCAGGGTCTTCTGATTTCCCAGGCTGGACCCTGACATCCAAGTCAGGAGAAAAAAAGCCCAGACCAAAGGAAGCAAAGGGAATTTGACGATTCAAAGCCATGGCTTCCTGCCCTGTATTTGCAGGATTAGGGGCACAGAGGAGTGTGAACTGGCTTCATTAATTCGTTGCAAAATCTGGGCTTCTCACTCCCACAGAAAAGAGCCATTTGGCCTAATGATACCTTCCAGCTCTGCGGTGCCTCTCAGCCAAGAGGCTGAAGCACTTTAGATGTCTTAATTCATCTTCTCAGCAAATAGCCGAGCCCCTGCACGACGAAGTGCTCATGGTTACAGTGCAACACAATGGGGAAAATACACTATAGAAAAGTATGATGCTTTTATGTCTTTTTATGTCTTATACTGCAAACACATCAAAACAATTAGCATTTGGAGATTTGGGGTTTTTTTAAAAGCAAAGAGAATGATTGGCAAGGCAGAGAAAATAAATCTTATACCCCTGAGAGAGTTAGGGACATATTACTTTTTCCACTCTTACAGAGGAGAAATGCCAGATCAAAATTACTTTCCCAAGATCACACAGGGTGATCCTGCCACCCTTTCTATTGAGTAAGTTCTTACTCGAGGCTTTGTCTGTCTTCATGGCCAGAGACCTCCGTGGTTTAGAGACTTTAAAGCTCACTATCCAGTGGTGTGAATTTACAGTGTATTAGCCACTCTATATTTATTCCCCACATAAATATCCTTTCAAAGTAAGCTACCTCACCCAAAAGCACTTTCCAAAGTGTAAGGCCAGCAGTAACGCTGCTAAAAGAATTAACAGTGTCCCACATAATTAGTGGTAATTAGTGCTGGTCAGGACAGGAGTTAATGCACACTAGCAGACATAAATTCTGCCTTTGTCTCCCTGAGCCAACACAAACCCAGCCTGGGAATAACCCCCCCCCCGGGTACAGGAGTGAAAGGATTGTGTTGGTTATCTGATGCCTCATGATGCCTGAGTGTAAATTCTCTCTGTTCCAGACCTTCCTTCCCATCATGAAGGACATTAGGGCAGCGAAGGTGGTGAGGGGATTGTAGAGCAAGTCTTATGAGGAGAAGCTGAGGGGGCTGGGACTGTTTAGACTGAAGAAAAGGAAGCTGAGAGGAGACCACAGCTATCTGAAGAGAGGCTGGAGTGAAGCCGATGGTGGCCTCTTCTCCCGAGCAGCTAATGACAGCACAATAGGAAATGGCCTCAAGCCACACCAGGAGGTTTAAGTTGGATATCAGGAAGAATTTCTTTATTGAAAGAGTGGTCAGGCATTGGAACAGGCTGCCTAGGGAGAAGGTGGAGTAGCCATCCCTGGAGGTGTTTAAAAATGATTAAATGTAATGCATTGGGCTGTGATCTAGCGGTCACGGAGATGTTGAGTAGAAGGTTGGACTTGATGATCTTGGAAGTCTTCTCCAAACTTAGTGATTCTATGAAAGCTTGCACCCTCTTTTTGGCAAGGGGATAGATCCAGTAGTAATCCCAGAGGTATCTGGTAACACATTTCTGTGGGTCTTACAGAAGGGGGAAAAACCCCATGAGCATCAAACCTGAGGCTGCAGCAACACACTCAAATATCTTCAGAGTGCTTCATAGCTTCCCACTGTGGCCTTAACCATTTCTGCCTCGTAACTGCTAATAGAAAGAGAGGAAATGCCCTCAAATTTTGCCAGGGGAGGTATAGATTGGATATTGGGGAAAAATTATTTATAGAAAGAGGAGTCAGGCATGGGAACAGATTTCCCAGGGAGCTGGTAGAGTCACCATCTCTGATGTGTCCAAAAATGCATGGATATGGCACTGTGGGACATGGTTTAATCATAGAATCATAGAATGGTTTAGGTTGGAAAGGACCTTCAAAGATCATTAATTTCCAACCCCCCTGCCATAGGCATGGACACCTCCCACTAGAATAGGTCACTCAAGGCCTCATCCAACTTAGCTTTGAACACCTGCAGAGAGGGAGCATCCACAACCTCCCTGGGTAACCTGTGCCAGTGTTTCACCACCCTCACTGTAAAGAACTTCTTCCCAATGACCATGGTGGTGTTGGGTTGAAGATTTGACTTCATGATCTTAGCCATCCAAACCAGTTCTGTGATTCTATGATTCGTGCCAGCAAAATTGAACTGCAGGAAAAAATAAAACCAATTAAAAGGAGAAAATACTGAAACAAATTCAGTCTATCCTCCTCACACTGATGAGAGGCTCGTGGGGCAATAGGTGGCTTTGCCTAAAGAGAGGAGTGTGTGCTGGGGCATAACTGGCATGTGCATGCAAGTGCTAGCACACTTCTGGCATGTGTATGGATTCAGGATGCTGGAGCAAACTCACTGGGAAATGGTTGGGAAGTGAAGAACTAAGCACGTGGGAAAGGTTCTTCCCTAACACTTAAAACATTTGATTTCGAATGGTGTTTTCTACATCTTATCCAACGTCAGACCTGACCTCCTCATGCTAGGGCTTGAAGGAGTAAAGAAAAGATGGACTATACAAAGTTTCCTGAATGCAAACACCCTCCTCTCTCCTTCATTTGAAGAGGATTTGCTGGAATGTAGACCTCAACAGTTAGAAATATTCGAAAGGGGAAAACTTAGTAAAGTAATATTTGGGGCTGAAACCCCTCATGTTTGCGCCTGAATGACTGCAGTGGTTATTGAGTTTGAGAAAACAACTTAGCAAACACGAGGAGAGGCTTGCAATACAGTCACAAAGAATAATTAACACAGAGATCACCCACTCCAGCTCATTGGAACAGCAACTAAAAGCCAGGTTTTACCAGGGTTTGAAGGATGTGCAGGCTGAATCGCCATAGGTGCCGGGATTGACTCTGACTTCCAGCATCGCTGAGACCCATTTGCTTCCACTATCTTCACCCAGACCTGCTGGAGCTGAACACCATTCATAACCAGTGCTCAGCTGGCCTCTAGAAATGGGCTTTTTTCCAAGCAGGGAAGTGATTTTATGTTCACTTTTTAAAATGGAGAGGTAAAACCCTGTGCGGACACTTATTTTGACTTAACTGATCTTACATTGATTTTGCTTAACTGATGGTGAAGGGCTCATTTGAGCTAAACACAAAGAAAATGCTCATAAATTCAAATTAAATGCTGGTGTTTTCTTCAGGGCTTTGCCTCATCTTGGCTAGTAAAAGGATTCAAATGAAGTTAAAGCTGGTATAGTTTTTATATCAGCTAGTCTTGGCTTAGAAACCTGTGGGCCTGCTTGTGCCGACTCATCATCGCTTGTAAATGGATTTCATTTTGATCAAAGCCAGTGGAGCCGATGTTACTCTCTCAGCCTGCTGGAGAGGGACCCCTGAGGTGACGTCAGCTGAGGGAAGAGTCACTGACTACAGCCAACATGTCGCAGAAGAACTTCAAAGCCAGATCCGTAGGCAACCTTGGCTAGGAGCAGGGAACAGATCCAAGGGAAAACATGAGGCAGGCAGGCTTGGCTTTCTCAACAAAATCTGTGTTAAGAGACAGGCAGGTAAGAAGAGCTTTAGAAAGGCACTGGAAAATGGGAAGAAGGAATGGAATAAACTGCACAGCCAGAGCAACAAGTGGTCCCATGGTGCAGATTTCTTAGGAAGTCTCTTACTCAAGACACTGTGTTTTTTAATACATTCATAAAGTTCCTCTGAGAACTGTGGCTGTTTGTAGTGTGTTTGAAGGAGCACACAAACCCACTGGACAGTGGAGAAGCCATCAAAGGAGATGAAGATCCAGGAGCCACACTGTGTAGACAAAGTACAGCAGCAGGGACAGCAGAGGAAGATTAAGCAAGGAAAGCATTAAGCCATATTGTATGCCTATGATGCCTACACTGCTGGATTTTGAGGATGGCTAAGATGGGACAAGCTACCTGTGAGTCAAGATCCTTTCAGGTAGTCCTATATGGAGGAGTCTGGTGCAGTATCTTGACAGCCAGAAGAAGAAACGAGGTGGTTATCTGCCTCCCAGCCCAATGAGGCCAATGAAGATGGTGTAAGGATGTCTGGTGAAAAGTGCTGCCAATGGATCATGACCTAAAAAGCTAAGTGATATCTCACTAAGGAAATACTCAGAATAACTACAGCTCTGCTGAAACACCATGAAAAGAACTGCAAGCACATGCAACTGTCATAAAAACTTCAGTCCAGAGATGAAAGAGAAAGTAGATTTCTTGCAAGGATTTGCCATCTTAGGAGGGAGGGAAGGAGGCAGAGGTGGCATACTCAGGTGTGGAAATTTGGTGTAGAAAACCACCAGCTATTCGAGTTCAGAGAGGCAAAAGATTTTTGAAGGTAGAATTTGAGCTGTGTAGGAAAAAATCAGATGGTGGAGCTTTTCCCCTAACTTACAGACACAACATGTGCTTCTAATACAGAAACTACAGTAGAAGCTAGAGTTACTGCAAGGCTGGGCATACTAATGAATCAAATTGTCTCTACACAACTTCAAAGGCTTTGTGAAGAAGCAGGAATAACTAGAAATGTACCAGTAATGGCAAGGACAACGTGGCTGACACTGGGTGAAAGCCAGCGAGGGTCTCTTAGTCGACAGAGAGGTGTAGAGTGCATGGAAAAAACTGAGAGAAAAAAAAAAATCATCTGGTGGGGATGCGCAGCAGAAGAGAAAGAGTAGCAGCAGCCTCAAGATTGGTGAGGAAAAAAGCAAAGCAGAAAGGGCTGGGCAGAAGAAAAAAGGCTGAGCAATGCTCAGTTAGAAAATTTGCAGACAAAGTTAAAAGCAGTTCAAGCAGTAGCAAGGAGAGGAAAGTAATAGAAAGGGTTGCAAATGGTCAGCAACGCAGATAGCAAACTTCAACTTGGAAGCATAAAAAAAGAAATATGATCTAGGACGCTATGAGAGAAATAATTTAAAGCAAGATATTCTGGGGTAGGGGAATGATCTGGGCAAGGTCCAGAACTGCCGTTGATGAGTTAATGAAGAGGTGGGAACAGCTTGTCTTTAAGCAGAAGTCTGAGAGCAAAAGTATCTGCCTCTCTTCCTTGCACCACCACATTGTCTCTTGAACGACTCCTTTGAACACCTCCTGTGCTTTAAGCACTTTGCCCCTGAATTGAGGATTTCCCATCTCACACACATGCTTGTAAGATGTTCAGCTGGGACTGTGGCACCCCACGGTGCTGCAAGCCACCACACACCATTTCGGTGAGCTATCTCGTTTCAGGGGGTGCATTGACAATTTGACTCAGTGATCTTAGAGGTCTTTCCCAACCAAAACAATTCTATGATTCTATGATACTATGATTCTATGATTTGAGGAAGATAAAATCAAACACAGATGGCAGAATTGGAGTGGGGGACTGAAGTGATAAGTGATCTTAGAAGTCTTTTCCAACCAAAACAATTCTATGATTCCATGATTCTGTGATCTGCATCCTCATGGCATACCTTATGGCTTTGTCACTGATAGGTTTGCTCTGTGTTGAGTTTGACTGAATAATTGACCAAGTTTTTTGTTCTAGCTTCTGACTTTAAGGGTGTTTTGGTTGTTGATATTGAAAGGACTTTAATGTTTGTTTGTTTGTTTTTTACTTCTCGATTTAATATATTGCACCTAAGGAAGTGGAGTTGCTATCCCTGAAGGTGTTCAAGAAAAGACTGAATGGGGCACTTAGTGCCATGGTCTAGTTGATGGGACAGGGCTGGGTGATAGGTTGAACTAGATGATCTTGGAGGTCTCTTCCAACCTGCTTGATCCTATGATCCTAAGTGAACCAATGCCTCTCCACTGTATTTTTTTATCTGAAGGGATAGAACTTGACTCCATTCTGCTCCTGTTTGCATCTAGAGGGGACTAAAAGTGGTGTTCTGAGGGAAGAAGAAAGGTGAAACAAGGAGTTCAGTGTCCCAGAATGCCTCCAGAACCACTTGGGTGGGTGAAGCCTGGAGGCATGCTTTTATTTGCCCCACAATGGAGAAATTCAAAAGCACTTTGCTCTGATCTCTATGGGCTAAGGTGCATATCTACTTTCAGAAAGGCATAACCCTTTTCAGAGGTAACTTAGTCATTTAATCTGGGTGACTTCCAATAAGACTTGGGCTGGTAGGGAGTTCCTAGAGTGCAGCTTACTGCCCACGTTTGCTAAAGATGGTTTCTCTCTCTGGCAGGAATTAGATGCCAGGTTTTGTGTGAACTGTGGTCTCCACACTGTATAAGAGACTCAGAGAAATACCTTTGGAAATTTGAACTGAAAAGTGGAACGGTGGGACAGTCTTCCCAAAGCACGCTGAGAGCCCTGTTAGCTAAAATAAGAGTCTTTGATCTCAAGTCTGTGAGGAAATAGTGTTGCAGTTGAGAAGAGCTGAGCTGATTGTTCTAGGAAATGTTTCTCTGGTTCAACATACCAAATACTCCTTTTCCAGAGTTTGGTTGGTGTCCATCTGATTTCTGAGCTTGTTCCCATGATTAAGTTGAGGGCAAGAGCAGGAGGGCATTTTCTTTGAAGTGCAATTATGGCTTCGACCTCCTCGAGATAAAAAAGTGCTCAGTGGGGTATGTTGGAAGCAAACATTCTATTGATGCATCTTGCTGGGTTCTTCTGAACGAGTCTTCCCTTTGACAGTTGCAAATCCCTGCAGATCTTTCAGTGAGCCCCTTAAACAAGCCACAGAAAATGACCATTAGCATCACATCATCGTGCAGGATGCTCCAAATAAATGGGCTGTCAGAGTTTCCCATTTACAGCTAGTGCATGGACCTGACATGATCCCACTGCAAACCCACGAGGCCATCATGGAGCAGCTGGCAGCCAGCCCATGATGCAGAGCTGCCCTGACTGTGGCTGTGGAGGACGAAATGTTGCTGCTGCCATGTGGGAGGCCCAGGGCTCAGGAGTCAGCTCCTGGGGCTGGGGCCCCTCAGAGGGGACACTCATTCTGCTCAGAGGAAAGTGCAGCTTTCACTGCCTCCTCTCCAACCCTCCTTCCTTCTCTCCTTCCATTTTTTTGCCCTTCTTGCTTCTCACAGCTGTCGCCTTCGGGAGTCAGCCTTGATATGGGAGGAGGCCACCTTCCCCTCAACGGAAGGGTGAGGGCAGCTGCGCCTGCTCCAAATCCACAAGTAGGGGAGATGAATAAGGGACAATAAAGTTGGGGGCCTCAGCACAGGCAGAGGATGAGCACATCTGTCCTTGGAGGCGAAGCCCAGCTCTGTGTTTTGGGGCTGGTGTGGCTTGGATTGCATTGCTATAACTGGGAAGGTAGAGGAAAAGGAGGGTGCCAGCATTTGGGTGCCTCCCCTCCAAAGGAAGTTTGAAAAACAGTTAGCAAGTAGCTTTTGTTCCTACGTTGTCCTCAAACCAGTCTTTTGTGCATGTATACACACACACATGTACCCACATTGATTTTACTTGTGGACATCATAGCTGGCCAAAAATTATCCAAGAGGTCTCAGAAATAGACAGATGTACACATCTGTATATTCACCTATAACACCTTGAGGTAGAGGACAGTCACCTCAGACCTGCTGCTGTAGGTAAGCAGGTACCCTCTGCTTACCTGCACTCACAGGTACCCAGTCACATCCAAAGTACTTAGAGATGAGCCACTTGTACCCTAATAAAACACTTCAAAGTGAAGGAGCAAAAGCAACCTGAACCTCTTTTGCAACACCTCCCCCCCACCCCACCCCTAGCTCTTTTTGGTTTAGTTGTTTTTCTTTCTAGGAGAACTGTTGTGCAGGTAGAAGAGAGAGATCATGTTTAAATAGCTGTGCAGATCCATTTAGGACAGTCGAGATGCAATTCTGCAAAACTCTAGGATGATGCCCCCACAGATGCAGGCAGCATAGGTGGATTTTGCTGTCCTGCGAGGAAGTGGACAGAGGGAGCTCTGAGCAGTTGGTAACTCTTGGAGCAAGGGATCGTAGATACCCCGACACTGTACCCAAACTCTCGCAGGCACAGCTTCAGGGGCTTGAAGGGGAGGTGGAAGTAGGATCTGGCAGGGCTGGGCTGAGCTGAGAGTCCTGGGAGCGTCCAGAGCTGCCCCGAACCCCTGTCCGACTCGCACCGCTCCGGCGAGCGCTGAGTTTTATTCCTTTATTTCCTTTATCATTTTAGTTTCTAAAGCATGGATGATTTAGACCCGAAATTATTTAGGTTGTATCGTTTGCGGAAATAGATGTGTCGTGCTTGAACAGCAAACCCGAGCTTTCCGAGAGTCCCCAGATTTCCTTCCCACCCCACTATGCTTCCCAGCCCCGGCTCCCCGCTCTAGTTCGCGTCGATCCTCTGCAAGTCGGCATCTGAGGGAAGCCGAAAGAGTTCTGTAATGGGCTCATTAGCCGGGTTGAACACAGGCTTAGGTAACAGGGATGGAGCAATACTGAGAATTAGTTTGGAGGAAAACATCAAATGGAAAGGCTCTGACAAAGCTCCGCTTGGCTCTAACTCAGCCGAGGTGCCGTCAGATACCAAGATTCAGTTCCCCGTGGCTTCAATTGGGATTTTTTTTCGGTTGCTCTCTAATTTGCTCCTCGTACTGTGTTGCAAGTACTTTCAGGCTCGTTTTAAAGGGCGAGAGATTTCGTTCAATTTTTTAGGAGAGGGATTTTCAACTTTTTTTTATATCGGGGCACGGGATCGTTTAATTTCTGTTTGACTTTGAGGAAAGCGTCCGTAATCCCTTGCTGATTAAAAAAGAATAATCAGGCAGGTTGTTGTTTTCCTTCAAAGATAGCAATTTCTCTCGCAGAGGCGAACTCGGAGCTGAATTTAGCCCGGTGGGAAAGTCTCCAGAAGAGAAGGAAAAAAAAAGGTAGCGAATATTTTAGGCTAATGTCACCCTCTGTTGAACTCTGGCAAGTGGCTCTGAAGGCAGAGAGCTGTCGGAGCTGGTCTGCTATTAAGTAGTAGAAGAGGGGTCCGCCTCTACCTTCATTTAATGTTTTTAAACCCTTCGTGGGTGTCTCTGACTTTTTAGACTACGGACGTGGGTTGACAATAGGCGCTTAGAGTCCTTGCTTTAAAAAGCTGCTTGGCGCTTAAGCTGACCACTAGATAATCATCTGCATGTAGAGTGGGCTACTGACACTAAATACCACGACAGCCTTGCGTTTCACAGCCCCCCTGCGCCTCTCGCCTCGCAAAAAGGTGTGTTGTTTTAGGTTGTTTTTTTTTTTAAAGGTGAATTTGCTTGTTGTCTGGGTTGATTTTTTTTAGTTTGGGTTTTGGTTTTTTGGGTTTTTTTTTTTTTGGTTGGTTGGGTTTTTTTTTAGCAAAACAAAAAAAAAACACTTCTTTTGTTTTTTTGGCGTCTCTTCTTCTTGACTTTTTTTTTTTCTCCACGGTTTTTTGAGGAGGAGAGCATCCCGGGCGCCGCGCAGCAGATAGCCAAACGGGCAAGGAGAAGGGAGAAGGGAATTACTCAGTTTGGCTGCATCTGCTTGGGAGCACTCGCGGCTTGGCCACAGGCAAAACGCGACGTGTGTGTTTCACCTAAACCGAGACTAACGCTATGCTGGTGTAAACCACCCTCACTTCTCCACACCCCACCCCCGCGCTGAACCACCAAAGAGGGGCTGCTGTGGAGGCATTAGACCGATCTCCTTCACTCCCTTCCGAGGCCATCCTCGGAAACGGGAGCGTTCCCTTTGCCCCACGGCTGCAGCCGATGGGAGAAGTTTTTTAATCATTTGCAAATATCTAGCCCCTTCTTTTTAATTTTTCCCCCCACGCGTATTTAACTCATGTCCAACTACCTCCTGCGGGTAAACCTGGCTTAATCTTTACCATATATTGCGTTAAGGGACGCAACCGATTTCTTCGCACTCCGAACTCAAGCCCGACGCGCTTAAAAGTGAACTACTTTATACAATTATACAAATGCATCCGAACGAAAGAAAACTTTGCGTCTGTGGCTTTTCACTCCGGGGTCGCTTTTGTTCTCCTACCGACAAATGCGGCGCCTCTGGCCCTACCGAAATTGCCGAAAACTAGACTGTTCTCCCGAGAAAGTTTGATGTTTCTAACTGCAGTTCCTGCGTCTCCCAGTAGGCGGCACAAGAGCTCAATTCTTCGGGTGACCACAGGCGAACAGCTCCTCTCTCTAATTAAGCAGCCAGAGTTTTAACAGCTATTTTAATATTAATATTAATAACAATACATACAATAATATCAATAGCCAAGGGAAAGGGCAAAGGCAGGGAGTAAAGAAAGGTGGCAGACGGCCGGCCGCTAGATGCAGGCATCCCTGTACACACCAGTGCGAAGCAGCACTTCACAATTAACACAAACTTGTATACGGGATGAACAAAAAATTCCCACACGCACACACCAACCCAAATGCTGTCGTGCTACGGGGCTCTGGAGTTATTCTGTAGGGGTTAGGCTGAAATGCTCTAATCGCAGCACGAAATAGGAAGGCGTCAGCGAGCAGGGGCACGGGGCGGCTTTGCTCTGCCTGGCCCCGACTACCCCGAGGTGCCGTTGCAGGGTGAACCTGCAGCCCCCCGCAGCTTTTTGTCTCTGAAAGGCTCTTTTTGTGCGCGTGTGCCTTCTCTCCATTCGCCAGCACCGCTGCCGGGGAACGTGAAGTGACAAAAATCCCGGCCAGTAACTCATTTCCCACTTAATTTTATTAAAAACCCAAAAAACTTATGGCGCTGATTAGAAAGTTTTAAGGCAAACGTAAATTTTATTGGAAATGTTTTATGAAGCCCTCCATTTAATTACTAAAAGACAAACACACACACACACCTCCGTATAACTTCTGCAGAGGTCGGGGAGGGGGAACGAGCAGTCACTCCCTCGCCACTGCGGGCCGCTCCCGCGGGCTGCCGGAGCTTCGATCCCGTTTCTCCCGCCTCCGTCGGGCTGCCGGCGGACATCCAGGGCCTGAGATATTATGCTGGGGTGGCACAAACTGACCACCGGCCGGATCAGCCGTTCACTGTTTCGAGAGTCGGGAGCTAGTAAACAAACCTCGAAAACTCCCGGCGCTGCGCTTCATCTGCTTACTTAAGTCCCCTCCAGTTAACCTCCTTTTATTACCACTTTCCCCCCCAGCCTTGGGTCTGCCCTTTAATATGTCTTTAAATAGGGCTGGTTTAGGGGTTTTGTGGGTTGGGGGTTTTTTCCTCCCTCATCCCTCTTCCAACTGTTTCATCACGCTGTGACTTTTCGGATATCTCCCCACGTATCTCTTCTTCCCCCCTCCCTCTCCCCCTTATCTGAAGCATTCCTGGATTATCTCTCGGTCTCCTTTCAAACGCTTTCTTCTGCGGTTTCTTGTTTGTCTCTTCTGCTTGTTCCTATTTCAGTTTTCAAATTTCAGTATTAATGGTGAAAGAGCGCACTCGGATGCTAATTTACACACACAGAGCCCCCCTCCTCTCCTCCCTCCCCACAAATCCCTGCTAGGAAAGCGGCAGGGAAGCCAGCTAGAAAACATTGGATTGTTCTTAGGTATGACTAATTCTTTCCTTAAGCTGGGAAATTCAGCCTGATTAAAAGCCTCATTTATTATCCGATAAGCAAATGGACCCAGATTCCACCTCGTGGAGGAGGCTCCCTTGCTCCCCAGACGCGCTTTTCCCCCCCTTTTTTCTCCCCCCACCCCCAGGCTTCGTGGACCTCTCCTCGAAAGGCCCATTTCCAGCCGGGAAGAGGGTGCTCGGGGTTCTTGGGGGGCGACGGGGACCGCGCAGCAGAGCGCAACTTCCCGTGCTCCGCTGCGAGGCCGCTGCCCTGCCCCGCAAACAACCTCTTCGCTTCTCCTTTTCCCTTGCCTCTATTCCTCCCCACACGCCTCTTCTCTGTCTTTTTTCCGCCGTGCTCTGGGCAAGTGGCACTAGATCCTTGCAAAAACAGCAAGACTGGGGCAAAAACACTAAGAAAAGAGCCACTTTGGCTCCAAAAGGCAGAGCGGGGAGAGATGCCGCGCAGAGTCAGTGCAGCCGCAGCGGGAGTTCAGCGAGACAGCGCGGAACTGTCCATTTGCTTCCCCCACACTCCTCCTTTTTAACAGATGATTAATTAGTGCCTGGATTAATTTATTTCATTATTTTATTTTTTTTTTTCTTTATGGCCGGTGTATCGGAGGCGGAGAAGCGCGCAGCAAGCCCTCAGACTAATAACTGTTTGCTAATTGTAAATCCCTTATCCAGAATGAGGTTTGGCCAAACAATTTGTCCAGCTGTAATGACGCTGTAAAAGTGTTTTAAGCCAGTTTGCGCCGAATTAATCTCCTAAAGGGCCTGGTGGAGACGTCTAAAATGGGGTTGTTGTGGGATTATTTTTTTTTCTTCATCATTTCTTTTTAGAAGGAGAAAAGAAAAAGGGATGGGGAGAAGGCATCTCGGGGGAGTTGAGATGCAGCTTCCTCCTGCCAGAGATCTGTGAGGCTGGGAATCGTTACCGAGCGCCGTTCCTCCGGTAAACGGGTAAAGGGATCTTACCTCACTGCCAGGGGTCGGCTCCCACCATGGGGCGGGGGTGTTAGTGTATGAAAATGGCTCTTACCTGAGAGGTCTTTATTTCCCTCGCCGGGCTAAAAGGCTGGTCCTACTGGAAAGGGGAATGGGGGGTCGAAACGGGTTTCCCCGAAGTTTAAGACGTGGCGGCGGGGGCCATCCCCGGTACCCGGGTAGCGCGCCAGCATCAGCCCTATCCTGGGGGGGGGGGGGGAGGTACCGGAGGACACCGCCCCCTTCCCCATCATCTCACTCTGTGTATGTGTGTATTCTCCCTTTTCCTCCCCTCATTTCTCGGGGAGGGGGGGGACGGACGACGACGCAGTAGATGCGATAGGGTTGGGGTCTGCAGGTAACGACGGGGTGGCGGGGGTTAAGGGTTTGGTTCTCCGCTGCCAAACCGTCGGGGGACTAAGGGATGGTTGTGCTTTTAGCTGCTGGGATGGGGGTACAGGGAGGGTGTTGAAAAGGCAGCGTGGAGCACAGCTAGGGATGCGGGTGAGGGGGGTGAGGGAAGCGAACCGGAGCGCCCCGCGGGCAGTGGTCCCGCTGGCTGCGGGGCACCCCGGTTCGCTTGCACCATCCCCCCCCCGACCCCCCCAGTGTCGCGCCGGTCCGAGCCCCGCTTCCCACCCGGACCAATCACAATGCAGCCTATCGTTGATTGGTCAGCGGCGGCACAGCGGCGGCGGCCGGGGGCTGGGTGAGCTCACTCGACCGGCGGCCGCGGGGGGAGCCCAGCGAGGGGCGGGTTGGCGGCGCGGCCCCCGGTGTGTGCGTGTGTGTGTGTGTGAAGGGTGGGGGGACGGACGGACGGGATCAGACAAAGGGAAGGGAAGCGGTGAAGGGAAGAGGGGTGACAGTGATTGGGGAGTGGAGGGGGGAGCGAAGGGAAGGAATGAGGGAGCGGGGGCAGATGACAAGCAGTGTTTGAGGGGTAGAGGTGGCGGGGTTGAGGAGGGGAAGAGGAGGAAAGCGTCGCTGCGCGGCCTCAGGGCGGTTCGGCGCGCCCCCCTGCGCCGGTGGCGGAGTTGCTAGAGCCCAGCGCATTGTGTAAGACGCGACCTGTTATGGCCACCACTACTTCCGGGTTCCCGCAGTCTGCTCCAGCCCGGCGCTGCGCTGCGCTGGCCGCGGCGGTGGCGGCGGAGGACGCCCGGCAGCAGCGGCAGCGGCGGCGGCGGCAGCAGCGGCAGCGGCAACAGCGGCAGCAGCGCCTCTTTTCCTTTTTCCCCCCCTCCCCTTTTCCCCTTCCCTCCCTCCCCTTCTCCCTCCTTCCCTCCCCTCCCCTTCTCCCCTCCCCGCTGCCCTTCCTCTCCGCGCCCGCCCCGCACGGCAAACCCCGCGCCCGGGCCCGCCTCCGTCTCCGCCAGCCTCGCCCGGCCAACCGCGCAGGGGCAGAGCGAGCCGGAGCCGGCGAGGAATTAGGAGCGATCCGAGGAGGAGCGAGAGAAAAGAGAAAAAAAAAAAAAAAAAAAGAGAGAGAGAGAGAAAAAACCCCAGCCAACAAAAAAAAAACTAAAAAAAAAGGCCAACCAAAAAAAAACCAACAGCCAACCAACCAACCCCATCATCATCATCATCATAACCATAATAAAAGGAGAGCCGGCGCGTTAGAGAGCCTTTTTAATTTTTAATTTTCCCCCCTCCTCTTCCTCCTCCTCCTCCCTCCTCGATTTAAATTTTTTTTTTAATTACAAATTTTTTCTCTTTTTTTTTTTTTCCTTTTTTTTTTTTCTTCCCCAAAAAAATTTTTTTTGGGGGGTGAGCGCGCTCGAAAAATTACCATTTTTTTTTGAGGTGTCCTGCGCGGTGGGAGCACACGCAGCGGATCATCATCAGTCATTCACCACCTTGACAACCTCGCCTGTGATTGACAGCCGGAGTGGCAAAAAGCCATGAGACTTGGTAGTTGGGTTTGAGGGGCACTTTAAAAAAAAAAAAAGAAAAAGAAAAAGAAAAAAAAAACTGATTTGGGGAAAGGATATTTGCTTTCGCCCCGCTGCTGTCTTGGAAACGAGAGAGGGAGAGTAAGAGAGAGAGACAGGGAGAGAGGAAAGAAAGAAAAAAGAAGGAAGGAGGGAGAGTTGATTTTTTTTTTTTTCTTCTTCTTCTTCTGATTTTTTTTTTTCCTCCTTTTTTAATGCTGAGTTACCGTATCGCTTCGCTGAGATCCAGCAAGCAGAAGATTTTACTCGATTGCTTCCATTGCTGGCGACGCTAAGGGATTTTTGCATTTTTGGGGGGGGGTGAGGGGGGGGGAACTTCGCGTTTCTTTCTTTTCACACTGGCCTTAAAGAGGATATATTAGAAGTTGAAGTAGGAAGGGAGCAAGCAGGCCGATGGCGCAAAGGGTACGTATTAAAAACCAAAAAATAATGGATTTTGAATGTGAAATAATAATACTGAAACGTGGCTTGACAGAGAGGCTGCGAGGGGGGAAAAAAAGTTTCTTTTCATTTTTTTTTCTCTTCCTCTTTGGAGCGGGGGGCACAAAGCGGTGTCCTGCAGCGGGGAGGATTTATCACTGGTACTTGTAGGCTTAAAACCTGTATATATTGATATTTTCTTGGTTCTTTTACTCCCCATCCCGGATCTCTCACGGAAAAGGCAAGCTCTATACATTAATGACATGCAGGCATGTAAGTGAATATGTCCGAGCCTCTGTATTTGTTGGGTTTGTAGCTCTAGACCTACCAATGTCTTTTTTAAAGTCACCAGTGCTTGAAATACTTGAATGTGTGCATGTCTCTGAGCATTTTGCTGTATTAAGTGATGATATGCTGCTTCAATTTTGGAAGGTAACTTCTAGCTGAGAGAGTAAGCACAACTTTTTTTTTTTTTTAATTATTTTTTCTGCTTTTATATTTTCAGTTACAAAAGGTGCAGTGCAGTGGAGGGGGGGGGGGAAAGAGCTCTTTTTAAAAGAAAGTCACTTTAATTGGAATTAGAGGTTAGCAGCATGCACTGCCCATGTGTATTGTTGTTTCTATTTTAGATGCGAGCTCCTGTGTTGTTAGGGTTTTTTTTTCCCCCCTTCCAACTACCTCCTAAATTGAAGTTTTGTAGAGAAATTAAAAAAAAAAAAAGAAATCAGCCAGAGTCGGGACGAGGAGGGATTTGAGGAGGGAAAAGAAGTTCACTTGGAAAAGAAGTTTTCTTGCCTAATTTGCCTGCAGCCCCTCCGAGTGCTGCTTGGGAAAGAAAGTTCTTCTGCTGACAACTTGCCTTTTACTCTTTCGGTCCAAGCAAGTGTCAGGGATCTTTAAAAGTGTTTATTCACACCTTCGCTTTAATAGATGAAAAGTGGCCGTTTCCCCCCGCTGCCTGGGAACCGCATTAGCTTTCGCTCCTTAATCTTTAACAAAGAAAACCTTTTTTTTTTTTTTTTTCCTTAAAAAAAAAAAAAAGAGGCATTCCCAAAATCCCGAGAGCCCGGGCAAACGTTTCCAGCTTTTCGGCTTTAAAAGTGCATTCGCGTGGAATTGCTGGAAACTCCAAAAGTCGTTCTCTTTTTTTTTTTTTTTTTTTTCCTTTTTCTTTTTTTCCTTCTTCCTCATCATATTTTTTTTTCCTTTTCTTTTTTCTTTTCTTTTATTTCTTTTTTGTTTTTTCTTTTTCTGGTCGGTGCGAACTTTTTTTGCATCCTCTTGCTGGGTTAGGTACCTGACTTCTTATCAGCAAGAAAAGTTTAGCGAAGGGACGCTTGGGCTTCGGCATCTGTCTCCGTTCACAAGGTGGGGTTTGGGAGGTTTGGGCATGGGGAGATCTTTTTCCTTTTTCTTGGTTTGTTTGTTTGGTTTAATATTTTAAGGTTTTTTATTATTATTTCTTTATCCTCCGTCCTGAACTCGGAGAATTTCTAGTCGTGCCAGGCAACCGGGCCGGAGCAGCCCCGGCCTGGGGAGGTGATTCGCTCCCCAGGGCCGGCATGGGTATTTTGGGGGTGGAGGAGTGAAGAACCGTCGTTGCAGAGCCTGGGCTCACTCCGGGGTGGGGGGGGGGAAGTAGCTTCTCCCCGGGGAGGAGGGGGGAAGGACGGGACGCTGGGAGCGGGGCTGCTGCCTCCCCCACCTCCTTTTTCCCCACCTCCCTGAGATCTTCCCCCCAACCGCTTCTCTGATGCCTGTCTGCTCTCTTGTGCCCCGCAGTACGACGAGCTGCCCCACTACGGCGGCATGGAGGGGGTGGGCATCCCCACCACCATGTACGGGGACCCCCACGGCGCCCGCCCCATGCAGCCCGTCCACCACCTCAACCACGGGCCGCCGCTCCACTCGCACCAGTACCCGCACGCCGCCCACGCCAACGCCATGCCCCCCGCCATGGGAGCCTCCGTCAACGACGCCCTCAAGAGAGATAAAGATGCCATCTACGGGTAGGTGCCGCGTAACTTGCGCGGGGTAGAAGCTTGGGTGGGGGGAGAAAGGGTAAGGGGATGTGCGGGCCGGGCTGTTTCTGCACGGGATGGGGAAGGGTAGCTTGGGGTAGTACTTTTAACTTTTAGTAGCGTTATAAAGATTGTTATTACTATTTTGAAAAGAGGAGGGAGAGAGAAAGAGGATTAGGGGTGCCTCTAGCACGGGGAACAGCGAGAACTCCGGGAAAATAGGAGCTGGATGTTGCTGAAGAGGCAGCAGGCATCACCCCGGCAAAGGAGGAGGAAAAGGATGACGAGGAGGAAGAGGAGGAAAATAATATTCCTAGGGCACAAAACCTGTGCCGAATGGTAAAATCCCTGCAGGGAGTTTGGGAGCAGGGAGAGTTTGGAGTGCTTCACCCAACTTTCTACCTCGTTCATCTTTTCTTTGAGGGATGAAGGGGAGAACTCAAGGGCTGCTGCTCCTCTCTCTTTCACACACCACCCCCTTTTTTTTTTTATTGGTGGTTGTTGTTGGTTTATTTTGCATGTTTGTTTTTTCTTTGAATTTTAACATTTTAAAACTTTTTTTTAACCTGACAACATGGAATGTTGCTCGATGTGGCAGCTTGCACAGCAGTTTCTAGGCCCTTGTGATGGGGAGCTGATGGGTTACACTGGGAGGCAGATGCTTTTAAAACGAGTTTGAAGGGAAGTTTTAAGAGCCCTTTTAAAATCCACTTCTTCTCAAACAGAGAGGAGAAGAGGGGGGGGTGGTGGTGTGTAAAAAAAAAAAAAAAAAGAAAGAAAAGAAAAAAACAACAAAAAACCCCAAACAAAACTCCCCAAAACCATGCAGTTTGCTTTCTTTTAGGAGTCTATCAGAAATCGGTAGGGTTGAAGTCAAGTGATGTTCGGTACCCAAAGGGGAAAAAAAAAAAACAACCTAGGAAAAGAAAGTATGAAGCCCTGGGGGGAAAAAAAAGGGAAAAAAAGACCTCCCTGTTATAAATATACATATATATACGTGTGTGTGTGTGTGCCCACGCTTATTTATTTATTTAAATTATTAAACGGCCGAGGGAGCCAGACGCACACAGCCCTTCTCCTGGGGAGGCTTTTAAAGCTGGGAGAGCCCAAAAACACCTGGATCCCAGCGCAGCTTGGGGGAAGGGGTGAGGGAAGAGCAGAGGGCCAGGCTGTGCAGCCTGGCTTGGTTAGCACTGAGTGGGTTTAGGGGCTTCTTTGATTTTGTCATTTGGAAGGGAGTTGTTTCTCTTTTCCTTTTGCCATTTCCCCCCTCCCCCTTTTTTTTTTTTCCTTCTATCTCTGGGATCCCTCCCCCCATCCTTTGCCTCCAGCAAATCCTCCAGCAGAAAATGGGAATGAAAAGCGTGAAAGGCAGAAGTGCACATCCAGAGATTTTTTTTTTTTAATTATTATTTCCTAAAGACAAGGAAAGTTAATTCAAAATGGCTGCTAGGACCGGCTTGGGTTTTATTCTTAGCTTGTCCTAAGGTTGTATGAGCAGTATCTGCGAGCAGATAACAGTGAAGGGCCGAGGAGAGGCAGGGGAGATGTCGGGCTGCAGGCTGTGGGAAGGGACTGGGAGGCGACGGTGGGGGGTGTCAGAGGCCCCCTCGGTGTGTACCCCCTTCTCCAGGCAATCTGCTGCGGGGCTAGCTGTTGTTGTGTTTGGGGTTTGGGGGCTGTTTGTTGGGGTTGGGTAGTTTTTTGTTGTTGTTGTTATTTGGGTGTATTTTTGTGGTAGGGTGTTTGTTTTGGGGGTTGGGTTTTTGGGTGGGTTTTTTTTGGTTGGTTTTATTTGTTATGATTTTATTTTTCTTGGGTTTCCCCCCCCCCCTCTCTGTGTGTGTGTGACTATTGTATTTTCTTTCAGACACCCCCTGTTCCCTCTTTTAGCACTGATTTTTGAGAAATGTGAATTAGCTACATGCACACCCAGGGAGCCCGGGGTAGCGGGAGGCGATGTTTGCTCCTCTGAGTCTTTCAATGAAGACATAGCAGTGTTCGCCAAACAGGTCAGCAAAAAAAAAAAAAAAAAAAGAAAAAACAAACCCAAAAACCAGCAAACAAAAAAGCAAAAACCGGGTTGAAACTGTTAACAAAAAGAAAAAAAAAAAAAAAAAGCGAGGAAAAAAAAATCGCAATGAGAAAAAAGAAGTCTCTGTTGAGATAAAGATGCGCATTTCCCACTCCCCCCTCTCTTGCTGCAAGAGACATTTAAAAAAAAGAAAAAAAGAAAAAAGACAAGCCCGACCAAAACACAGGGAACAAAACTCGGGAAATCTCGGCATTTATCACCCCCTTAAAGAAATGAATGGAGCGGAGCCTAGCCGGGAGTTTCGCTGCGCGGCTCCCGAGCGCCGGGTCGGGCTTTTCCCGGGAAGCTCCGTAGGTATTTTTCGGTGTATTTGATTCCACTTGTTCAAGTGTTTGGCTTGATGTACTAAAATCCAGCAGTCAGGGCTTTGCACGAAAGGTTACATAATGGACCCGACAGTGTAATGAAGCAAAAAATAATAATGTCTGCTTTTGCTGCTTCCATATTTCAAATCTTTTTATTATTTATTTCACCACCCCCCTCTCCCCTTTTCCTCCCCTTTCTTATATTTAGATCCGAGCAGAGAAACCCCTCTTTTCTTCTAATCCTGAACTGGATAACTTGGTAAGAGTTAACAACACTTATTCCTTTCCCCACCCCCCCCACCCCCCCCTTCCTTCCCATTTATTTTTTAATTATTTAAAAAAATCGCAAAGCAAGCAAGCAACCAAACAAAAAAAAAAAAAAAAAGCCCTCATAAGTCTTCTGGAGAGGTGGTTTTGATGCTATTAAATTGAGTTTCTCACGTGGATTTCTTTTCTTTCCCTTTTTTTTAAATGATGCTGATTTTTATCATTACAAGTAAATAAGGTGCAATAATTGCATGGAAGTCTTAAAAAGATGTGTGTATATATATGTAAATCCCATAAGGATAGACATAAAGCAAGCCCCCCCATCCAGATGGGATCTTGTGGGCTCAGTGGTAAGCTCAGCAACCCAAGCGGAGTGTGGATTTCCCCACGCACCTTTGAAGCAGCTCGATGGGAAATGTAGAAGGTTGCTGTGGTTGGAGATGCACCCAATTTTACTGTTATTTTGTTTTCCCTTAAGGATAACTATTTTGTGGGAGCCTGGCTCCCCGTTTTTGCAAGGCGAGGAGGTGGTGATGGTGGGATTGGTTGGGGTTTTTTTTTTTGGTAAGGAAATGTTTATGATCCGTAAAATTTAGCTGCTTCGTTGCAATAGGGATCTCTTTTTTTCCTCCCCCCCCCCCCCTTTCTTTTTTTTCTCTTGGTTAACTCTAGATCGCTTCTCGTTAAAGAGCGCACAAAGCCACCGCTATTAAGTTTTAGTGTTATTGCCATAAATCAAAACAACTTTTTTATTTACTACTTAGAGAAAAGTCGAGCTACAAAGTGTGGCAGGGGCCGGCTTGTGGGAAATGTCCTCAACTCCAGGAACGAGATAAATATTCGTGTTGTTTGTATCTTTGCAGATGATTCAAGCCATACAAGTATTAAGGTTTCATCTGTTGGAATTAGAGAAGGTAATTTTTGTCTCTCTCTCCTTCTCCCTGTTTCTGTTTCTTCCTCCTGTGTTTCAGTGCTGCTGAAGTTCAGGCTTCTGGTAAATTTGCATAAATGTCTTTCTTTCTGGTAATTAGTGTCAAGACCAATCTTGGCGTCCATTTCTCTTCGCAGTTTAATTACAATTTCAGCCTCTAAACCCGGGCTCTCAAATGCCCAGGCCTTGTGTTCGTTGTAATACTTTGCTGGCTTTGTATAAATAGTTGCAGTTCTGTGGTGAGGCTTCAAATGGTTGGTTCAGCCAAGCCCCTAAAATTGGTATTTTTAATTTTTTTTCTTTTAAAGTGAAAAAATATTGTTTAATGTTTTATTTTCTGGATGGTGGCAAGGAGGAGACTTTGGCTGCGGTATAGCTGGAATGGGGAGGGTTGATTTTTTTTTTTTTAATTACTATTATTATTTATTTTTGAGAGCCATCTGCAGGTCATGCTTAGGGCATGGATTGTCCTGTAACATTTTGCAGAGACAAAGCAGAGTTGATAGTTGGTGTCTGTCTCTTGTTCCTGGGAATATTGTACATCTCCGAGCAGAAGAAAGAGGTTTCAGCCTAAATGCAGAGGGGTTTGTTGGGTTTTTTTGTTGTTTTATTTTTATTCTTTACCTTTTTAAATGTTTTTTTTCCCAAATTTGTTTTTTAATTGCTGGCTGCTTTAGAACTCTTAGGAGGGAGAATGCTAATTTCTAAGAAGGTAGTGTCACCCGAGCTCCCATTAGATTGGGAGCGCGCTCTGGTTTCCTGAGAATTTTTTACGTGTCAGTGATAGCTGGCCTAAGAAGAAAATTCCCTTTCTCCTAAAAATAAACATTTTGAGAGGTTTTTAAATAGCTGAAAAGTTTCTCAGGAGCCTTGGCCACTTTATCTAACCGTAACTGGCAGGTTGTTCTTGCGCTACCCAAAACGTGTTAAAATCCGCCCATTAATTGGAGGGGGGCTCAGGTACCAGTCTGCCAGAGCAACTGGAGATTTCAGGGCACTGGTGCCTGTGATGTATTTTGATCCATGGGGGGAAATTTTATTTATTTAAATATTTTACAAAATACTCTTCACCCCTCCCCCCCACCTCCGACCCTCTGTCCCCATACCCCTCTGGAAAGGGTTTTATGATGAAATAACCGGATTGAAATTAAATAGTTTACCTTAAATGTCACCCATGCAGGTCACCTCTCTAATGGCCACAGCTCCGGGAGCAGATGAATTTAACACGGGTGTTGAATATGTTGTAGCCTGTGAATCATCTTGTCACTGTCAATTTTCTGGGATATCTCTATTTTGCGAGAAAAGAAAGTTATTCCTAATTCTGGATGCGTCTAGAGGTCTCTGGGGGATAATTGCAGTGTGTTTCCCCTATTTAGGACTTCTGATGTCACAGGGGTGAAGGGGGGAGACTGGTTGCACTTGTCAATTTTACTTATGTATTCCTGATTATATTTTCTTCCTTCCCTCATCCCTCTCTTTTTTATTATTCCCTCCCACCCCCTTTCCTTTTTTCTTTCTTCTGTTGTGTTTTGGTGTTTTGTTGTTTGGGGTTGTTTTCTTAATGATTTTTTGTTTGTTTGTTTGTTTTTTTAACCTCTGTCATAATGTAGGTACACGAATTATGTGACAATTTCTGCCACCGGTATATTAGCTGTTTGAAAGGAAAAATGCCTATCGATTTGGTCATAGACGATAGAGAGGGCGGATCAAAATCGGACAGTGAAGACATAACAAGATCAGCAAACCTAACAGATCAGGTATGATCTCGCCAACGCCGCACACGCTGAAATTTGTATGCAGATGGCTCGCCGGGTCACTACGCCTCCTTTTTATTATTTGCATATGATTAAGTCCCTTTTAGATAAATTTCCATCGAAATGAAAATTTTTTGAATAATGTGGCTATTATTGCTTCATTAAGACTTGCTCCCGGATTCGACCTGGCGAGATGAGCTTGTAAAAGCATCGCCTACAAACTCGACCTGTTTCTTGTCGCTTTTAATTTTTGTCTTTTATTTTATTTACCCTTTACCATAATGGAAGTGCTTCTCCGGGAATGGCTGGCTTCTTGGTGGCTTAAGGAAAGGGAAAGGAAAGGCTGGGAGGCGTTTTCCCAAAATAAGAAGAAAATCCGAGATAGGTGGTCCTGGGGAAGACAGAGAGGGTTTGAAATCTAGCAAATGCTGGCTATTTTCTTCCCCGTCTCTACGGTTCATTAGTCCGTCTTGTCAGTTTTCCTTGGCCGAACGCTTTTAGACTTCAGTGAACATTGCTTTGTGCACGCCTGCCTGCTGCAAACGCGCCCATTTTATTTTACTTAATAGAAAGGAAGAAAAGAAAGAAAGGGGGGCGGGGGGTGGTGGTGTTAAGAAAAAATAAATAAACAAAAACCACCACGGAGAAAATCAAACGGGACCCCGGGTTTTAAATTCTTCTTCTCTGTCTTTCAAGTTTTTCAGCCTCTCGCTTGAGAAATACAAATATCTGAACTTCCCCCACCCTAAACCAAGCCGGCAAAGCCTTATCCTGGTCTCCAGGTTTTGTCTGGCATGGTTCAAACCTTTAATGCCGGCTTTTAGTCGATGGGGGAAACACGGACGACTTGTGAAAGCTGCCTATCCTCTCTCCCCTTCCTTTCCCCTGTGTCTGTTCCCTCTACTGGGCTTCTTGTCTTACTGTGGTAGCATTTGGGGCTAATTCAGGAGGTGCCCGGAGGTACAGTAAAGCTCCTGAATGGTGGAAGTGGCTGAGATTTGGCTTTTATGGTTTTTTTTCCCCCGAGTTGGGTGAAACTGCGGGATCTTTCCGGTCGGTTTGCTGTCTCTCAACCGAGGGGGTAGCAGCGCTTTGGCTACGAGAGAGGGGTCCCTGAACACGCGCAGTTCTCCTTTCCTCCTTGCCCCCTAACCCCCCCCTCCATTCCCAAATCCTCGACTAACCTCCCCCCCCACTCCCCAATTATTTCTTCGTAAATATAGTCTTAGGAGTAATCAGCTCCCGACTCTGGCGGTTTCCTTTTGTTCAAGCAAGGCGCAGTCAAGCAGACAGGAGTTTCCTCAGCCCCTTTGCCATTATCACCAGCACTGTCAGCTAGAGTTACCCTATAGATTACCCGACAGAAAAGTGCGTTGCAGCTGGATCTTAGGTCTTTTCTCCTCTCCTCCAAAGGTTTATCGGGCTGCTGGTAGGGACAGGGAGAGGCAGGCTTGAAGGAAGAAGGTATGGACTTAAAAACCAACCAAACAAAAAAAGACCCAAACAGACGTTTATGCAGTACTCCCCCCCCCACACCCCTTTACAATTGTGCTGCGAAGGAGGGAAAAGCAGTGCAAGGGCAGCGCTGTACCCGGCGGGGCATGGAAGATGCTCCGGGGGTTAAGGAGGTAGCCCCTAGCGCAGCGCTTTAAAGCCAGGGGAGCTTTAAAAGGAGGAGGGGGTTGTCTAGCGGAGGGGAAGCTCGGCTCGCTGCTGTTGAATAAAAATTGTAATCCAACAAGTCTAACTAGAAAATGGGTTTCTAAAAGCTCTGGAGTGCTGGGTACATAAAGCTATTTGAGCAAATTACAAGAATCGCTCAGGGGCACGAATGAAATCAACACTTTAATTGCCTCCAAAATGAAGATTTATACCCCATTTTTTCCCGACGAATCATTATTTTATTAAAGGGAAAGCTAAATAAATGAAGCTGTAGTTTTAGGGTCGTGAAGGAGAAGGGGTTCGTGTCGTGTGTGCGTGTCCCCATCCCCGCTGTCTCCTTCCCCTCCTCCCTTGTGAGCCAGGAGCGAGGATATTGCGCGCCCGCCGCCTGCCTCTTTCCCGCTACGCGGCCCGGGTGGGCCCTCCCGGGGTACTACTCCAGCCCCCGTACTGGACAGGGGTGACCGCGCAGCCTTCTCCGCATCCGCGGAGCTACGCGGGCAGCGGGGCTTCGCTTTCCCTACCGAAGGGAAAAAGCGCAAAACCCGCACTCTTCCCTTCCTGCCTCCTTCCCCCATCCCCCTCGGGCCGCAGAGGTTGCGCGGAGCGTGTGTGCGGGGAGTTTTACCGGGGGATGCACAGTCGTCGGCGTTCCCTACCCCTCCTCCCCCAGTAAACTCCAGTGCCAGGGCTGGCAGTATCAGGGCCCTAATGGTTAAGTAATAAAGTGTTGAGTGTTTGTCGCTGGGGCGGCTAATTAGGATGTCCCTGCGCGGTGCGTGTTTATGGCTGCGCGTCCCCGGGATGCGCGGGTGCGCAGGAGCCGGCTTGGGGTGGGGGGAGGTGGAGAGAGAGAAAAGGGACTGCGGCCAGGACCGGGAGGATTGTGCCCCTAGCCTGCCCAGGCTTTTGAGAGCAGTAAAAGAGTAAAGTATGTAAAAGCTTTTATTAAGGATTTCATTATGTTTTTCTCTAGTGAGGTAGTAAAGGTTATGGTTAACAGGGTAGGGGTTGGATGGTTTTGTGTTTTGTTTTTGTTTGGGTTTTTTCCTTTTTTTATTTAAAAAAATACTGGTTTCCCTTTACTTATTCTTTCCTTATAGGCCCCCTCAATGCCAGTACCTTTCAGTCTCCCTGGTTAATGGAAAGCAATGACACTAATGCTAGATTTTTTGCGAAGTAAAGCCCCGTAACACTGAGCATTGTTTGGTGATTTAACTAGCTCAGTGGCAATAGGTCACTAAAATAGCATCCTTCTCCCACGGGCACGACCTCACTGCCTGCCAGGGTGGGACCTGAGGTGTACTTGTTTACCATCTCAGCTCCAGAAGTACAAGGCAGGAGTTTGAGGGATGACTGAACTGGAGAGCAACCAGGTTCTGGGACTTTAAAAACCCAGAAGAATTGCACCCATCCTCAACATTTCAAAATAAACCTTTATGTAATCATTAGCTTTTTAAACATTTGCATGTTTAAATTTTCAAATGTTTGTCAGAGCCCAGAAAGATTTAAAACACAGCTGTTGTGTGAGGAGGGTGGAAAAACTCCCTCAGATTAAAATACAAACCAAAACAAACAAAAAAAAAAAGCCCAGCTCGAACATCAAGACACAACAGCAAAGAGCGTTTGCAGTCAGATAGCAGAAATTCAGTTTCTTAGGGAAATCCTAAACTAATCCCATGGGCCTGTTTTCTTGGAGCCACATCATCTTGGCACCCAGGTGCTCTAGTCCAGGCTGTAAAATTCCCCTACAAGAGCCTGTCTGCAGAAAGTCCTTTAAGGAAAGCAGCGTGTAAAGTAGCCACCGCATCCACGTAAAGTACATTAGCAGCACAAGGTGGGTTTTTATGGGAACAAAGCAGTACCTTCGTATGGCAGTGGACTTGTTGAGCAAATCCACGGTGGTATTCCTTGACCAAAAAAAAAATATCATAATTTAATAATGCTCAAGCCAATTACGTGTGCAGAAAGTTGTAAAGGCAAATCGGCAAAGAGCCAAATTCCTATAGGGACCAGAAGGGAAACGATCAAAAAATGAACATGAAATAAGACTTCCTGTAAGACGGTCCATAATTCAACATTATTTGACTCCACTGTCAGGGAAATTGTTGAAGGATAGTAAACTGATACTGGAGCCTCACTCATTTTTTGTTACAGTCTTAAATGTTTGCAACTGTGGCGTTTTAGATGGCGCTTCTCAGGTGATAGTACATCACATATATATATATATGTATATAATAAAGCAACACTTTATGTTGCAAGAGGTTTATTTTTAATGTGTGCAGTTGCAGGGTTTCTCCGAACAAAATGTGAATAAGCCAGCAGCTTTTTCCCCCCTTTCTTTAAAAAAAAATGTAATGGGAAAAAATGGCTTAAAATGTGTTCTCAAGAAAGAAATAATCATAAAGTGCATTGCAATATGTTGTGTGTGTGAAGGTGGATGGGTTGTTCAGGGCAATGACCAGTTATGGCTAGACTAACTTTGTCCAAATACTTCAAATATATTAGCTATACCTTGCAGCCACCACAAAAAGAATTCCTTGTGGGGAAAAATAATGCACAAATACTGAGAAACAGTGTTTTGTTTGTGGACTTCATCGCAGGTATTTTAAAACTATGTGTGGTCTTAAGCGGGTGTGGGGGGGGGGTAGCTAAAACTATCACTGTCTTGGGTGTGTGGACTCCATATTGAAGGAATGGGCATCAAAATGATAGATGTGGTGCAGAGGGTACAAGGTAGAATGAATATCTGTATAATAAAAGAGTTACAGCCAGGCAGGACTCTGAGGACAACGAAGAAAATAACATATAAAGGACTCGGAAACTTAATTTTCTTCCTTTGATTTTGTGCCACCTTGAGCCAGTGACTTCTTTTTTTGTTTGTTTGTTTTGGGGAAATTATTAATTCAGGGTTTTTTCTTTTTGCTGTGATGTTTAGGAGGTGTTACCGTGCCCAAGTTTGGCAGGCTATTTAATGTAAAGATAGAGCTTGTTAACTTATACTCGGGATCTGTCCTCATACAAAACCCCGTGGCTGAAATGGTATTAGCAAAAGAAGGTTTCATTTGCTCTGTGTTTCCATAGATGAGTAAATACATTATTAAGTAGACGTGAGATCAAATATATTCTCTTTAATTTGTGATTTCAGTTCCAGAATCTTTGCTGGGTTGGGTTTTGCTTGCTTTCTCTGAAATCATTCAAGAGCTCAAACATGTATCCGTCCTTACAACTGGTTGTAGTGTTTGCTGCTTTCCTGAAGTTGCACGTTCGGGTCCAGCTTCCCATGTAAAGATTTCCAAGCCAAAGTAACTTTTTGTTGCAAAGGATAGTTGAATTTCCTCTTGTTTTTCTGTTTTGCACCCTTTTCAATATAGAATTGGACAGAGCTAAGTTCAGACTCCAGGTAACCCTTGGAACTTGTCCTAAGCATTTGCTAGCGTATTTCAAGGTGTTCCTGTAAGCGGCAAATTGCGTCTTTGCCTTGGGGATCGCAGAATTGTTATTTCAGGGCATCTTGGAGGTTTGCAAGGAATTCTGGGGAGGAAAGAAAAGAATTTTATCTTGATTTTAGACTTTATGACTGGGGTTTTGAGTCTTCCCTAGCTGCTGGTGCACAGGTAATGGGCGCTGCACGCGGAAGGGTTGCTGCGGCCCAGAGCAGGCAATTTCAGCCCTTCCGAAAGTCAGCTTCTATTGCACTTGATCAAAAAGAGTAAGAGTAGTTGGTGCTGATGAATACTGCTTTAAAAATCAGCCACAATCTGGCACAGCTCCTTTAAATGAGAGAATCTAATTTAGAGAAACGTGTTTCTGCATTTGGGGCTGTTGGGTGCAGTGAGAAGCTATCTTGTGTAATCTAAACACAAGAAAATAAAGAGGAGAGTTGTTTCTGGTCGTGAACGTTTCTGAAGGTTTCTGGAATTGTTTCCTTTGTGTGCGCTGGCAGCGGAGAGGGAAAGTTGTGTGGGAGAAGGAGAGACTGGGGTGTAGTGCAGAGTCACCAACTCACGTCCTCAGGAGCATTACCTTGGACGTTCAGAGAAGGCTTTCACTTGTGTGGCAAAATTGGGAATTAGTGTTTGTATTTGCTGTTATATTTGGTGGTGTTTCCCCCCTGCATTTGCAGCAATATTTGAAGAGGGTAGCACTAATGGAGTGCAAATTTTGTATTTTGTCTTGTTTGAGTCTCTCTCTGTCCCTGATTAATGGCTCTGAATCTCACCCACTGCTGGTATTCTACAGTGTGACTTCAAGATAACTTTAAGTTGCCTTTACTTGCTGGCATTTGGTTAAGCTCTTCTTTGGAATTCTTAATCAAGTCGCTTTCAAGAGGGGGAAAAAAAAAGAAGAGATGTAATGCAGCCTCTGAGCGTAGGTGAGAGCAGAAAATCCTTCAGGCCAGTATTCTCAGGACTCTTTTAGGTTTGGTTTTGATCACTGGAGAACTTCAGCCCCTTTGTGGTGACCTCTGTTAGTGAGGGGTGCTCCTGGCACAGGGGATCTCCATTGCCTCCGCAGGGTCAACTGTTTGAAGTTGCTTTGCTACTGTGGCTTCATTTGTTTATTTCCAGGTGCATATATCCAGGAGTTGAGAGTTTCAGGTTCATGTGGGTCATTGAATTTACAAAGGCAGTAGGGCAAGCACGTGAGTGGTTTCTGGAGGTTACTGGATTTTGGGGTTTGAGGTTCATCAGTCGATGTTTGGGCAAATGTTGAAAATGTCAGCATTGGAGAGGTGAGTTAAAAAATGAATCTAAGTGTGTCCCAAGTGCGAAGGGCCTGTTTGCAATTAGAAAAAACAGAGGGCGAGATACTTAAAGGCACTGACACAGAGCCTGCCATTTCCTTCCTAACTTGCAGAGCACAGGGAAGGTAGGATGGAAAGAAATGGATTTGTGCCTAAAATTTGGCTGTTCTTTTGCCGAAGGTGGTAGAGGTTGCCAAAAGTCCTGGCGGCTTCTGACTTTGCTAGTGCCTTCTTGGTTTACAAAGACCTTCAAATCCAGGGCAGGTGCCACGCTGAGGAAATGTAATTTTATGCCCTGTGCTCTTTCCCCCTCGCAACCCTCCCCATCCCATCAGAGGTGATATGTTAGTCATCCATGGGTTTTGGGGATCGATAAAGGGATATCTCTGAATGGCAACAGCTCTGTAACGTGCAGGGAGTGAGAAGGGTTGAGCTAATGGTTCCTGCCCGGCCTCAAAACTCGATGAATCTCTGGGTTTGTCCACACAAGGACGCTCAGGAGAGGTAAGACAAATTGATTGGGTGTAAAATTAAAGTGCATTAGTTAAAGTGCATTGCACTATTGTGTGGATGCTCTCATTCAGAAGTAAAGTGGCCTTAGTTCACTTTAGCCTAATCCCCTTTGGAGTAGGCCACTTTTCTTTTGAATGAGAACATCCACATTAACTTTTAGTTAATTCGTCTTTCCTGCGCGTCCTGGCGGCCTTGTGCCCGCTGCTCTGGAGAGGTCCAGCCGGCTGGGTGCTGGCTCCCCGCGAGCTTTAGGTAAGCCTTTCATTAGGCACGTTCGTCTCCGCAGCGGCACTTCACTGCTGGCCTTCCTCCTCGCCCTGACCGGAGCTCTGCATCCTCCTCTTGCTCATGCAGCTTAAGAGCAACACTGTTTTTAATGCTGCCTGGGACAAAAAAAATGAAGTTTTACGATGCCAGGCATAGAGAAAGGCTCAGCCAGGCTGTGAGGTGGGGGAAGAGCTGCCTGCACCCCATCCGGGGTGGGGACTGCATTTTTGGGGGGCTGCATTTCCTAGGTGAATATGACGTTAAGGGTCTTATCAGTCCCCCTCCCGAGGAGCGTTTGATTTTGCGACAGTGGTTCAGTACCCTGGTGGTTTGCTCCCTGCACAGATAGGTTCTTCCACGTCCACTGACAAGCAACTTTTTAAAATCAGCGAGGAAATCTAGATGAATTCTTTCCAGCTGATATTTCCATCCACCACTAACTTGGAGGAGAACTAGTTTCTTCGGTGGAAAAAATACTGGTGAGAGAGATTCGGATGCTGTTTTATCTTCTGGTTTGAAGTTCACTGAGCTTGGGTTTTTGTTAAGGGTATTTTCGGGTGTCTTCTAGAGCTTATAAGTAACCTATTTATTTACTTTTTACTGGCTAAGCCATGTGTGCAAATGCTGCGCTGTGTCACACTCCTGCCATCGCCCATTCCATTCATCATAAAATTTGCAAGGCTTCTTGCATTAGTAAGCAATTTGCTATTGGAGCCTTTCCTAGAAATACAGAATTCTATTTCACCAAAGTATTGTCTTTCCTCTTCAGTCAGGGCCGAGGTGAGCTATTTTTTTTTAAGGACTCTCCAGGCACGTGTATGATATTCCCATTTGGACAGATGATCTCCAAAACTGCATTACTTCCCCCTCGGTCCTGATGGGCCATCACAATAAATTACAGTTCTCTCCTTAGTGTCACCAGGCTTTTTGAATTTGGCCAGATAATTTTGTTTGCAGTTTGGCTTTTTCTTTTATTATTGTTAATCATTATTTTAACATAAAGCAAATATGCATCCAGAGCCTCTTGGCTGAAGTAAACAGGCTAACAATCAGAGAGGTAATTCTTCATTTGCCTAAAAGAGCTGCCTGTTTTAACTTCGGAAATCCTGAGCGAGAGTAAAGCAACAGCTGATGCCATCACAGGCAGTGCACTGTATTCAAACAGCTGTACCAAATGAAAAGCTGTGGTATTAATCCTGCCATTCACAGTTTATTTAAGTTTTCCAAGCTTCTCTCATATGGGCATGGCATCAATGCCTAATTATGCCTCCTTTAGCGTTATTGGGCCCTTAATACAGAAAATTATTGTATTTAAAATTTGGAAAGCTGCATCAGTGTAATCTAAGGTTCTTGCAGCTGGCAGACGTTCAAGGAAGGAAAACTTTACCTTGCAATTTTCTTTTCAGTCGTTTGGTCTTTAGGTTTTGGTTCATTTTGGTTGTTAGCGAGAAGGTCAGATCATCGCTGGTGTTTTTAACGTTGGTTTTAAATAGCTCCATTTAAGGCTGTGTATCTCTTGGGAGAAGAAGGGCAAAGCGAATTAAAAACTCGATGGCTTTGTCTGCCATGTTTGCTGGAGTGCAGGGCTATGGCCATCTGTGTCAGGTAGAAATGGTAGAAGTGAATGTCTGAAGCCTGGCACACGAGCTGGTTTGTGTCTTCAGTGTTCTACCCTGCGCTTAACTAGGGTGAGGTCTGTCAGTGCAAGCTGTGGTTTATCCATAGATTTGAAAGTTTTGACCCCCTTGCTTGGCTGTCCATATCCTGCCCATCATGATGAGGTGGGGTGTTCAAAGATGGTCCTGGGCTTGGGTGGGATATCACTTGCTTGGAGATACTTGACAGTGACCTGAGGTGTGCACTTTTGCATGCAGAGTGACTGCTTGCCAAAGCTTGGCTAAGTATTAACCATGATCAGCCTCTGGCCAGAAACCCTTGTGAGAGGACACAAGTACTGTAGACTCAGTAGGTGGCACTTTGGTTTTAGGCTTGAGTCTCTGCTTCTTGGGGTGCAGGCACAGGGATGCACCGTGCTGTGGTGGCCTTGGCCCCCACTCACCCTTGCACCATGAAGGTATCTTGTGTAGGTAGGTTTGGCGTTTTAATGAGAGGAGTGTCTCTGTGTCTTGTAATGTACTCAATTTCTCTTGCCTACTGTTGTGCAGCATTATGGAAGAGTAGCTCCACCGCATCCTGGACATGGCTCTGTCAGTGATAGGTACAGCTGTGTCATTAGGAGGTTGTCTGAAGTCATGACTTGGCTCTCTTCTTCACATTGGCATTTTAGGCAATGCTTGACACGAACAGGGACTCTACAGCTGAGTGATGCTTCTGGGGCATCATGGTGGCAGGAGGGTGGCTGTGATGAGGACAAGAGCCTTTCAGGTGTGTGGGTGAATTGGTGGCAGGCAGCTTCCCAGTGATGCCCACTCTTTGCAGGGATGCTTGGAAAGAGCTTCCCAGCCTTTGCACAGACGCTCAGGCAGAGGTGCCTGCAGCATACTGCCCATGCAACCAGAGGCAGTGTGGCCACAGTGCTTAAGCTGTTCCTTCCTTTTCACCTCTCTGTCCAGCAGATGTTGCAGCCGTGTTACCCCAGAAGGCTCCTGCCTCTCCTCCCTGTTGTGCAAACCAATTTTATTAGCGTGGCTTCCACATAACTAGGGGAGCATCATCCTGCTTTTCCCACGTCCATGAAGTCCATAGCAGTGCTTTATGTCTTGGCTTTGTACAAGGAGTATGGTATGTACAAATGCATCCTGCTGTGTTGGTGTAACCCTTGTGAGGGATGTCTTTTTATTATTATTTTCCCTTAAAGCCAAGGTGAGGGTAGGCACACAGCCAGTATGTGCAGGGAGGATTACTTTTGTTCTTAAAGCTGTGTTTGTGTGTTGACATGGGGCTTGGGCCCTGGTTTTGGTTTTGACCAGGTGTTCAAGAGATCTTTTGGTTGAGAGCTGATAGAGCCATGCTGGAGGGGCAGGGGTGAGGAACCCCACTCTTCTGGTAACGTGACATCTATTGATGAGGTTTTGGGGCTAGACAATCAGTAGCTGATGAGGTGAGATTTTTGCTTCTCTCATCAGGTAGAGCTGATGCCTTTATTTATATGTCATATAGTGATAGCAAGGTAGAAGAGCTATATAAGAAGCAACATGGTGAAAATGATTGATTCTTTTACTCTGTGGATAGTTTAAAGAAAATAGTGCAAAGAAAATGAAACATTTCTGTTCGGTGTTGTAGAGAACCACTTAGTTGAAAGGCTGACAGTGAAGTTTGCTTTTGGTGGCTTTGTGCTTTGTTTTTGACCCCTTCTGCTACTATTTTTGCATAACTGCCACTTTTAAGACACATGTAAAGGAGGGAGGGGATAAACACTTTATGGGATAAGTATCAGTGCTGCCAGTAACTTCTGCAGAAGGAGCAATGCAGTGGGGTTGACTGGAAACATTATGGGGTGGTGGCTGATCTGCCTGTCCCAAGGTCTATGTGAGGCCATGCCATGAGCTCTACACTGCTACAAGCATCACTGAGTACACCAAAACCTCGCTGGGAGGCCACAAAGACCTCTCAGCCCAACTTTTTTGGGTGACTTTGGCAGCTGGCCATGCTTCCAAGCCATCCCTCAATGAGCGGGTGGAGACGTTGGGGAGCCACGGCCACCTCAGCCTGGTGAACCACCCCCGAAGCTCGCTGAGCTCTGGCTTCCACAGCCTGGCCTCGGTGTACTCTGTGGCCACCAATTTGCTGGCATACGACTCGCAGAGCCAGAGTGCTTGGCCGCTTCTGCCTCGCTGCAGATTTGGCTTGTTGTGAAATGGTAGAAAGTGGAGGAGCCGAAGGGTTTGGCCATGAGCATTGGAAAATGTGAATCACGGGATTCCAGTTTTAAGCCTTCTGGAGATAACGGGCAGCACGTACCGGGAGTGCGTGACTTGCAGAGAGCCTTAAAAAACAAGGCGGCGCCCTGGAGATTAAGCAAACGTTTTATAATCAGGAACAGGTTTTGTGCCCAGCGCAGCCCTTGCAGGTACCGCATCCATTCAGGTGCAGAGGTGTAGCTGGAGCGAAGCTCGTTAGGCTGCAGTTTAATTTGGTGTGTGTAGGGGGGGTGTTGAACACCACCGCAGGATGAGCAGGTCCTTGAATCCCGCTAGCACGCAGTGCGCCCCAGTCCAAGTGCATTGGCTGTTGTCAGTTAAAGAGACCTGTCTGTCGTCAGTTAGCTAAGAAAGAGTGGCTTGAGAACTGTGACAGACGCTCATGATGGAGCGGGGAAGAAGTCTGCCTCTTGGCACTATGAGGGCTGTGTTTGTGCCTTACCCTCTCCAACAAGCTCTGGCTGGGTCGATGAGATGCTGGAAATCGAAGCATTTAAGTTTAAGCATGTTAAAAGAATTTGCAGTGGGTGCCCCGATGGGTTAATTTTTGTCTTCCCCAAAGATACCACCCCCAAAATATCTGTCAGGCGAATGTTTTGAGATGTGGTTTTTACTGTAAGTAAACCCTCTCTGGCTGAGCCCAGATGTTCACTGCATCTCTCTCTGAAACACCGACTTCAGCCGAGGCGGCCTGCTGGGCCCCCTGGTAGGGAAGAAGAGAGAGGGGTGGGAGAGGTTGAGGGTTCCTTCTTGCCCTAAATCTGCCCAGGCAGGTCAGGTTCAGGACCTCAGCCAGGCATCTGACAGCCTGTGCTGTCTCAGTCAGACCTGGGCATCTGGCAGATCCCCTTCTAAATGACTTCTAACACGTAAATGCAATAAAAGGAAGGGACAGCAGACGCTCATTTTCTGGCTAAGTGGCAAGGCATTTTTCCTGTTTACACCTTTGGAGGAATCATTACATGAAATATTGAACAGGAAACTCTTATTTGTCTCTGAAGACCTTTTTCCTGGTCTCAAAAAACCTAGAAAATGCTCCAGTCCTATTAAATCCAGTAAGAACCGAGAAGGACTAACACACCTCAAATCCTTTGCACATCAGCACGTTCAGGAGGTAGCGATATCATTTGGGGGCTCCATCTTTCTGCATGATACTAGACCAAAAGAAATAAAGAAAAATCTACAGGGAGCAGTGATTTTTATCTACCCTGACCACCAAGCTGTGTTTCCTTGTGTGGGGAAAGGGATGGGGATTAATGCTATCTAGCGATAGGGCTCTTATCAAAGGGAGGAGGCAGGTTTACAATGTGGGATTGCTCTAAATAGAAAGTACTAGTCAATGTTTGTTGTGTGGGAGACAAAAGCCCTGCATCACCGTCAGCTGGCTTAGTTAACCTGGCTGAGCAGGCAGTGTTTACTGTTGAGCTGAGATTAAAAAAAAGAAGAAGAGAAGAGGAATAGAGTAAGGTCAAGCAAACATAATGCACACTGTGGGTGAAACTGTTGCCTCTCAGGCTTCCTGGGTTTCTCTCATGGCTACCAAGTGGAGCATCCACCAGTGTGAAAAAAACGGCAGAACCTGAGAGATCTAAATGCTTCAAAGAAGTTTGCCTTTGTTATTGCCAGAGATGGTTTTGGGTGGCTCTGGAGACTTCTCTCAGAAAGAAAATCTGACTGCTTGCACTGTCCCCCACAGAGGGGCTTTGGAGATGGTTCCCTAAGCAGAGTGGGTTTGAATTTAGGATGTGCAGAAGGGGGTAGGATTGTGCTTCTGGCAGAATGTAGCCCAAGCTGAGGGGTGTCTGCACAGCTATGAACGTTCCCCCCAGCCCCTATATGCACACGAACACAAGTGAGTTTCTTTTCCTGCAGAACTGACAGGGCTTTGGTGCCTCCTGAAAGAGAAGAGCTGTGGTTTTTCCCCTTCCTTTTGGTCTTTATGTCCCACCCAGTCTGATGATCTCTGTTTCATTTTCCTTTATTTTTGTGGTTTACGCTCACTGCTTCTAATTATTAATTTTCCTTTGGAAAGCACTATCGCCCTGTCCTTTGGCACTCGGGTTTTCTTTTCCAGTCAGCCAGTGTAGGACTCTCAGGCCTTTTCCTCTCCTCTCCCTGACATACCCTCTTCTCCTGCATACTCTGAGTGTATGAAGAAATGACCTCCAGTGGGGGAGGTTTAGGTTGGATATTACAAGGAAATTTCTTGACCAGAAGGGTTCTCAAGCCTTTGAATGGGTGTTTGAAGCCCCATCCCTGGAGGTGTTTGTAAGAGGCAGAAATCTGGTGGTGTCCCCGTTTAGGGCCACAAGCCACCTAGAATGGGGTGCTGAGCGATGTGGTTTAACCCCAGCCTTGGTAGAATTTGAGAATGGTTGGACTCATTGATCTTGAAGGTATTTTCCAACCAAAATACTTTTATGATTCTATGATATGGAGGCCGCAGAAAACTACTGTGGTAGGGATGCTACATGAGTATACAGCTTGTGTTATACTTCATGAAGGTGGTGGCTCCTTCTCTGGACCATGGTAGGTTCCACAATGAATTGCAGTAGCAGGGCTAACGGAAGAAGCTCACATTCTGTGGTGGATGTTGGTTGGATGATCTTTGTACAGTGCAATGTTTCTAGTGCCTCTGCTGACTCCAGATGAAATCCTGGTCTTGTCAAAATCAGTGACAACAGTCCTCTTTGTTCCCAGTGTTCTGTCCTCTCTGGTGTAGCCACTTCATAGCCACTCTTATTTTGTTTTACCTGTTGTCTCAGATATGTTGCATCTATAAAGACAGCTTATATCTTATTTCTCCTGTGTGGCTGCGAGGAGTCAGAGAAGAGCCTTACCCTCATTTGAAATAGGGGAAAACTAAAGATAGGAAAGCTGACGACTTTTCTGGGGCTAGGAAGGGAATCGAGGTCAGAGCTGAGACTTCCACACAGAATTTCTTCTGCTTTTATCGTTCACTGGTGCTCTGCCGCCTCTAACGCTGCAAAGGTTTCCATCTGTGCAAGAGTTGCCCTCATTGCAGGAGGAGTTATCACCTGTCTGTCATTTCAATGACCTTATTTCAGGAGGCTTGGAGCACCTCTTTTCCATTCCAACCTGATGTTTATGCTTTTGCTGTTGTTATACTAAAAATAATTCTCCTCTGACTCAAAGTTACGTGAAGCAGCTTATGGAAGAGTTACTGGTGTTCAGAAGCATCTATTCTGCAGTGTTTTAAGGTTCCTGCAAGTATCGCTTGTTCCAAGCCCCCTGGGTTTTGGTGTGTTGCATGTGTTGTCCCCGCTCGGCTTTGGCAGGCTGGGAGATAGGACTGCTGGAAATTAGAAGCTAGTGAGCCTCATAAGGAGATGTTCAGATGGCAAAGCCGTGAGTGGGTCCTCTCAGAAAATAGTCCTGACCATGGATTTCATGGTCCTCAAAAGTCTGTGCTTGCTGGAGGTTGGAATAAACAATGTGCGGAAATTAGGGCATTATAGTTTTGATAGTCTCCAAAAATGTTCTTAGCCTTCCTTAGCAGTTTGTACTTGTCAAGGGTTTATTTTCAGTTAAGAGAGAATTCAAAAGCTTTCTTTTATGCTGGATGGGAACTAGGCTACCTGAGGATTCTTACTAGCCATGCCCTCCAGAAGTAGAAGTGGATTGTGACAAGCAGGTCTGTCTATCATGTAGCTGTAGCTTCAGCATCGGTACTATGGATTATACGCTTAAGGTATTGAGCAGTGGTATTGAATGTTTTGCCCAAGTGAGGCTGGGGACATCAGTGTAGCCAACAACCAGGATTAACTGTGCAAACAGCAAATCCTTGCTAAATAGATTGGTTAAGTTTGTAGGAGCTGGATGCACTCACTTTATGAAGCAACCCCTTTTTCACTTCAAGTTCTAGCCTGCAGAGAGCACAAGTATTTCCTAATGTGGTGGCTCCCAAGCCTCAAGGGGGTATGGGGAAGGTTTATAAGAAGGAGGAGCTAAGAAAAATCTGAAGAACATTCTAAACATAATGCCTTTTTTAAAAAAAACTTTTTTTTTTCCTGATTAATTTAATTTAGGGAAAGAAAATAAGATAAAACTTTAGAAGGAAAACAATAAAGCCAAAATTACATTGACAAATTGCTGGCAGCAGCCAGTTCCTCCAGAGTGAGGGGATGAGTGATTATATACCTGCAGCCAGTTCTTTGGTAGCCTGGAGGAGTGGAGGTTCATCCAACATGTAAAGAAATTAGTCGTTCCCCATCTCCAGTTGTTTCACAAACACAAATGAGCCCACAAGAGGGCTGTGCTCACAAAACTTTGGAGAAGATACGTATCAAAAGATGCTGAGTATAGTTTTTATCACCTGTAATAGAAAGTGATTTCTTTTGCTTATGTACTTATGGTCAAGCCTTTTATTTCTTGGCCAGGACTACATTCTTTTTTTCTTTTTCTCTTACACATACTTGGTTCTCAAACAAACAAAAACCCTGGTTTATTCTTTAATATGAGCAGAAGTTGATGGTTTCCCCCACTGTGCATTAGTGTTAACTTGACTTGAAGCCCAGCTGTTGTTGGATTGCAGTCATAAGTGTACCTAATGCTATTTATATTGACTCTCCAATTTAGCCATTAACCAAGTAATTTTGTCTGTAGGTTGTTTTTTATTGTTTATTGTTGTTGTTTGTTTGCTTGAGATTCACTGTGACACAAGTCAATAACTGCTTCGGAGGCCTCATCAAATGTGGTCCTCCTCCCTTTGATGCGCTGGCACCTGCTGAGGCTTGTGCTTTTCAGCTCAGTCCATCCCCCAGGTGAATGAAGCACCTGGTAACGGTTGTGGGAGGTGATTAGTGCTTCTGCAATCCTTTAAATACACAAACATTTTTGTGGCTTCCTTTCTTCCTCCTCCTTCTTTCTCTTTTTCTTTTATCTATTTTTCTTTTAACCCCTGTTTGTATCAGAGTACTCTTACAAGCTTCAGAACCAAAACAAAAGCCAGGAAATGCATTTCAAATGCCATGGGATAAGAGAAAACATTTCTTGTAGAGGGAGGTCTTTTGCCCTTAAAGTGGTGCATCCTTAAGGGCACCTGAATCCCCTCTTAAGTCAATCATGCGACCAGAGCTCCAATCAGTCCCTATCCAGACTATGCTTTTGGCACTAGAAACTATTGACTGAGTAGAAAAGCAGAGGTGCAAAACTAGTTTAAAATTGTAGGAACTCACAGCCCAGCCTTGAAACCCTAAAATGATTTTTTGCTGGTATATTCTTACTTGTTTGTTTTTTTTGTTTTTTTTTTTTTAGTAGTATATTCTTGATTTTGCAAAGATTCAGCCTGAACGTTTCAGCTGTGTGATGGGGCAGGGGTGAGCTTGGAAGGGGAAGATAAAAGCTACTAAAAAAAGGATTATCAGTGAGTTCTAGTCCATACCACAGTGTCCGTTCTCAGCTAAATGGTACCTAATGTATAAGCCCAAGTCATAATGGGCCATTATCCTTATACACTCTTGTCACAACCACGTGGCTGAGACCTTCCTCTGGAATGAGCCAGCCTATGTAATGGAGTGATTAATTTATATTACTTTGCACTTCTCTAAAGTCTCCCTTTGGAAGAACTCAAAATGTTTTACAGTCACTAATTAATTTAATCCCCCAACAATATCCATGCTGTAGAAAAAGTGCAGCCCTCTCTCTTTTTTTTTTTTCTTTCTTTCCTATTTCCTTTTCTTTTTCTTTGTTGTTGTTCCCCCAGCAGAAACTGAGGCACAGAGATCCCATGGCTCATCTTGTATTATTCAACTCTGGGTGAGCTTGGGTCATAGGCTTTAACCTGGGAGCTAGGTGTTTTTGTTTTCTTTTGTTGTTGTTTTTTTTCCCCCAAGGGGCATTGCTCATTTGCAGAAATGGGGGAGCAAGTCTTCTTATCTCCCTCTGTGCTCCCAAGATCAGCATCAAGGCAGAATTCCCCTGCAGAAGGTAACGTGGAATTCATTCCTGCTTATGGCTGCCTTTGTAAAGTGAATTAAAAAGGAAAAAATCACTATCATGGCTAAGGAGCCCTGTCAAGTGATAAACCACAACTTCTTGGAGAAGGGAAATAAATGAGGCTTTTCTATTTCTGTGGAGAAATAGATTGTCATGACTACTGTCAGAGTTTACTCTGTAACTAGTGCTGGAAATATTTCTGCAAAAGAAGGAGGTGGCTCATGGTGTGAAAAATAATAATATTTGGCATGTCCCTGTCAGAAGCAATTTCATGTGAAAGTACTCAGAGGATGGCGAGTTTGCAAGTTAGTGTAGAGATTTTGTTGTCTTAAAAGTTCTTTGGAAGACAAAAAAGAAAGGAAGAAAAGGGGATGAGATTAATGTTATACTTGGCTCCTTGCTTTTGTGGACGGGGGAACTTTGCTGAAATAGTCAGGAGGGGAAAAATTACACTTGAGCTTGTGCTTTGGATCTGCCTTGTGCTTTGAATCTGCCTTCCCTCGGCGGAGAGAGATGTTTTTGGAACGGGGGCTGAGTAGTGTCTGTTTAAAAAATAATGCAGCTTTCAGCGCGGTTATCTCTGAAGAATTTGCATACGAACTTTGATAGCTAATCTTTCATCATGTTTAATAAACTGACTAAAGATGTAATTCCTAGTCTCTTAAGACTTGAGATGCTTAGCTAAATACAAATACTTTTGAAATGCTAATAGATGGAGGCAGCCAGGAAAGAGAGAGGGGGGGGGGGAAAAAAAGTTAGTGGTATCCCGAGCAGATTCGTTTTTAACAGGCCATAAAAATAATAGCTTAATAAAAGTGAGATTAGGTGGAAAATATTAACTCCTGCTTCTGAATACAGCAATGTAAACATCTAGGATGCACAAAATTTTGATAAACTGAGGTGGAATCCAACATTTCTTGCATGAGTGCCTGTATAATGTGGTGATAGCTGTGAGAAAAGAGGAGCCCAGCATCTAAGACCCAACACAATGAAAATGCAATGAATCGGAATGCCTCACAGATCATAGCGGAATCAGACTTTCCAGCAAGGAAAATCTTTTCATGGTGAATTAAGTGGTGGAGGAAGAAAAATGGTGATGAAAAAAGGTAGGCACAGATCACAAACACTGGGCTCAGGGCTCGCCGCTGAAGATTTAAGAACCTTAGCTAAAGCTATGCAGAATAGAATGTGGAAAATTGAATTTACTAAACAATTAAGCATTGAATTAATCTACATCCCGCACAGTAGAAAAGTGGGGGAGGGAACTGAACAGAGCTGAATAAATCAGGGGAGCTCATTAAAAGATAGTGAATATATCAAGTCTGTTGTTGCATAAAGGAGGGCCGTTTCCTGCACAACATGGTATAATTCTTCAGTCCAGAGCCTCTTCTTTCCTGCTCCCCCCCACACCCCCTCGCCTTTGGAGTTGTATTCTTAATCAGATTAATAAACATTTCTGCGGAGGTTAGTGCAATGCTTTATGTTTTACCTTGTTATCTGCAGCTTTTCTATTAATTACAAGTCAGCTCACTAGTCAACAATAGTAGTGAGGGACAACATAAATAGAATGAGAGTGCCCTGGAGATGTCACTCCTAGGATCTGATGCATCCTGGAACTCCCACGGGTTCCTGCAACCTCCCACATGCCTTGCTGGTCTTTTGTTCAATTACAGTTAATGCAATAGTTTGCCATTTTCTCCTTCTAATTATATTTTCAAGTGGGATTTGTAGCACATAGAAAAACATCCTTTTACATGTTGAGGCACCAGGGCTTTGTGCTTGGCATTGTCTGTCCCCTGGGTGCTGTACCATTCTTTCTGCAGAGCTCTGAATAAACAAGTCCCTCTTTTAAAGCTGCAGTTGTACAAACTGAAAATTTATGCATTAACTGTTTGCATTCTGAGCATGTGTTCCAGATTACCTCTTACAGCATTCTTTTGGTATGCCAGAGAATGCGTATTTAGTTGACAGGAGAAAAAAAAAAAAAAAAAAGACAAAAAACCCACCCCAAAACATTCCTTCCACAGTTCACACATCATCCTCTCGACTGCAGAATCACCAGATCGATTAGCACTTTTTATTTTAGTTAGCTATTTATTTCAAGGCATATGCATAATAACCGATTCAAAACATTCACGGCCCTGGCTTTCTTTAATTGCAATCCTGTATCACTTCTGCAACTGGGATTACAGAAAGATGGCAGAGAGATTTTTGCTGGCAAAAGTTGCGATTTTTCTAATCCTAATTATCTTCTGACTCAAATCAGACTTTTCTCTATTTTTGGTCTTAATTGTTCTTCTCTGTCTATGTATGTGCGTCGAAAGTTTATCTAGATCACCCTCAGTTTCATTCAATGGCTAAATGTTTAGCCTATAGGTGGATTCATGAGAAAGATGGCAATATCAGACAACTTTTAGTAGTATTTCAGACTCTGCTCATGTTGTTGTGTGGTTTAGTTCCAAGAGTGTGTGCGTTGCAAAGCACAAGGGTTTTCTCTTGGCAGTAATTTCCAGTGGGCAATACTACTTCATGGCGAAGAAGAATCTATTCAATTACACACAGAAGGCTGTGCGAGATGACCAGTGTGTCTCTCTGATGTTTTTTGGGTTTTGGGGTTTTCTTTAAGCTAGTACTAAAAGCTAATTAAACTCTTCTCTGGTGATAAAGGGAGATTTGAGAGGAGTGTTGCCATGATTGTTTTCCCTAAGAATTTAATTTACAGCCAATTTTTCCTATCTGAATGTTACTTTCAAATGCACCCAGTGATAAGAAGCAACATCTGTTTTCTGTTCAATAGTACAAGGAGGCTCTGCATGGGGCTGAGTGTACACAGCCTATGTGAAGCCATTGTTATTCTCATTTCTTTTTTGTCCCTGTGCCTGGTCCATTTGCCGTATACCATCCGGCAAACAGCTGACACATCCTGGCTATTATGGACCCAAGCCTAATTGCCAGCAAAGTCTTTAAGCTCTTCCATGATGGCCTTGGAGGAAGACTGGGAGGCCTTATATAAACTGCTCTCGACCACCTCTCTCATTTTGCCTGTGGGGACTTCTCAGGCTGTTCCACCGGAGGGTTTGCGGGGGCTAAAAATACAGTTGGAGCCTAGTCCCAGTGATTCACTCTCTGGCTCTTCTCCTTCTCCCCCTGCCTTGTACAGCAATGTTTTTGTTTTCCATGGTAATAAAGCTTGGGATTATTTAGATGGTAAACATATTCCATGTTTTTGGTTTTTTTGCTGTTGGGGAGTGGCAATCCAGCTTTCGGGAAAGGAGGAATAATTTGGAGGATGGATTGGATTTGCCAGCTTCTTCCCGCGGGTTTGGGTATGGGCACCTCTTTTCCAGGAGCTCACAAACTGGGGCTCCTTTTCCCTTTCTCAGGTTGTAACTCAAAAAAACTTTTTTTTTTGGCCTCATAGCCCTCCTGGAACAGAGACCACGATGATACGGCATCAACGCGTTCCGGGGGAACCCCCGGGCCCTCCAGCGGAGGACACACATCGCACAGTGGGGACAACAGTAGTGAACAAGGTAGGAATGGAGCCCTCACGCTCTCTTGATGCAGTCGGGGACTGGTTACACTCCTGCCAGTGTTGAGATACACTCAGGTGCTAGGTGGGTTTTGTCCTGAGAAAGGTCTGTCTTCCTCCTTTTCTTTTTTTGACACTTTTTTTTTCGCTTCCTCCTAGTAGAAGCATTGGCATCTTTATTTCTTCTTCAACCCTGCCAGCAGGCACATGTTAGAGCAACATATGTACCAAATTTGCAGTACGCTTAATAAAAATAAGCAATGAGAAGATTTATTTTATTTCTTTCCTTCCTTCAGATGGGTTAAAAGATGAAATCTTCAAAAGCAAATGTAATTAAGATTGCAGAAACGCGTGCTAGTCTTTCAAAGATGCCATTCTCCTGCATATAAAGAAGAGATGTTAGCTGGCCTATTTGAGGGGGTCTTGAGCAGTTCTTTTTATTTACTTTTTTTGTTGTTGTTTTTTTTTACCTGGAATTCCAATTTACTCAAATGCAAAAATGGTTTGTGTGAGTGCCAAGCCAAACAGAGTAACTGATGAGTATGAAACGAGCTTGGTGCAATTGCAGTCGGACATCCTACACGTAATTAGTGCTGCCTTCAGAAGCTCTGAAGTCTAAAAAGCTGAAATTTTGGGGGGGGTTCTGCTTAAGTGCTTCGTGCTTTTTCTGAAGAGACTAACTGCAGTGGATTTAGTGTTAATTTAATGCAATTAAAGTTTAAAAAGGATCCTTAATCTGAATATAAAAGCCAGAGCTTTATTGAAGCTGGCTCTGAACTCACCATAGGTATATACTTTAAAATCTGGTTTTATGATCGTGTTTCATTCAAGTGCTGTTAGACAACAAAGGAATTGTGTTTCAAAAAAAAAAAACCACCAAAAAAAGAAGAGGTTGAACAGCACTGATTAGCATTGCAAAGTCTGTGTTTAACAAGATTAGTTTTTAAACTCAACCAGTGTATTTTAATTTTTTATACCTCACGGAGATGGTGAGTACCATCTCGTCCCAGAATTTTAAGTCTTTGAGACACTCTTGTTTAAAGAAAAGTTGCTGACTTCATCGCCGCTATAGCCTAGTAAAAAATGGGGCCTGCAATAGTAAACTGTTGCAGAGCTGAGGCAGAAACTGGTAACCTTCTGACCTCTGACTTTTACTGGAAAAAGATATGCAACATAAATTCAGGGGGCCTTTTTTCTTTCAAGTATGTATACGTATATAAACGAGTGGTGCTGTTCACAATGCTGGAGCTGAAGCAGTGTCAACATGTTCTTTAGAGCCCCTTGCTTTCAGAGCAAACTTGAAATCCAAAGGTTTTTCTAAAGGGGGGGGGGGAGAAGCTGCTGCAAAAATAGGCTTTGAACTAGATGATTGTGTTGGAAGGGATTTTGTACTTGGATAGGACTGTTCCGTTAGCAGACAGATGTGCGAGTGTTTATACGTCCATGCGTGTGGACAAAACATCTGTGGGGAAGCTTTGTCAGTGTGCTCCTGAACCTCTTGGGCTCTTTGGAAATTGAGCTACTCAGTTCCTGGTGTACTTATAAAGATTTCCAAGCTTTGTTTTCTCCTAAATGTGGTGTTCTGTTAATCTGGAGTACCAGTTGTATGGATGCTTTATTGTTGCCATCCTGGTTGGCACCTAGTGAGGTGCATGCTCTAACTGTCTGGTAGGCACCTGTTACTGAGACTTACCTTCAGGCATTTGCCACCCATGAAAATGGTTGAGCTTTTTTGAGGAACAAAGATGAGGGAAGGCTAGCAGTGATCTTGCTCAGCCTTGCTTTGTGTCTCCTGTGCTCAAAGCTCTCTAAACGTTGGGCTTATAGGAGAACCTCTTGCTCAGCCTTGCTTTGTGTCTCCTGTGCTTAAAGCTCTCCAAAGGTTGGGCTTATAGGAGAACCTCTTGCTCAGCCTTGCTTTGTGTCTCCTGTGCTCAAAGCTCTCCAAAGGTTGGACTTAGAGGAAAACCTCGTTTGTTTAAGCACACCCATACCTGCATATGGATCTCGTATAAGGAAAAAAGTGTAGTTTTAGCCTTCCTGCATGGGGAGGAAATAAAAACCCCACGATCCTGAGTGACCAAAAGCAAAGAGAAGACAAAGTAGCTGCTCTTCGACTGCATTTACATTCAAATTATCGTGGTTTGGAGGCTTTTCTTCCGTGGCTTGGTGTGTAGAGTGGCAACAGTGTGGTCAGCCTCATGTATTCCCTTTTGCTGGATGCTTTTCTTGGCAGCAGGAGCAGCCGGCATGGCATTGCCACAGCCGGTGGGTGTCATAGAGGGGTGGCAGCAAAAGCCTGGAGACCCTCACGTTCTTGCCTGCGAGCACAGAAGTTAACTTGAGATGCATGTGTTGCGTGACATATATTCAGTATATTATGGGCTTCCCTATTTTTAGGAGTTTGTAAAAGTTCCTTTTGGTTCCATCTGTCAAGAGCACATTTGCCATTTAAAAAAAACCCACAACCCCCAAATCTAATCACCAGAAATATAACCCTCTGAAACGACCTATTTTTAGGTGGTTCCCACAGCCTACTTCCCCTGGTGGGGAGGTAGGTAAAATCATGTTCTGAGCCAGCTTTCCAACCTGGCTGAAGGTGTCACAAGGGTGCTGAGTTGGACTCAACGATGTTAAAGGTCTTTTCCAAGAGAAAGGGACCTGTGAATGTGAGCTTTGCATTTTCAGAGAGACACATGGAATGCAAAGTGTTAAGCCCCTTTTAGCAAGAGTTTTCTTCCCTAGTTCTTAACCTAGACTGGGTGAAACTCTGTTTTCTGGCTTCTTGGAAGTTAAGTTTCTTTGTTACCTGATTCATTGCTTGTTTTTTCATCCTCACATTGTAAAACCCATTTATGTCCCTATGCACAGCACATGCTGGAAGGATTACCTGTAGAAACAGAGGATGCTCTTTCCTTTAACACTTTAAAGTAATTTTAGACATGTAAATTTGTTTACCTACTAAATAATAATGACTCCCAGCTGCTTCCATCAATTGTAGAAATCCACACTGAACTGCCAGGGAGCTGTTCTGGGGTCTTGTGCCACCAAACAGCAGGAAATGTTATTGCATAGCACGTTGATACAACTTCTTATAAAGGCCCAGTGTTGTGTCATCAGAGGGGATAGTTATAGCCCAGGAATGCAGAATAATATTATGGAAAAGTTTCATAATGTGCTCTTTTCCCATTGCTCCAAACTTCTCATGCAGTGCCTTTGGAGAGCTGTTTAGGAATGGTGCATAAAGATCTGAATTTGCAGAGCAGAAAAATGATTTGCTGAATTTGGGCTGGATGATCCTGGTGGTCCTTTCCAACCCTAGCAATCCATAGTGATTAGATGTCATGCTGAGGGATTTGGTTTAGTCAAGGAGTTGTCAGTGTGAAACTAATGATCGGGCTCCATGATCTTGAAGGTCTTTTCCAAACTAAGAAATTCTGTGATTCTATTTTAAAATGAAAAAAAAAGAAAAAAAAGAGGTGCAAGTTCTTGGGTTCTGGCAGGTGATGCTGAGCTTACAGCATCACTACTTTATCTTCTTGCACGTTCTAACTTCAAAAGATTCCTGTTTGGGGTATTAGTAGATTTATTTTGTTTGGTTTTCAAATCATCAGGTCAGGAGGATGCTGAACAAAGCCCTGGCATAGTTACTTTTAATCCTGAGTGAGGCTCTTGAATTCCCATGTTTAGCTCCCCTACACAGCTTGAAAGAAAAAGAAAAACAATCCATCAGCGTCTCCTATTTGTGCAGAATGTTTCTTTCCATTTTGATTTTTGGTTTGTTGTTTGGTTTTCTGGCAGCAAGCCTCAGTCTGGGTTCAGCACATTCTTGTAACCTCCAAACAATTGTTGCCCTTTCAAGCTGAGAGTAGAAAGCGGCGATAATTTCTTTATCAAAACCTATCGACGGCTGCAGTGGTCATTGGTTGTCACTTCGGTTGTTTTGCTTTGCTTTGCTTTGCTTTGTTTTGGTGGGGTTTTTTTACAGGCTTTTTCTGAGAGTTGGGGCAACCTATAGGCAAAATGGCAATCGCGTTTATTATCGCCGGGAATCTCAAGGTGGTTGTTTAGAGGCGGGGCGGGGGCGGGGGAGATGGGCTGCATGGTGTTCCAGATGACTGGGTGAGGATTTATATACCAGCAACCCTTCTTTTTTTTCCTTATTTCTTTATTTCTGTATTTTAACATGGGAGAAGCAAAGCAACGAGAGTGGGGAGGCAAGGCATTTGAAGCGGTCAGACGGCCGGTGACTAATGGGATAGGTGGGCAGGAGCCTGCCGATTGGGTGTCTTAATGAGCACATTTCGCACCGAGTTTGGGCTGCAGTTCCCCTTCACCTTTGCCCTTTATTGACCGAACTGACACTTCATTTTTCACATACTTCCAATTATGGCTGAGCTTAAGTGTGGCCCTGCCTCCTTTCTTTCTTGCCTATGGATGGCTTGAAAGTGGCTGAGGCCACAGAAGATATTTTAATTTGAAAAACTACCATAGCAAGGCAGGTTCAGGGTGTAACCTGAAACTGCTGTCACTTTGTCGTTTCTCTGACGAAAACAAAAGTTTTAATGTTTCTTGTATAGTGCTTTTTTTGACCCACTTTCTTCTCCATGGTGAGAGGGGAGGATTGCTTTGGAGGCGAGGGGTGTTTTCCTTGGGGTAAATCCTTTTTTGGTGGTAGGGCAAGAGGTGTTTTCCTTGGGGTAAATCCTTTTTGGTGATAGAGCAAGAGGTGTTTTCCGTGGGGTAAATCCTTTTTGGTGATAGAGCAAGAGGTGTTTTCCGTGGGGTAAATCCTTTTTGGCAGTAGGTTGAAGGATGTTTTGCTTGAGGTGAACCCTTTTTGGCAGTAGGGTGAGAAGTGTTTTCCTTGGGGTGAAGCCTTTTTGGCACTACAGGTGCTACTCTGTGTGGGAGTTACCTAAGTAAAAGACGTTCCTAAGAACTACCTAAGTAAAAAGCAGTATTTCAACTGCTTCAAGAATGGCTGTTTGTTCCCTTTCAGTATCTTCTCAAGAGGTTTCTTGTAGGATGATGCCCTGCAATGGACTTTGTCTAACACTCTCCTTATGGAAAAGCAAAATGTAACTGTGCTGATGCTTCTCAGGCCTTAGACTAGTGTGGATTTCTTGTTTTGATAATATTTAATGCATGACTGTGGGATTCAGCAAGGCCTGGCTTTAGTGCTTTGAGAAGGGACTGAAGATGGTGCTGAGAGAGTCAAGTATTATGAAGGGACAGACAAATGAGAAAAAGGCCTCAAGTTGCACCAGGGAAGGTTTAGACTGGATACTAGGAAAAAATTATTTACTTGAAAGAGTGGTCAGGAATTGAAACACCTGAAGGTGTTCAAAACACATGTGGACGTTGCATTTTGGGACATGCTTCAGTGAGCGCAGTGGTGTTAGGCTGACAGTTGGACCTGATGATCTTAGAGGTCTTTTCCAACTGAAACTACTCTAGATTCTGTGAAACCTCCAGTTTGCAGCCACCCCTTTGCTATAGAGAGAGAACCCATGATATATATCCCACAGCCCAAGCCCTGTGTGCTTTTCCACGTTGGCTTTTACATGCAGAATCCTTCCCAGGCGGAAACATCTGTTTACTTTTGCAGGGCTTTGGGGGTTTTGGAGCTATGTGGTTTTCCTACCGAATGTGAATTCTGTTGGAAATAGTTGGAATAAGCAGTGCTTGACCCACGGGGTGGGTGGGTTTAAGAACAAAATAGCTGCTGTTAGACCTTAACTTCCTAGCATCACCGCTGGGTTTTTGCAGTGTGGCTTTTGTTACCGGCCCTGTCATGTGAAGTTGGGGTGAGTGAGGAACAAGCACATCACCTGTGTGCCGGTGCCGATTGCTTTGCTTATAAAGATGTGGAGAGCCTATTGACAGTTATTTACATCCAAACAGGAGCCCCTAACCCACAGAAGTATTTATCTAAAAGAAAAAAAAAATAGGGGTGGGGGGAAAGAAGTATGAAGTATTACCTACTTTATTATGTAGCCCTCTGGCATAGTAATGGCACGGCATATTTTTACTATAATATGGTAATAAAAGAATATGTAAAAGGCAGACAAAGGTTCTGTCTTTTCACTAAGGTGACCCCTGTTACCAAGTAACTGCTTTACTTATGAGCTTATTAAAAACTCAAAAAAAAAAAAAAAAAAAGAGCTTTTCATACTTCACAGGCATTGATGTGAAAATGAGCTGTCCTGCGAGTAGTTTTCTTGATCATTTTTAGAACAATTGATTAGCCAAAGAGCCGCTGTCATTAGTTGACATTGACTGATAGCAATTTGTCACAAGCTCCGAAGGTCAGCCAGGCAGTGGAAGCTCCGGCTTGTCTTTGATTGACCTTTTCTGATGCCATTATCATGCGATCGGTTAGACTGGATGTGACCCTCGATTGGAAAAGACAGGGCATTAGTCAACAGGAGCTGCTCTGGGTGGTTTTGCTGCTGCTTTATGTATTGTGAATCCTGAATTAAGCATAATGGGCTTGTTTGGAAACGAAGCGGTATCGGTTTTCTTGCCAAGGCTCTGCCAGTCCTCTTTTCTCCTCTTGTTTTTCCATCAAGAGGGTTTGCTTTAAATCAATGTTGAGCACCTGTGCTGCTCATCCTTTGACGTGAGGTAGGAGGCTCGAAGCAAGCCCGCGTCTATCGGAGGCTCTGCGTGTAGGTGCGTATGCTCCAGCAGCACCAGCATTCATTATTTTTTATCTCCCCAGAATCGTGTTTTATTTTTTAACAGTGATTGAGTAGTTGAGGATTATGCTCATAACAACACCGTGTCAATTTATCATTCTGCTCTAAAGCCGGAGGGCGTGAAACTGGTTTTTATTTTTTTTTCCCCCCTCCTTCTGTTTTGGGGTTGGGTTTATGTTGGTGGTTTGTTGTGGGTTTTTTTTGTCTTGTCAGCCTGATTCAGCTGTTAAAGTTAGATTTTGGCAGTGTTAAGCCTTCATGCCTCAGCTAGGCAGGGTTACGCTTCCAGTATGGTGCATGGGAGAGAGTCCTTGCTTGGAAAGAGGGTGTCTGTCATGATTTGAGCATCAATCTATTCTCAGTGTCAGGATTCATTTTAATCACTCGCGTTGGCCCCAAATGTCTGTTATTAGCAGACATTTTCCTTCAAACTTTGCCAAAGCTAACTTAAAGACTTATAAACCTTGATTATTTTGCCTCAATTGTAAGTAATATAGTCATAAACCAATTCTTTTCCTTGTAAAATGAAAGCCTTCCCTTCCTCCCTTCTGCCTTTCAGAAGAGACCTGAGTTTCTCTTAAGTAGCAACCTGTTTCTTGGGTGAGCCCCCAGAGCTAATAAGCAGTTCAAAACCAGCGCAACCATTTCATTATGGTTTAATGAGACTTTCAGGCTTTGCTGAGGAAAAGCTTCCAGCCTAGAGGAGAAGTGAGCACATCAGGAGGTAGATCCTTCAGGCCGAAGCTATTGCCATCACTGACAGAGTGCAAAGAAGGGAAAAAAGACTTTGGGAACTGTTTACCTTTAAAGTGGCTATGGAAATACAAATATTCCTGAGTTCTTGGCCCATCTGTAATCAAGCAGTGAAATCCATGTGCTGAGTCCTTTTTTTTTTTTCTTTTTCTTGGCAAGATTTTCTAAACTTAGAAATGTCTAGCTCATTCAACATCTGAGGGGCTGTGCTTAAGTCTGGCTACGTGTAGATGTATATGTATACAGAGATGTGTATGTAAGAACGCGGTCCTGACCCTGAACATGATAGTGCAGGGATTTTGCAGGTCCAAGGTGGGTCAGCCTTGTGTGTCTTACAGAGTTCAAGATGTTGGCTGTGCTAGGCAGGAAGGAGCAGTGGGAAATACCACATGGCTAAACCACATCTTGAGCTGTTACCTAAAATCTCAGGGGTACGACTGAAAGGCGTCTTGCTTTCCTCCTTGGATGGTGTAGAGAGAGATTTGGTTGCAAGGAGTTGTAGAAATGTTTGACATTTTTGGTGTCCAAGATATCCCTTTTCAGCAGTACCTTTGGTCATGTGTTTTGAAGATCAGTGATATGATGTGATTTAGAAAAAATGTTGTTTTTTTCTGGTGTGGGTTTTGTTGGGTTTTGGTTGATTTTGGTTGCTTTTAATTTCAGTTGGTTTTAATTTCGGTAGGTTGGTTTCCCTCTCCTCCCCTCCCTTCTCACCCTCCATGTTCTGGGAGTGCTTGTTTAGGTTGGGTGACTCACTGAAGCCAATGAGCTTCCCATACGGCCCATATGTTTTCCATCTTAAGGCACCAGCCCTATCCCCATTTGCCTTTCCAGGTCTCCGTGGCTTCAGCTGAGCATTTTGCTACCTGATACATGTATCGGGTGTGTGGCCAGCAGGAGGAGGGAGGTGATTGCCCCTCTGTACTCACCACTGTTGAGGCTGCACCTCAAATGCTGTACTCAGTTTTGGGGCCCTCTCTATAAGAAAAGCACTGAGATGCTGGAGTGTGTCCAGAGAAAGTAATTTAGATTGGATAGCTGGATGCATTTCTTTCCTGAAAGAGTGGCCAAGCTGCCCAGGGAGATGGTGGGGGTGTTCAAAAAATGCATAGACATGGCACTGTGGAACATGTTTTAGTGGAGCGTAGTGACGTTGGGTTGATGGTTGGACTCAATGATCTCAGGGATCTTTTCCAACCTTAATGATTCTATGATTGTATGCAAGCAGAGTGTGACTTTCGGCTGTATGTCATTTCCTGCCTCTCACATAAAGGGGGAGGGGAGAGAAAAAAGAAGAAAGATGACTCAGGTTGGAAAACAAGCCCTTAAAGTAATGAATTGTGCATGGAGAAAGTGGGTGCTTGTCTCATAACGCAAGAGCTAGGTGTTTCCAGTAGAACTAGGAAGAACTAAGGAACTTTAAGGAGTAAGTTTAAAGCAAACAAAAATGTTTTACATGCTGGGTTAAATTTGTGTGCTGTGGAGGTCAGCAGGGGACAAGAAGAGATTAGACTGATTCGTGGAAAAATAGGTCCTTCTGTAGCTATTAAAAACTCTGGTCCAGATGCAAGGTCTGGCTCAGGAAGCTGCCCAGGCGCTGATTGTCAGAGGGGTGGCACAGCCACTTCTGTGTACTCCTGCCTGTTCTGTCTGGTTTCCCTGGGAGAGACTGACATGAGATGGAGCTACTTGGACAGATCTCCTCTGTTTTTTACATTACAGTAATTTTAAAAGATTCGATTCAGGGAGTAAGATGCTGAATATTGTATTGGATATTCTGCTTATCCTTTTTTCGTTGGCTCTTGCCAATGCCAGCACGCTTTTGTTGGGAAGAAAGTAGACAGAGTTTGTGTTTTCTTGCCCTTATTACCCCGGTGGTGGGAATGGTTTGATGCTATTCATTCAAATTTGACAGGTGATTGCTTCTGTAAATGAATGCACTCAGATCATAATTGTTGCAACAGAATTGTTTGATTACCTGGCAGTAGCCTCTTTCTCTCTGATAGCTTTTGGATCACCTGTTTGCTGAGAGCGTTTGACAGTCCTCATGTTTATTACCCAATTGAATGTCAGTAGCAATTGCAGCTAAAGATAAACGAAAATGCAAGTACTTGTTGACCTTGACTTTTTTCCACAAGATATTGGACTTGATGGCTCTATTGCTGTTGAACTGATAAGAGTTATAAACAGTAGCTGAAGGAAAATGTTTTATTCCCAGAGGAAAATACCACACTGCTGTGGGAACTGGCATCTGAGTAGTGCTCTTTGCCAGATTTGCTTGGTTCACCTTCATTTAGGCTGTGGGAAAATAAAATACAAATTTCCCCTTTTATGACTGCTAATATCTCTGCAAACACCAATACCTGTGCTCCCTGCAAAGTTTTGTTGGCAGCCTGCGCCAGTAACACGCAGCGAGCGCGAGGCCTCGCCACGTTTTATGATGTGCTATAATGAGGATTCTTGCTTCTTCCTCATTTTCAGGCTGATTTGATAATTACAGGGAAGGAGCAGAGCTTTCTTCTCCTATTCCATGGGAAGCTTCGTATCTCTATACCCAGTAAAGACTGAGAAACACGAAGCTGCGGGTGCGTGTTGCTGCAGCAGGACAGCTATGTGGCCTTATGGCCAAGAGAGCCAATCACATCCTGGGGTGCAGCAAGAAAAGTGTGGCCAGCAGCACCAGGGAAATGTTTTAAATAGTTTTCTTCTTCTTCCTTTTTTTTTTTTTTTTTTGTTTGTTAAGCTTAAAATGTTAGGAATTAGAGAGAGAAATGAAAGTTCAATCTGAATGCAAAGGCCAAATATTGCCTCTTATTTGCAGAAGCGTCAAGAAAAGTGTGTTCAGCAGGTTTAGGGAGGTTCTTTTCCTGCTCTACTCTGCCCTAGTGAGACCACACCTGGAATACTGTGTCCAGTTTTGGGCTTCCCAGTTTGGGAGAGACAGGGACCTGCTGGAAAAAGTCCAGCAGAGAGTCATGAGGATGACTGGGGGACTTGAGCATCTCCCTCATGGAGAGAGACTGAGAGCACTGGAGAAGAGAAGGCTGAGAGATCTGATCAATGTGTACAAATATCTGAGGGGTGGGGGTCGTGTGGCTAGGGCCAATCTCTTTTGGGTGGTCAGCAGCACTAAGCCAAGGAGCAACAGCTACGAACTGGAACAGAGAAGGTTTCACCTCAACATGAGGAGAAACTTCTTTACAGTGAGAGTGACAGAGCACTGGAACAGGCTGCCCAGAGAGGTTGTGGAGTCTCCTCTGGAGACTTTCAAAACCCACCTGGATACAGTCCTGTGCAAACTACTCTAGGGGATCCTGCCTTGGCAGGGAGGCTGGACTGGATGATCTCTGGAGGTCCCTTCCAACCTCTAAGGTTCTGCAGTTCTGTTCACCGGTGGGAGTGTGTCTTGGGGACAAAGTCAAGTTGGTTGCAGGGATGGGACTGGAACAATTAGAGAATTGTAGAACCATTAATGTTAGGAAGGACTTCTAAGTTCATCAAGTCTAACTGCCACCCCAGAATCACTGTGATCATTAATCATGTCCCAAGCAACCATGTCTACCTGGTTTTTGAATACTTCCAGTGATGGTTAGTCCCTGGGCAGCCTGTTCCAATGCCTGCCCACTCTTTCAGAAAGAAATTTTACCTAGTACTCAACCTAAGCCTCCCCTGGCCAACTTGAGGCCATGTCCTCTCATTCTATCTGTCTGTCTGTCTATCCATCCCATATGATTCTTTCATAGGTTACATTTGCCCCTGCTGCTCTGAACGAAGTCCCAGGTGGATTCCCTTCTAGTTTTCTGGGAGGAGTGGGCCAGTTTAATATCACCTCTCCCAGCTGCATTTGGGCTATGGGATGGATGAGCCTCCTGCACTAGGAAACCATAGAATCATGAAATTGTTTTGGTTGGAAGAGACCTTTAAGTCCTACCTTTAACCTAAGACCACCATGGTCACTAAACCATGTTCCAAAGTGCCATGTCCACAGGTTTCTTGAACACCTCCAGGGATGGTGACTCCAGCACCTCCTTGGGCAGCCTGTTTCAATCCCTGACCACTCTTCCCATAAAAGAAAAGTCCTCATCTCCAACCTAAACCTCCTCTGGCACAATTTCATGCCATTTCCTCTTATTCTATCACCTTATACTAGGGAGAATAGACCAACCCCCACCTCACTCCAACCTCCTTTCAGAGAGCTGTAGAGATCTTGCAGCTCTCTTTAATTTATATATATATTTATACATCTATATCCATGCATCTTCCTCGTTTCTAATCCTTCTCCAATATAAAACCTAAAGGACACCTTTAGTGGCAACAGGAACAGGCTTTGAGATGATCTGTGCTGGAAGTCACTGTATAAAAGTAACATGTAAGGAAGCAAAAGAAGCACAAAAGCCTGTTGGAATGATATTGTTTAAGTCCTTCTCATCTTGGCAATCACACTGATAAACTGTGCAGTGTTGTAGGAGCTTGTTGAAGCTCTGAAATGCAGGATTAAGGAATGCTGTAGCAGTTAGCAGTCAGACTAGTAATCTTATTGCATTGTATTACTTTTTTTTTTATTGAAGATGAGTTTAAGCCAGCATTACATGATATATTTGTGGGCAAGGAGGGGTTCTTCAAGGGATTAATCAATAGGATCAACACTGTAAGAAGCTGGCATATTTTTTTTCTCTTTTCCAAGTACATCAGTGCACACAGGCTGTCATTTATTTCTTCCTACATTCATGAATGAGATGAGGAGCTTCTCTAGGGGATTTGGGCTGCCCCTGTGGCTTTTGGCAGCACCAGAGCCACTTGCTGCTGTATAAATCATTGGGGGTTGCTTCTTGCTGGCCTGGTGACCCACTGGTCAGTGCCATGTGAAATACCAGAGAGCAAGAGCTGGTGTCTCTTCTTCCAGCACTTGTGGTTGGATTGCAGGCTGTGACTGAGCAAGTGCCTGATGTTGCTCTGGCAGATCTCTGAATGACAGTGTTGGTGGTGAAACCTGCTGCCTCCTGGCTTGTTGCTTCAGCTGTGATGCCTCCTTCATGTAGTCTTTGCATCTTGGGTTTGGCACACTTGAAATTTTGGTGGTAGAGCTTGGGAGGTGTGAAAGGACACAGGAGAGCCTGGCCAGGCTGTGGGAGCGGTGTCACATTAGGACAAGCACTGTCGTCCCGGGTTCCTCTGCCATCCTCTGGCACTCTTGCTTGAGAACTTCCTCATTGCCAGGTGGTATCTGTGGTGTCTGGTAGCCACTGATGGTATATATCAGACTGTAATTTTTGTTCTCTTCCTCACAAGCCCTGAAAACCTCACAGACTTTGCAGGCAGGTTTTTGTAGTTGCTCTTTGGAGAAGCATAATGCAGAAGTGTCAGAAAGAAAACCCATCATGTAAGTGAATAAAAATGGTCAGGGCAGCCTTTCCAACTGTCTTTCCCATAGTCCATTGTTTTTTGTGATCCTATGGCACAGGAGAGTGATGGCTCATACCATGGCTCATACTCATACTGAATAACTTTGTGTTATCTCAAGGTTGCAAATTCATCTTTTGGAGAAGGGCAAAAGACCTACTTAGAGGCATAAGTTGTGTCCTCGGAAAAGATGATGGACATCACCTATCTGATTCTTGCATCTTCCCCCCAGCTCTGAGTAGCAGTTCATGTCACATGGGTGCATGCTAAAAATAATCTAAAGTCTGTAACCTTCTGATGGGATTTAGAAGGCAGCATATCTTAGCTCTGTCTGGCCAGCAAGTGAAGGGAGTGGAAGCAAGGCTTCCTGTAAGTTAGAGAACCTTTTGTTGCTCTCATTGCTCTGCCAGAAGGATCTGCTTCCTCCCCAAGAACAGCACTGAAGGTGAAACCCCAGTGTGATCCTTGTGCTTGGTGCCCTGAGTTACAGCACATGCACTTCCACAGCAGCTGCTTTGTAAAGTAGGGAAGAGAGTGAACATGGCCAGTATTGACTGAACTGTTTAAATGCATATAGGATGTTAGGGGTTGGAAGGGACCTCTACAGAGGTCCAACACTCCTGCCAGAGCAGGGCCATAGAATCTAGCTCAAGTCACACAGGAATGAATCCAGATAGGGCTTAAAAGTCTCCAGAGAAAGAGACTCCACAAGCTCTCTGGACAGCCTGTTCCAGTGCTCTGTGAGCCTTACAGTAAAGAAGTTCTTCCTGATGCTGAGGTTGAGCTGTAATTTATATCTATTATCCCTTGTCCTATCCCAGGGAGTCTGTCCCCTCCTTCTTGACCCACAGCCCTCAGGTATTTATAAACAGTGATTAGATCCCCTCTAAGTCTTCTCTTCACCAAGTAAGTTTGAAATAAGGTGTCTTTGTTTCAAATTGTGTTTAAGTGTTTCAGAAAAGGACCTGAGGGTGCTGGTTGACAGATGTATGAACATAGTGCTTAGGTGGCCAAGAAGGCAAACAGCACACTAGCCTGGATCAGAAATGATGTAGCCAGCAGGACCGGAGAAGTGGTTGTGCCCACAGCACTGCTGAGGCCACACCTTGAGTACAGGGTTCAGTTCTGGGTTTCTCACTATGAGAAGGACACTGAGGTGCTGGAGCATGTCCAGAGAAGGTCAACAAAGCTGGTGAAGGGTCTGGAGAACAGGAGTGGTGAGGAGTGGCTGAGGGAACTGGGGTGGGGCTGAAATATTACACTCGTGCCATCCTCCTCTTCTCTTCCTTAAGCGTCTCTATTTATCCACTCCTGTCTCTGACTGTGGGACTGAGGATGCCCTGGGAGAGGTTTTAGTATAGGATTCATCCCCCTGCTTTCTTTTCTTTTGTATCTGTAGCAACCCTTGTAAATTCTGCATGGGGCTGGCTTTGCAAAAGCAATGGTAGTGATAACACTCAGCGTAACTCTCAGACAGACTTGGTGCTGTGCTGGAGTGCTGTGATGGGCTGTGGGTAAAGCAGGGGACTGTGTCATCAGCTGGTGCACAGACTGAACCATAAAATCTTTGAATGCCAGTGTGTAAATATGTACAACAGTACGTATTTAGTACTAGTGTAAACACTTTGTGTGTGTGTGTGTTCATACTTGTGCTTGGATGTGACAGCCTCACCTCCCACTAGTACATGTTTTTATTCTGTGAACGTGGCCAAAAAAAAAAGTAGTGGCAAAATAACCCTCCTGATGAAGTGTTTTTTGGGACCTTTTGTATATCCTTTAACTAGAGCATTATGCTAAATTCCTTGGCCTTACAACTACGAGAAACAAATTAGGAAGCGGTGCTAGCATTAGTGTCTCGCCACGTATTTAATCCAGTTAACCGCTGAGGTGACTGTAATTTACCAGGCTGAGCATCGGAGTGGTGAGCAGAGAGGGCTGGCATAGCCAGACTGTCAGGCAATGTAAAGTTGGTAACTTGGTTGAACCGAATTCCAGTAAAGAAAGCAGTTAACAGTCTGCAGGAATGCCGGGTGCAGCAGGAGGAGCATGTTAAATGATGACACTTTACTTCCAGCAGTGCAGCCAACGCCAGCCACATTAACTCTTTTCCCCTGCTTTCCAAGGCAGTTGATGTAGAAGTGCATGTGCTATAACTGTGTACCAAGCCAGGAGGACCATGGTGGGGTTTCGCCCTCAGTGCTGTGCATGGGTGCATCAACTCTTCACCACTATTAAGAATTTCACAGAACCACAGTGCAGCAGGAGTTGGAAGGGACCTCTGAAGATCACGGAATCACAGAAACATCCAGGTTGGAAAAGCCTCTCAGGATCACCAAGTCCAACCTATAACCCTGCTCTACAAGATTCACCTTAAACCATATCCCTAAGCACCACATCCGAACAACCCTTAAATGTATCCAGTGTCGGTAGCTCCACCACCTCCCTGGGCAGCTCATTCCAGTGCCTGACCACTCTCTCCATAAAAAACTGTTTCCTAATAGCTAATCTAAACCTCCCCAGTCTCAGCTTGAGGTCATTCCACCTTGTTCTGTCTCCAATTACCATCTAGTCCAATCCCCCTGCTAGAGTGTGAGGATCACCCAGAATAAATCACACAGTAACACATTCAGGTGGGTTGGGGATGCCTCCGGAGAAGGAGATTCCACAACCTCTCTAGGCAGCCTGTCCCAGTGCTCACCCACCCTCAAAGTGAAGAATTTGTTCCTGATGTTTAGGTGGAACCTCCTGTGCTCCATCTTGTTGTATCACCAAAAAGCAAGGCATGCCCAACTATGCAATTTTGATTATTATGTGGAATATGTTAACATAAGAATCACTTCACACAGATAAAGTTCTGCGGGTTACTAATACACAAATTGTCTTCGCTGTCACAGTTGGTGCGAAACGACAGCATTAAACTTAAAAGTGCTTCTCAAGTTGACAAGTGTCAGCTTGATATCAAACATTATTAATAGTCAGTTAAAATTAGCAACCAATTTTTGTGACTATTGGAAGTTAGCCAGGGATGGATCTAAGGTTTTATTAGGTGTATCATCCCGGTCTGAATACATCACGCATTGTTGCAAAAGCATTCTGCTAATTTTAGCTTACAAAGAGGATGAAGATAAACTGCCTGCTGCTAGTTTGCCATATGCTGTGCTGGTGATAATATTCCAGTAGAAAAATAGTCTGCTGAGAGTCTTTTTGTTTCAGTAAAAGCAAAGTCCAAGAGTTAAACAATTTCTCCCATGTAAAGGTGTACAAAATAATGAACTTAAACCAAATCTCAGATGCTGGTAAAGAGGGATCTGTGAAATTTGTATTGGTTTTATTGGATTTCATGGGAGGCAACCATTTATGTTAGTATATATTTGATCCAATTGTTGCATGGAAATGCCTTGTCCATTTCTTGCATGGAAATCTTAAATCTAAATAAAAATCCATCTCCATTCTGGTAGGTAAGCATAGAGTCCGAGTTGTCCCTAACTAGTGAAGTCTGCCATCCTGAAAGTTTAGTACAGGAATAAAGTCTCTGCTGAGCTGATTTTTCAGGAGCTTCTCCTTATGCTTTGTTTACTTAAAAAACACAAGAAATGTTCCAGTTTCCATATGGAGAGGATTTTGCTTCTGTAGTGTCACCAAGGAGCATTTGCCTTCTCCATCTGCACCAGTGGCCCGGAGAGAGGTGATGGGGAGGGGGTACCCTGGACCCCTGGGTTGCAGGGGGCTGGGGGGAAGCTTTGGAGGGCTGAGGGGAAGCTTTGCATTAGCAAGTGATGAAAAGCTTGACCTTCGAGTGACCTGGGTCAAGCAAACCCCCCACTGAAGTGTCCCATTTGGACATGGATACCTGTGGGGTGAGGGAGGAGATAAAGGGAGGGGGAAGAAGATAAAGTAATCCCATTGACCTGGGAACTTCTCAGATATTACAAGCGAGGGAAGGGCAGGAATAATAAAAGAGCGGCAATATTTGCCTGCCCCTCTGTATCTGTGTAATGTCATTTCCAAAGGGCCAGAGCAGATAATAGCAAATGTGCTTTCAAGTATCAGATCAATCTCTTGAAGTGATGGAGAAGGCTGGCTGGTCAGCTCTGGCGGGTGCTAGGGAGTGTAATACAATCCTGGTCACAGCAGAGAGAATTGTAGAAATGGACAAAGATCTGCTGATTACATCTTTTGCTCAAGTGTTGAGTAAAAGCTCTGGCTGTAAGAGATGGCCAAGCCTTATTGTCCTCTCTTCCTACTTGTTTTTATAAGGGCTTTTTTTTCCCCACAGGAACAAATACCAATTACCAAAATAAAAGCAAGGAGTGTGGCCGGGTCCGTATCATGGTAGGACACATGCTCTTGAGTCAGTGTGGGCAGGAAGTTTGGCAGGTCTGTCCCCTACCATTGCCATTGCATCTTTATCTCTCCAGTTCATTGTTTGCCACTGAGTGCTTAAAATTCCAGTTTCCAAGTAAAAGCTTCCTGTTTCTTGCATTTGCATTCAGTTTGGTAAGACATAAATTTAGCTGCCTATCAAGAAGGGCTTGCTTCCCCCCCACCCCCCACCTTCTCCTCTCAAGTAGGCAAAATAGGAAGAAGAAATTAATTCTGATTTGATGATAAGAGGTAGAGTTTTGCATTTTCCCAGATTCTCAGTGGCAGGAAGCATGAGGTTGTATCCTCACTATAAGGTGATGGATTGGAGCTAAATTCAGCCTTTCCATCCTGAGTAATTTTAGAAGGGGCCCTGAAGTCCAGATCTTGTTTAGAGGCAGAGATGGGCATAGTTCCCTCACAATAGCCTCACTGCTTGGAAGTCTTTTACTGTTCTGTGCAGTATTCAAAGCTAATAGTCTGCATATTTTTGTACTCATCTCCGTCCTGAATTTCCCTCCAGAGAGTTTTTGTTTCTCTCCATTGACTGTGAAGGGACCCAGGGAGGACTAAATCTCCTTGCTCAGACACTTTGCTTGGCAGCCTCACTTAAATGCTTAGAATAAAGAGGGGTGAATCTGTGCTGGAACTTGTTTCTTTAGTTTGGAAATGTTTGTTCTACATGGAGAAGCAGAAAAAGGTGCTGTGTGCCACTGAAGATTAGAGGAGTGGGCTCAGGTGTTGGGGGGGAGGGGAGGGTCAGGCTGTGTCTACAGCTTCTGACCACACTGGCCTGAGCATCTCATGACACTCACTGACTTTGGTGACCTGTGTTGGTAATTTCAAGTGTTCAAAAACCTTGGCATTCTTAGACACAGATGTATATATATTTATTTATATGTGTGTGTATGTATACAAATATATATATATATATGGAGAAGAGAAGTCTTTGCAGAGACCTTATAGTGGCTTTCCAGTACCTGAAAGGGACCTATAAGAAAGCTGGTGAGGAATTTTTGACAAGGGCTTGTAGTGCCAGGATGAGAGGGAGTGAGTTTAAGCTAGAAGAGGGCAAATTTAGACTAGATATTAAAAAGAAATTCTTCCTAGATATTAGAAAGAAAATTGGTCTAGATACTAGAAAGAAATTTAGGCTAGATATTAGAAAGAAAGTGTTTACTGTGAGAGTGGTGAGACTTTGGAGCAGGTTGTCTAGGGAGGTTGTGGATGCCCTCTCCCTGTGGGTGTTCAAGACCAGGTTGGACAGAGCCTTGAGTAACCTGGACTAGTGGTAGATGTCCCTGCCCATGGCAGGAAGGTTGGCACTAGATGATCTTTAAAGTCCCTTCTTATCCAAACCATTTTATGATTCTGTGCAAGCTGTTGCTGGGTTGATGTGGTAGTAATTGCCATACTCAGAACAACCTGGGGCTTGGCTTTGCCGTGAGGGTGCAGGATCCTGTGGCTGCTGGCACTGCCACTGCTGGGACTTCTCTCCACTCACTTTTATTTCTGGCTTTTAAATTCAAAGCTGGAATTTAAAGCTACTTCCACTCCAAACTAACAAGATGCACGTTTGATCCATTTAGGTGCACTAATAGGCATTCAAAATGTTGTCTGCTTTGTTTTGTAGTCCTCTTTGTAGCGATCCTCACTACCAGATGTTGTGGAGGGGCCTTTATTTAATCATTTCTAAGCAGAATGTAGAGCTCTTATTTTTATATTGAAAGTGAACAAGTCCATTTGGATGCTGGCCTGAAAAATGTGACCTCACTGGGCCTCAGAAGCTTTAAATTTTGGGCTTGCCTCCTTAGGAAGCTGTGAGCTCAAAGGCTGGGGATGGTGCTGGGTTTCGGGTGCTGGAGCTTGCTGGTGCGGAGGGAGGGCAGGTTACTGGCGGCAGCAGCAGCAGCAGTGTGGGCTTTCATTCAGCAGCTTGTCAGCCTGCCTTATCTGGGATCTTGAAGGATGGCTCTCCAGGGCAAACCTGGGAAAGGGAACTGAGTGCTTCCAGGGATGTCCTGGTGGAGGCTTCCTTGCAAGCTGTTCAGCTTGCCCTGTGGGAGTCCTAGCCTGCCCAGATCCCTGCAGTGCTTTGGAAAGCTGGGCTTTCCAGCATGCTTGCTGACTGCTTTCAGACTTCGACCTCATTATTTACAACTCCTGTCATCTTCAGGCTAATGTGTACAGCAGCCACCTTCCTGAGCCTTTTTGCATGCTCTTCACAGAATCAATCACGTTGGAAAAGACCTTTGAGATCAACCTATCACCCAACACCTTCTAATTAACTAAACCATGGCACTAAGAGCCACATCCAGTCTTTTTTAAAAACACTTCCAGGGGCAGTGACTCCACCACCTCCCTGGACAGCCCATTCCAATGCCAATCACTCTTTTATGTTAAGATTTTTTTTCCTAACATCCAGCCTAAACCTCCCCTAGCACAGCTTGTGACTGTGTCCCATTGTTCTATCAGTGGTTGTTTGGGAGAAGAGACCAACCTCCACCTGGCTACAACCTCCCTTAAGGTAGTTGTAGAGAGCAATAAAGTCTCCCCTGAGCCTTCTCTTCTCCAGGCTAAACACTCCCATCTCCCTCAGCCTCTCCTGACAGGGCTGTACTCTAGCCCCCTCACCAGCCTTGTTGCCCTCTTGCGTGAGGTTCATGTACAACCTTGAACGTACAGAAAGTCTTCTGGGCTGATGAGAGGTGAATGTAAGGGAAAGCCTCCAAGTGGTCTTACGGACTTGTCCAGGTCTAATTTTCCTTGTTCACACTGTTGCTGAGCTCACAGTCGTTGTAAAGTGCTTATGTCAAAGTCTTTTCCATAGAAACTGCTAAAGCACAGGTAAGAATGGGTTTTTTTTTGACTGAACTTTGACTTTCAACTGGGCACTACAGCCAAAACTACTTTCCCTTCTCATCCACCTACAGGATGAATTGCAGGTGAAGCTGGTGAGGCAGTTTGAATAAATGACAAAACACAAAGTTGCTTTGCCTAGCAGATGACAACATGATCAGTAATGCTTCAGAGGCTGGCACTGTTGGCAACTGTTCAGATAATTAGCAGATATTTGTAAAAGCATTTTCCAGTCTCAGGAGAATCACCAGCTCTGGCGTTGGTGACTATTGCTCTGGCACTGCAATGGCAAAAGGTGTGGGGATGTGCCTGCAGACTTTGCTTTCTGCCTGAGAAGCCTTGTTGACCCAATCTTAAGTTGGAGACACTTGCCTCCAGGTTGTGAGTGGTCAGCCATACAGCAGAAGCTGTGTGCTGATGAAGCAAGCAGTTCACAAAAGAGTTGGGAAATTGTGTGTCTGTTTTGCTCGTTGTGCAATTTCTCAGAAGGGGTTTGGTCAGAGTGACAAGGAAAACTGGAAGTAGTATTAACTAGGATTTGGTTGGCACAGGAGAATTTGAATACAGGTTTGCAAGTATTTCCATTACCTTTTATTCATGCCTGAGTGCGTATCAATAAATCTATCTATCAATCTATCTACTTTTCTGTTTAATCTTCTCTCCTTCCTTCCCACCTGCTTACCTTCATGTTTAGCCATTTATCTGTCTATGCCAGGGAAGGCTGAGATTGCATATTGGAAAAAACTTCTTTCTTGAAAGAGTAGTGGGGCATTGGAACAGGCTGCCTGTGCATGTGGTGGAGTCACTGTCCTTGGAGGTGTTCACGAAATCTGTGGATGTGGCACTCTCAGGCATGGTTTACTGACTGTGGTGGTCTTAGGTTGATGGTTGGACTCAGTGGTCTTGGGAGGTCTCTTCCAACCATGGTAATTTTACGACTCTGATATAAAACTATCCTGATCTTTGTCAGAAGAGTCTGTGAATGTTTTGCCTGCCTGTGTCAAGGAGCAGCATGAGAGAACCACTCTGATTCACATTTTAAAGGGATGTTATTCTGACATCAGAAACTGGCACTTCCTTAGCCAGCGCCAGAAAGCCCTTTCTGTGGTTTCATCCTCATTTCTTCAGCAATTAGGACTCAGGTGGCATCAGAATAGCAAGTGATTTTAACAGCCACTTTAGCCACCTCCCTCGTGGGCAGGATGCATGCAGGGCTTCTGCAGAGCCTCAGACCTCAAGTGCTGTGTGACCTCAAGTGACCAGATGCAAAAACCAGCATAACTCTTGAACAGAAAGTCTGCATCATCCAAACTGTGCTGACTCTTGTCCAAGAACACACTGCTTACCTGTTTCTTCCAATCTGGTCAATTTTCTGCAAGGCTAAATGTGAATTTTAAATGATTTAAGGTGTTTTGGTTTTGGGGTTTGTTTTTTGCTTATCTTGTCTGGTTTTAATGGAGCTTATGTGAAGATAGAAGAGTTGTGGGTTTGGTTTTGATGATCAAAGCTGAACATTTCCAGTACCCATCTGTATACTCCCCCTTCTTTGTGTCTGAAGATATTTGTATATTCATCTGGCAATATGCAGGCTGCAGTTAAAAGTGAGAAACTTCACCAGTTAACTCCAAAGATGCATCTTGCTGAAGGCAATGTCTGGGAGCACGTTGCCATGAACATTCTGTCTGGCCACTGAGATGTGTACTCAGACTGTAATGAAGGGTGGAGTTTTCCTTATGCCTAATAAATAGATTTTGTTTGGAGAGGTGAGAGGCAGAAATTCTAAATAAAAGGCTATTTATGCCTAATACATTGGCAGAACTATTCCAGAGTAATTCATCCATGAGAAAATATGATCCTTGTGTCACTGCCAAGGTCAGAGAGACCTATGGTGATCTGCAGACTAAGTTCAGGTCACCTAAGTTAAATGTGCCTAGGACCTGGCTTAGCTCCCACACCACATTTTTTCTGAGGTTTATAAAAGCAAATGTCTTCTGTAGATGAAGGCTAGGCTAAGAGTGTGGGCAACCCTCTCCTTTGAGCCAGCACCTCCTGTTTTTTCCCTGCTCCTTCCATTTTCCTTTCCATTCTTCTTTTTGTCCAGCATTCACAGGATGCTGTTTTCCTTGTGTGGCAGCCGGTGTCTGCAAAACCCTTCTAGCTGATAACTGCCTGCACAGGAAGGGCATGGGGACACTGCTGGTGTTTAACCAGGAGCAGCACTGGTGCTCTGCCCATGCCTGATGTGTCCTTGTGCAACAATTGAGAAGCACATCCTGAGAGCTGAGGCAAGAAGGAGAAATGTAGTCCTCTGTAACCTCAGCTGAGAGGGTACCATGTGAGCAACAGGATATTGGACAGAACCCTTCTGAAGCTGAAGGTTTTGTAGGTAGCCCAGGAGGAAACATATCAAGTGGTGACCTGGTCAGATGAGAGTCCTTTTCCATCACTGGTGGTTGGAAGAGGCAAGACCTCAGCTCTTTTAACAAGGGTGGGGTTACTACATCAGAAGACACACTGGTCAGGCCACACCTTGAGTACTGTGTCCAGTTCTTGGCTCCTCAATTCAAGAGAGATGTTGAGATACTGGAATGTGTGCAGAGAAGGACAACAAAGCTGGTGAGGGGCCTGGAACGCAGCCCTGTGAGAAGAGGCTGAGGGAGCTGGGGTTGTTTAGCCTGGAAAAGAGGAGTCTCAGGGCAGACCTCACTGCTGTCTGCAACTACCTGAAGGGAGGTTGTAGCCAGGTGGGATTGGTCTCTTCTCCCAGGCAACCAGCAACAGAACAATGGGACACAGTCTCTGGTTATGCCAGGGGAGGTATAGGCTTGCTACTAGAAGGAAGTTCTTCCCAGAGAGAGTGATTTGCCCTTGGAATGGGCTGCCCAGGGAGGTGGTGGGGTCACTGTCCCTGGAGGCATTCAAAAAAAGCCTGGATGAGGCACTTAGTGCCATGGTCTGTTTGACTGGATAGGGCTGGGTGCTAGGTTGGACTGGATGATCTTGGAAGTCTCTTCCAACATGGTTGATTTTATGATTCTGTGGAAAACAAGATTATACTTTGTGGTTTATACCTGCCACAGGGAAGCTAATACCTGTGGTTTTTAGCCTGCCAGAACCTGAGGTTTTCTTTAACTTCCTTGGTTACTCATTCATAACTAAAAGTAGGCAGGTTTTGCTTTCTGCCTCCTTCTGTTGCTGTTAGAGATAATGACAAATGCCATGAATTGAAAAAGAAACAGGAGAAATCTTTTTTGCTTGATGGTGGAAGGATGTTTGCATTTTGTTTGGTTATGTTTGTATTGGTTGATTTGGTTTTGTTTGGTTGGTTGAATTTTAAAACACTGTGTGGTTTTTTGGTAAGACTTGACCTTGCTTTGAGATATGTGTGGGATTGGGCAATGGGTGGAAGGAAATTTCATGTCAACATGAGGAGGAATTTTTTCCCTGTGAGGGTGACAGAACACTGGGACAGGCTGCCCAGGGGGGCTGTGGGGGTCTTCCTCTCTGGAGATATTAAAAATCCACCCGGATGTGTTCCTCTATGATCTGGTATAGGTGACCCTGCTCTGGCAGGGGGGGTTGGACTGGATGAGCTTTTCAGGTCCCTTCCAGCCCCTGACATTCTGTGATTCTGTGATTTTTGGTTAATCCCTCTTCTTGCAAAAGGATGGAGTGAAAGAGAGAGAAACTGGAAATGACAAGTTACCTCCTTTCTCATCCTTCAGCCCTCTTGCAGCTGGGACTTGGATGCCACTAGGTGTAGTGACATAAATTATATTCAATTTTTGGATTGTACCAGGAGTTCCTCCCTTTCTTCCAATCAGTTTGCCTATTCAAAGTAGTTGTTGTCTAGGAATGTGTCTTCATAGGAAAGACGGAGGAAGTAAAACTAAGGCATGCATGCAACTGTAGGTGATATTTAGGGGAAGTTCTTAAGTGACCATCATTGACCTGACTTTGCTTTCACCATCTTTGCATGTCTTGGACGCTCTGATGTCTATTTGCTCCTGGGTGATTTGTATTTGGGTTTGTTGTTTGTTTTAATGTGGAGGGAAAAGCCCACACCCTAACCTATAACTGCCTGTAAAACAAACAGCAAAGCACCAGAAGCTGTGACAGAGCAGTTGTAGGAAACCAAAATAACAGCAGTGAGATGAACATACTAGGCTGGAACTGAAGGAGCTATGTCAACTTAGTAGGACTGAAGTGTCTGAAAGGGCGGTCAGTGCTTGTGCGTCCCTGGGGGAGATTGTGAAGGTTTCCCTTCTTCAGTGCAAGGCCTGATGGCCAATGCTCAACCTTAAGGAGCAGAGTCAGGACTACCTCCCTGTTGTTATTTCTCCAAAGGACTCTCCAAGACCTTGGAGTTTTCAGGCTCTGCTGCGGGAGTTGAATTTATTCTAGCTGCCTGGATATGCAAGGGTTGTATCCCAACCTGCCTGTCGGTGCCACCCTGCCTCCCTGCACCCAAGGGATTTTAGTAGAGGTGAGAAAGTAGCTTTCACTTTTTAAGGGGACATATTTATAACAGAAGGAGAGTTAGCAGCCTGAGCACCTGGGTAATCATTGCTTGATCCCTCCAAGCTGTGGTATATCAAAGGAAACCTGGGCTGTGCAAGCAGCCCTCTTCTGCCTTGGAATATTATGTCTGGTTCTGAGCCGCTCCATTCAAGAAAGACCTCAGAGAACTTCTTGAGAGAGTCCAGTGCAGAGCCACAGAGATGCTGAAGGGAATGGAACATCCTCCTTGTGAGGAAAGGCTGAGGGAGTTTGGGCTCTTGAGTTTGGAGCAGAGGAGACTGAGGGGCGACCTCGTTCATTTATAAAGATGTGCAGGGCAGTGTCAGGAGAACAGAGCCAGGCTCTGTTCAGTGATGTCTGATGATAGGACAGTTGGCAATGGGTGCAAGGTGGAGCAGAGGAGGTTCCACGTGAATATAAGGAAAAACTCTTTCACTGTGAGGGTGACAAAGCCCTGAAACAGGCTGCCTGGAGAGGTTGTGGAGTCTCCTTTTCTGGAGACATTCAAAACCCACCTGGGCATGTTTCTGTGTGACCTGCCCTTAGGTGATCTTACTGTGGCACAGGGATTGGAGTGGATGTCTTTCAAGGTCCCTTCCAACCCCCAACATTCTGTGATACTTCAGCAATTTCTACTTCACCTTACCCAAATTTGGTCTTTCTAACCCCATTTTGCACAGATTAAACTTCACTTCTGAGTGAAGTTTACCGGGGCTACTGCTGGCAGTTAGGCTTTAATGGATGCAGAGTGACACCCATAGTTGCTCTCCATCTCCATTTCTGTACTCTAGTGGGTGCTACTTGTGTAAGCTTGAGGCAAGCTAGTGGGAGATGATTTCTGAAAGCAGCCCTCTCCTCCTCGGCATGCTGAGCAGAGGGCAGTGGGAGCCGTGTTAGCAGCAGCGATGTGCCTACCCGCCCACACCACTACGCCTTCACTCTGAAGCCCAACCACAGGTTTGTTTTTCCCATTGTGGCCTTTTTTTAAGCACCACCTCATCAGAGCAGATTTGCCTTTTGTGTTGGAGAAGGACAGTCAAGTGGAAGAAAATGTGGTGTGAGCTGGGCTCTGTCAAATCTACTTATCTCCTTTTGGCTTCTGCACCTCCTTCCTGAGGAGCAGCCTCCTGCTATTGTCCTGACCAGCTTTTGCTGGAAGAACAAAAGCAGTGGATTTAGAGCACTGGGCAGCAAGGAGGAGTAGGGGCAGCAGAAATAAAACATTATTAGTTCTCTCTATGCCCTTCCCCTGAGAGGTCTGACAGAGGTTGGCTGTTTGGTAATTAAGGTGGTTTTTCCTGAGCTGATTTCCCTGCATGGTAACACAAAGTTTTGGGGCAGTGAAGCAGGCATCTTCTGAGCATCCCAGATAGTGCTAGGGCAGGGAAGCAAAGTCATGGTGTAGTCTAAATGCCATCTATTCGGTCTTAACATTTGCTTAGAAAAAAACAAGCGTTAAGTGTTTGGGGGCCAGTTCCTGTCCTGTTCATATGGAGCTCAAGTACTTGAAGATTCCCAACTCTCTGTTGTTCTTCTCTGCTCTGCCCAGCAACTTAGGCCACCACAGGTATCTAAATGCCATTAGACCTCAAAGACACCTTGTAGAAACTGCTCTTCTATGTACACATGGCCAGCGCTCTGCTCTGCCTTTCTTTCCATAACTGTGAGATGCTGGAGCCTGTATTGGGAACTACCAGGCTGCCTCAGAAGGCTTTTTGGGTGATCTCTCCATAACAAATCAAAACTGCCTCCCTCTTGTTTTAAGCATGGAGAAACAATTACTTTGTGCCTTAAATCCAAAGTCAGACATCTTTTTGTGGTGGTCAGGAGGATTCAGTGGCCGTGATTTGCTGAAGCAAGTGGATTTTCCTAAGGTTTTGTGAAGCATTTGCAATGGCAGCTCAGCAGTTCTTACTGTCACAAGAGAAAAGGTAAATAAGGTAGAGGCATCTGTTTTAAATCTGCCTTTTACAGTTGCAAAGTGACCACTCTATGTGGGGAAATGGAATATGTGGTCCTACCATGACATGCCAAGTTAAGATTAATGGTAGGGTTTTTTTCCCCAATTGTGTTTTAATTTTCACTGTTAGATGCTACTGGTGGACTAGAGACAGGGGGAATAATAATTTATTGGGTTTGGTGATACTTTAAAATACATGACAGGAACAGAAGAAAACACATTGTTCATCAGCACAAACTACATAGGAACTTCCAATTGGAAGCACCTTATGTGGGCTTGGCTGGTCATGAATCTTGACTTGTTTGAGCTGCATCTACATGAAGTTTCTCTCGTTCACAGTGGCTGTATGATTCTTGGACATGGGTTCCAGCCTTGCAAAAGAGAATTTGGGGCAGATAGTGTCTGAACTCCAGTTCCTGCAGGGTACACTGCAGCTCCAGATGGCATTGGTTGGTTTTGAATTGGCTCAAAAGAAAATGCTTTAATCATAGCATCATTAATGTTGGAAAAGACCTCTAAGATCATCAGTTCCAATGTTTTATGCAACACCTCCATGACCACTAGACCATGTCCCAAAGTGCCACATCTACTTGTGTTTTGAAGACCTCCAGGGATTGTGGCTCCCCCACCTCCCTGGGCAGCCTATTCCAGTGCCCCACCAGTCTTTCACAGGATGTCAGAGGTTGGAAGGGACCCAAAGAGATCACCAAGTCCAACCTCCCTGCCAGAGCAGGACCATAATCCAGCTCAGGTCACAGAGGAACACATACAGACAAGCCTTGACAGTCTTCAGAAAAAGAGACTCCACAACCCCTCTGGGGAGCCTGTTCCAGTGTTCTGTGACCCTTACAGCAAAGAAGTTCTCCCTTGTGTTGAGGTGGAACCTCCTGTGCTGCAGCTTCCATCCATTGCTCCTTGTCCTGTCCCAGGGAGCAAGAGAGCAGAGCCTGTCGTCCCATCCTGCCCTCAGATATTTATGAACTTGATTAAATCCCTTCTCAGTCTTCTCTTCTCCAGACTAAGCAGCCCCAGGTCCCTCAGCCTCTCCATCAGGCAGTGCTTCAATCCCCTCATCATCCTCGTAGCCTTCCGATGGACATTCTTCAGCAGATCCCTGTCCGTCTCAAAATGGGGAGCCCAAAACTGAACACAGTACTCAAGATGGGGTCTCATCAGGGCAGAGTAGAGGGGGAGGAGAACCTCCCTAGATTTGCTGGACACACTCTTCTTAATACACCCAAGGACCCCACTGGCCTTCTTGGCCAGAAGGGCACATTGCTGTCCCTTGGTTGACTTTGTTATCACTAAAGGAATTCTTCCTAATATGCAACCTAAATCTCCCCTAGTGCAGCTTGAGGCCATTACCTGTTGTCCTGTTGTTAATTACCAGGGAGAAGAGGCCAGCACCAGCCTCACTACACCTCCTTTCAGGTAGCTGTGGAGAGCAATGAGGTCCCTCTTCAGGCTAAGCAATCCTAGCTCCCTCTCCTTGTAAGTTTGCTTCAATGATCCTAAAGATTTAGGTTAGTCTTGGTCAACAATTCTTAAAAAGGAAACCCAAAGAACCTAATTTTGTGTGGTTTGGGCAGCATCAAGATGTCTGTCGTTGTAAACTATGAAATCTACAGCACCATCTCCTCTGGAGCAGGCATGCAGACAGGGCCCAGGGCAATTTAGCTGTGTTTAGGGAAGGAAGCCTGCTTAAATGCTCCACTGGAATGAGCTGCTTCTACAGATAACACGTCCCTCCATTTATACCTAATATGCTTCTGATCTTTACTTTGAGCCTCTTACAGCTGCTTGTGCTCTGTCCAAGAGTCAAGTGTCTTAGGAGCTGGATAAACACAAAGATAGAGCCAGTTGTTAAGGAGCTGTAGAGATTTACAGAAACTGACCTCATGGCCATTTGGGGTATTAGCTGGGTGTATTTCCCTCACAGCAGAGCAGTTCTGTGCTCCTCCTGCTGCTTCTTGTGCTCCTGCTTTGCAAGAGAGTAAGTCTAACAGAGTCCAGTGGTGGATTTGCTTGTCTCTCAGTTGTCTGTGGTTGACTTCTGATGGAGAATGCCACTGGTGAGGGACCTTCAGCTAGCAGGCCCAGCTCTTCTGCTGAGGTTTCAAAAAGAAAAACCAACAAACCTGTATTTAAACAAAATGGGAGAATGACTGAAATCCAGCTTTTCTCAAGGAATGGAAGGGTCTTCTCACTGGCTTTTAAGTTAAGGGGGACAAAACCTGACCTGTTTGAGCTTATTACCATTCTTGGTTAAGGCAGGATGTTTTTCTGTTTAACCAGAGAACTTTCTGCAGGGTATATGCTTCCAAGTTGTGTTGCTGGCACCAGAAAGCTGCTTGCTCCCCATGCAGTGAATTGCTTTCTTTTTAACATTTAATTCGTCGCATAGATGCAGGGCTTCAGAAATATCACACAGCTTAGCCACAATAGTGAAGCTCTCAGAGTGCTACCTTGTACAGGAGAAGAGATTCCCTTCGTCGTGGCTGCCAAACAAATGAAAATGAGTAAAATCTGTGGGGTTTCCCCCCCTTATTCATCAATGCTGGTTTAACTCTTTGTGTAGACAGCTAATTTGCTCATTGCTTGCCTGAAGGGAATTCGAGTCAAAAGGGAGGATCAAGTTACTAGAAAAAGGTGCTCCTGTCCCAAAGAACAAAGTGCAGCCATTCAAGAGCAAAACCAAGAAAATTTGTCAAATGCCAAAGTGCAATTTATACTTGTCCAGGTTGCTCCACCTATGAATACTTGTGTAGAACATTTTTGTAACTGTTTCCTCTAATATCTTGTAAATGTGGATACTGCCTATGACTGACAACCTCCTACTGTTTATGTCGTGGTCTGAATCCTTGCATCAATCCTTGCATCTCCTTTAAGAGCCACGTGCAAACTCTGACACGTGGTATTTGTTCCTCTGGCCAGCCTCATCTAGGGTAGGGTGTCCCTGGGCATGGCAGGGGGGTTGGAACTAGGTGATCCTTGTGGTCCCTCCCAGCCCTGACTGATTCTATGATTCTATGATAATGCTCATTTTCAACCTTACTGATATTCATTAAGTTTTAAGTATATTTGAGAAGGCTTTTCTCTTAAGGAAAGAGTTTGGACAACAGGTCTTAGGAGGAATGGCAGAGGGAACTGGTATTGTTTAGTCTGGAGAAGAGGAGGCTGAGTGGAGACCTCATTGCTCTCTATAGCTCCCTGAAAAGAATTTGTAATGAGGTGAGGGTCAGTCTCTTCTCCCTAGAATCGAGTGATAGGAGGAGAGGAAATGGTCTCAAGTTACATCAGATTGGGGTTAGATTGGATATTAGGGAAAAACTCTTGAAAGAGTGGCCAGGCATTGGAACAGGCTACCCAGGAAGGTGGTGGAGTTGCCATCACAGAATCACAGCATGTCAAGCGCTGGAAGTGACCTTGAAAGCTCATCCAGTCCAATGCCTCTGGCAGAGCAGGATCACCTAGAGCAGATCACATAGGAACACATCCAGGTGGGTTTTGAATATCTCCAGAGAGGCAGACTCCACAACCCCCCTGGGCAACCTGTTCTAGTGTTCTGTCACCCTCACAGGAAAAAAATTCTTCCTTGTGTTTCCATGGAACTTCCTATGCCTCAGCTCCCACCCATTGCCCCTCATCCTGTCCATCCCTGGAGGTGTTAAGAAAACATGTAGACATTCCCCTTTGGGTCATGCTTTGATGGCCAGGGTGGTGTTGGGTTGGTCTTGATAGTCTTAGAGTGCTTTTCCAACCCTAATGATTTTGTGATTCTATGAAAATTACCTTTCACACTTAGGCCTGGTTTGCTCTCCAGAAACTCAGCATGGTGCATGTGTGGGTATCCAGCAAAGCAGAGATGTGTTTCTGGTAGGGACAATATAGGTAAAGACACAGAAATTATAATAGTTACTCTAAATTAGTACATGGCACTGAAGAAGAGTTAAGGAAAGTAATTTTGTCACTCAAAATCTCTCACACATTGCTTCATGTTACTGATGAACCCTGGTTTCCAGTTACTGGGTTTTTGGAAGGGTTAAAAGAGAAGCCAGTAGATGGGCAGTGAGCAGTGAAATATTTGGCTTAGATAATGTAGGATTTCTCGCACTAGGAGCAGCAGGAATTTGAGTAACACATATCTAGATGCTTAAAAAAAAAAAGATGGTAATATTTGTGATGGTTTGGGAATTACCCCCCCACACTCTCATGAAATCACCTAGACTAGACTCAGCTGAGCTTGAAGTTAAGGAGTGAAGCTTTGTATTTATAGCTTAGCACAATATATAAGCAGATGTTTACAATATATAGCTATATACAGAAATATACAAGTTAAGGGCACTACAGAAGCACAACACTCCTAGAAATCAGAGTCCCCAGGAGGGGCTCCCAACTACCCTTCCACCTTCTTTCCACCCTTCTACCTTATCCCAGAGTTTGTCTTATGTGCAAGGTGAGGTTGGAGGATCAGGAAGAGGGGTTAGAAAACAGAAGGATTAGTTACACAGAAGCAGCCCAGGGAGAAAGTGCAGGCTCCAGCAGAGACACACACACATAGTCTTACCTATGTTTTGTGTTCTTGTTTTTATACATCCCAGCAAGCCTATGAGTAAAGTAGACATCACCATTTTTTTTCTCTCTTCACAGCCTATAATCTGATTTCTCTCATTAAATGATTCCAATTTGCCTCAAACTAGAACATTATTAAAAACCCAACCAACCAAAAAAGAAACCCCAACAAACAAACCAAAATCATACTACTGAAAAGTCCACGAACTTTGGCTCACCTTCTGTAGGTGTTTCAGTGCATAGCACTGAAAACATTTCAAATCTGGTACAGAAGTCAGCAGTTTTTGTCCAAACACAGCACATGTTTAAATTATTCTTGCTTATTAAGTGCAAAAGTACGTGCAGGCTGTAAAAGTCTTCATGAAGTAGAAGCTGCTTTGAACTGGAGAGATATGGAAACATAAGTTCAATATAGAGAGTTTGTAGAAGACACTGAGTCCACTCAAAGGTTGCTCTGGGTCTTTCTAAAGGCTTCTGAGCACATCTTTGTGATGGTTTGGGTGTTACTTGACCCCCCACATTTAAGAAAATCACCCAGACTAGACTCAGAGGCTGGAAATCAAAGAATGAAGCTGTATTTACAGCTTAGCACAATATACAAGCAGGTATTTACAATATATATACAGAAATATACAAGTTGAAAAGTAATACAGAAACACAACACCCCTTCCAGAAACCAGAGTCCCCAGGAGGGGCTGTCACCCACCCTTCCACCTCCTTTCCACCCCTCTACCTTATCCCAGACTTTGCCTTGTGTTCAAGGTGAGTTTGGAGAATTGGCCAGTGGGGTTATGAAGCAGACGGATTAGTTAGACAGCAAGTTAGAGAGAAAAGTGCTTGCAGCCAGAGCTAGAGTGAGCAACTGTGTTATCTATGTTTGTGTTCTCATCTTCATACATCCCAGCAAGCCTATGAGTGAAGTAGACATCACCATTGTTTCCTTTTCACAGTCTATCATCTAATTCCTGTCACCAAAATATTCTAGCTAGCTTCAAACTAGCACAGTCTTTCACATTTTCTTCCTTGAGCTCCTTAAAGCAGCAGGTTTAGATGCTTGTGTAGAAGTGGATCATGAAAGCTGGAAAGCAGTGTTCATGGCATGGTTTGAGACCTCGGCAAAGCTAGAGCTCTTCCTCAAGCTGCCTCCCAGTGTATGGACCAATGGACCTCTGAACCTCTCTCAAATCTCATGCCAGAGGTGGGGGAAGCAGGCTTTTTAAGAATGCTGTGTTTTCCTTTGGTGTAAAAAATATTTGTACTCCAAATAGAGGTTTGATCCTAGGACAGGGCTAGAGAAATCTCTTGCAGCTGGTGAAGATGCCTGTAGTAAATCTGTATTTGCTACTGGGATGTTTAGTCACTTAAAATCATTTGAAGACTTCAGTCTAAACAGCTATGTGCAAAGGCATGGATTTTGTAATCGAGCAGGGGGAATGGGGTTTTCAGGACATTTGAATTCCCAACTTCTCTGAAACTTTCTCACCTTGAGATTGGGACTATTTATGTCACATCTAGGGAGCTTCTATGGTCAGGATTTGAGGGTGGATTTTGGGAGCTGAAGTGGGTGAAAGTTAGTATCATAGAAGAGAAAGTGGATGAAAGTTAGTATCATAGAAGAGAAACATAGAATCATTTAGTTTGGAAAAGCCCTTTAAGACCAACCATCAACACAGCACTACCATGACCACTAAACCACGTCTCAAAGTGGCATGTCTACACGTGTTCTGAACACCTCCAGGGATGGTGATTCCACCACTTCTCTGGGCAGCCTCTGCCAATACCTGATCTCCCTTTTAGTAAATATTATTTTTTTTCCTAATATCCAGCCTAAACCTTCCCTGGTGCAACTTGAGGCCATTTCTTCTCATCCTGTCATTACTTACTTGGAAGAAGAGGCCAAAATTGGCTTAACTGCAGCCCTTTTGAAGTTGCCCAACTGTACCATGCTGCCTGCGTTTCCAGCATTGCTGGCTGTTGAGATGTAATTTTGGTTTGATCTGGGAGCCAGGGAGGAAGCTTTGAGCTGCCACTTAACTCTTTCAGTGGCCGATGGCTGCTGAAGGTGAACATGTGTGCCAGGTTGCTCTCCAGAAGCACTTATTTTGCCAGCTGATGTTTGTAACAGTTCACCTGGGACAAAGAGAGCATTCCCCACTCAAGGAGCTGCTTTAAACTCAGTTGCCCTTTCCTGCTTCTGCCTCTAATTTTTGGGGGAGGTGTTTGAGAGAAGGGGAAGTCGTAGGAGGCAATGGTGGTGGTAAGGGGTATGCAGCAAGAGGAGCCCGCACTGTCGTGGCCAGCCTGACCCATTCAGCAGGGCTGAATACGATAAATGCTGCTTTATCCTCTCCTGAAAGGAACAAGATAGCACGGCCTAAATGCCTGGGTGTGCTTAAATAGGCAACTCTGGGACGCTGGAGTCAAGGGCGTTTGAAATCGGAGCTCCTCGACAGCCGGGAAGCTGCCACAGGTCACCTGCCTCACTCCGTGGGGACCGGCCCAGGTCTAGCAAGAAATGGTCCACGGACGAATTGTAGTACAAATTCCTTTCTTTGTCGGTTGGCCTCTTTCACTAGAGCATGGCCTATAAAAAATTGTGTAAAAACAATTCTTAAATATTATTTGAAAGGGCAAATGGCCACGCTGAAAGGTTCGACAGCTTGACATATAGCGCCTGGCTTTGCACGCTGCGGAGCCAAAGCACACGCGGAGCCTGGGCTCTCCTCCTGCTTCTTGCACAGGGCTGGGGCTTGCTTTGGTTTCTGCCTTTGGTTTTGGGGTTTGTGGTTTTTTTTGTGTTTGGGTTTATGGTTTTTTTTTAATAGCATGTAGTTGCTGTGCAGAGTTGCTGTGCTCCCAGCAATTTGACAGGCACCGAGTCTGCTTCAGTGATCTTAAATCCTTTTAGACTAATTTGCGAGCGAGCAGAAAAACAGCTAGCACCTTTGGATCCAGTGCTCAGAAACCAGAGAATCAGGTATTGCCAATTAAAGTGCCATTTCCAACCATCATATCAAGACAGATTACTTGCAGCTCCTCTGATAATGTCAGGCCGTGCCTAAAGAGAAAGCGAGACGGAGTTTCTCCATGGACAAAGGGCCTGTGTGGAGCAAACTCCTCGGCGACCAAGGCGGAGGGAGCGCGGTGAGGATCGCGCATACGGCCGCGCATATGTGCGGCGTGAAGGCGAGCGCTGCGCCTGCCTCTGCCCCCTCAAATAGCCACGGGCCATTCTGAAGAGCCTCTGGCCCCTCAGTCACTGGCCTACTAGTTAATTGCCACACGGACTTCGTGACACATGGGCAGATAACATGACATTTTCGGTTTCTGTCACTAGCAAACGCCACGGCGTTGCTTGCACTAGTTGCTAAGAAGCTGTCAGAACCCATTAGCAGCTGGCTAAAGTTGCCCTATGGCATTTCCTCATGGCATCAGCAAAACAAGCATAAATCACCCAGCGGAGCCTCCCGCTATCCTAATGAGGCTGTAAGCTTGTTTATGGACTAGCATCATTTCTATGATTATTTCCACCTTTTCAGTTTGCCTTCATTTGGCGGCAGGAGAAGTCAACTGCAGGAACGGGAGTCGCCGCTGACATTTTACAAGTGCGGTTCGTAGCTGCTACCGTGTGGCTGGTCGGCAGTGCTTCAAGTTTGTTTAGTGCTCTTTGAAAAAGGGGGAAAGCAGGCAAAAATAAAAGGGGGGAGAGCAGAGGAGGAAGGGAGTGTGTGTGGGGAGAATCTCTGGAGACCTCACAGAGGTGAGTATATCGAGTTGCAAAGTAGATGGAAATGCTAAAATCCACAATTGACCATTTAGACTTCTCTCTGTGGTTTCAAGTCTTTACAGGATCAATTTTCCATTAAAAAAAAAAAGGGGGGGGGGGGGGGAAAGAAAAAAAATAGTGGAAGAGGTTAAACAATTTCTAAAAGCCTAGGGAAGCGTTTGCTCGGCGTTAGGACAGCTGAGTGCTTTCTTCTCCTCTCCTTGCCTTTCACTTTCTCGAACTTGTGTCGGACGGGGCCAGGGTTTATTGTTTTAGGCTTTTCTGAACATGCACCAGTATTTACACTGGATTGAAAGCATTTGCTTCCAATGAAAATCTTGTCTTAGATTACAGCCCAGCAGTGTAATTTCCCTCCCAGATGGGAGTAAAGTAGCAGTATTTGCCTAAAAACAGTAGGAAGAACAAACTGTGCATTAAGCCAAGGCTGTTTTTGGCTTGAGCTAATGATGTAACAGAACCCTTTTATTTGGGATAGGTCACCGCCAGGGATTGAAGGAGGTGATCTGGCTCGCGCTTGAAAGGTTTCTCCATTGTATCTACATAAGTCTTCACTTAAAAAATCCTGTTTCTAATGCTTCTGCTTTCATACAGCAGAAATAAACAGGAAAGGTTCTGGGGAGTGTTATAGGTGGAATGCAGAAAGCTTTTCCTCCCCTAATGGAGGATATAATTCAGGTGCCCCGGAGGCATGCTTTCAGGAATTCTCTTGCCCGAGGTAATGGGAAGCTAAGGCTGCTTGAAGGCCTTGATTATCTATTGATGCACAAAGCTGGAAAAAAAGTCATCTCCCTTGGATTATAGGAGATATTTCCATAAATTATCAATGAGTCCTCCTCCCGTCAGGCACAAGGCAATGCCTGCTAAATTAATCTGAAGGGGGTTTGAAATGAGGAGAGAGTGTATTTAAAACAAAATAAAGCAAAAAAAAAAAGGGGGTGGGGGGGATTGTACATCGGGGGGGTGGGGTGGTGATGGGGAGGGGAGAGGGTAGGTGGACGATTGCAGGGAGGTGGTGAAAGGCAGTGTCATTAGGTTAGAAGCTTTTCATTTTTAATCAATGAATGCAGAAGACTTTTCTTTTCCTTGTTTGCCTCTCGCAGACAGAAAGTGGATTAGCCCGTGGAATTTTAAATGCTGTTGAGTTGTTTCCTTTGCTCATGTTTCTTTTATGAATTATTATTTTATATGGTGAATTGCTTCTCTCCATAAAAGCCCCCCCCTCCCTTTTTTCTTTTTTTAACACACTGAGCTTTCAAAGAATTTGTTGGATATCTGATTTCTTCATTAAAAAATAAAAATCTTGATTGTTTCTATAACTACCCAAGGTTACTATAACATTAAAGACACTGGCCAAGTCATAAGGGCAAACAATAAATTTGCCATGGTCAGTCAGGTGCTAAAAATGTAACATTTGGTGTTTTTTTTTTTTTTTTTTTCTTCTGAAAGCTGTTCAACAAATCTCATTTTTGCCACTCTGCATCCTTTTTTTTTTTTTTAATTGTATTTTTTCCCCCCTTTTTTTCTAACTTGTATCTTTTATTTCTGTTTCCATACCAGAGGTAGTTTTGAGTGAGCCCAGTTCATATGACTTTCTCAATCGTTCTTGCCCCCCAGGGGTGTAAAAAAGCCACTAGCCTAGTAATAATCACAAGTCTGTGTTGCTACAAACGTTCAGTCCACATGCAGAGAATGCAAGGACCTATTTGCTCTGTGGACTTGCACATAAATTGCTTTCAGGGCTTGAGACCAAAAAAGCAAACCTGGCTGGGCATTGCAGCTTTTGGTTTTGTTGACCTGCCAGCCCCTCAGCTCAGACCTAAGCTGGCTGCTTTGCAGTTACATCCTCCCAGAGATATGTTGATAACATCATGAGAACTCTCCAAGACCTTCTCTGCATTAAGGAAATCCATTCTGTATCAGTTGTGGTTTAACCAGAGCAAACACCTGCGATGGCTATGACACACCAGTACAAAGCAGTGTATGTCAAAATGGTGTCTACTTATCCCACTATGAATTTCTTTCTGGGAAGAAGGGAGACCAGCTAGCTACCTACCTGCTGTCAAAATGTTCAGGGAAGTCAAACATCTGTAAAGATTCAACATAAGCAATGCCCCAGCTCTCTGCTTATTTCTGAATTTGGGGAAAGAATATGATGTTGCAGTCCCCCTGCTTTTTGCATCCCAGAGCAGGAAGAGTCACTCAGCTTCACACACATCACCGACATGGGACACCCAGCACTGCCTTCCCAGTTGCCATCTCAGCCAAAGTAGCTATTTGGGATAAATGTCTGGGATGTGCCCTAGTGTGAAGAAAAGCCATTGTTTCCACCTTTGCAGGCTGAATGCTTGCAAAACTGTGGGTTTGGGTTGCTGTTTTTATTTTGAGCACCTCTTGGTTTGGGAAATGGCCAAACTATCTTTCAAGAGAAACCAGAACGGGGCTACCACAGTCCTGAGAGCTCCCTCTCTCCATGTCTCTTCCCCTTCACCCCCACCCCACTCCCTTATCCCCTGGTGAATGACGGTGTTAAAGAATTGATACCTCATTTAAATATTCATGCAGTTTATACCCAAAGCCAGGCTTCGGCTGAAGTATATAAAGGTAGCATAAGTCAAAATTTGATTCACTATATTTACAGGTGACGGCTTGGACAACAGTGTAGCTTCCCCCAGCACAGGTGATGATGATGATCCAGATAAGGACAAAAAGCGACATAAAAAGCGTGGCATCTTTCCCAAAGTAGCCACAAATATCATGAGGGCATGGCTGTTCCAGCATCTAACAGTAAGTGAACTCTAGATCACATAATGCAAAATAAAAACATGGGGGAAAAAATGTCCTAGTTGTAGAAAGAAAGAAAGAAAAAAGGAGAAATAAAAAAGTATGATGTTGCTGACAGGCAGCTCAGGGAACTTTTCCAAGCAGAGTTGTCTCATTTGCTAGATGCCAGGGGATGAGCATGGAGCTTGTGTTTTAATGGTTTGGGGGTTGGTTTGGTGGTTGGTTTTTTTTTGTGTGTGTGTGTGCTGTTTGGAGATTTTGTTGGCTTATTTGACTTGTAGTTGTTAAGAGGATGCTGCTGCCAAATGTGGCTAAGCTTTACACTCATAACCTCACAAACCTGCCCTGCCCATGCTGCTCACCCAGTCGCAGCTCCGCTTAGCTGAGGTGGGAATCACTGCTCCGGAGCTGAAAGCAGCCTTTGGAAGCTCCTGGTTCTGTCCTCTGGAGAACCACAGACAAAGAATTGGGGAGATTAAAAACAAAGAGGAAAAAAAAAAAGGGGGGGGGGGGGGCAAACAAAGACCTTATTCAGGTGTTTGTCAGAGATCATCAGAAGCTTCCTGATGAAAGGTCTGAATGTATCTGGTTTAATAGCAAAGTATGATTTTTTTTTGGTTGGTCTGTGAGACGTTCTCATTCCCAGAGTGTAAGTTACCCCTGTATTTGATGTGATACAGGGGTGGGGCAATGCACAGCTATTTGTCTTGCCACAGCTACCTGGCTGTTGTGTTGTGTTCTGGTTGTTCTTTCTTTAATTCCTGGGGCTGGAAATCAAAGCTCTGGAGCAGGTGTATGATGCATACGATGTGACCAGGTGTTAAACTGGATGCTGGAGCTTCTTTCCAGGCTTTATATTGGTGTACCACACCTTCTGACCTTAGCATTTAGCAAAGTGGTTTTAATGCTGGTCTTTTTTATCAAATTATGGTGGTCTGTCACTGTTGTTTGTTCCTCTGTGAGAGTGTGGGCTTTTGCCTCCAGGTTTTCTGGCTGAGCTTTTCTGGGCCAGAAGGATAAGAGCCAGGTGAGGGGTGTCGGGGGTCTGCAAGCAGTGGTGAAAAACAGCTCTTATCTCTAATCTCAGCAGATGATTCTCTCCCTTGCCTGGAGTTAGGGTCAGGATGAAACCAAAAGCCAGCCAGCTTGTCCAGCCCACTGGGAGCCCTGCCAAGGGTATACTTGTAAACCGGAGGAAGCACTCAGGCACATTGCCCCTCTGTCCCCCCACTGAGCCAAGAAACCAGATAGCTGCCGTGACTCTTGTCAGCACGGGGATCAAGCAGGGAATCCTGTCTTGAGCTGTCCTGGGTTGCTATGAATGAACCTTCATGCTGGAGCACTCCACCTCCAAATTAATCCAAATAACTCCAAGTTAATCTCTTTCTCTGGCAGACTCTAGGTCAGCAGTGTCACAGCTTTGCCAGCTCCTTAGCCCTGTCCGTGGTGTGTTCAGGACATCACTTACAAAGGCTGAGGCGGTTCCCCAAATCTAGGCTCTCTTCTAAGATGAGCTGAGAGTGTCCTAGCGTGTCTCTGCAGACAGATTGAGAGGCTAAGGACACCTGCCTGCAAAATGATCCAAGGATGCTTTGCCAGCATTGGTGCTCCCAGGAGACTGATGCAGCTGATTTAAGGTTCTGGTTTAAGGAGGTGTCCTGGAAACTCTGTAGTCAGGGTAAGACATGCTGGGGACACTGAGCTTGGCAGTGCCCCTAGTTTTCAGTTGAAGATTTATGAATTAAGTACTATTAAGTAGTACCTATTATGTATTATTAATACTATCAGTATTTTTTCCTGGAAGTGACCTGTTGCTGTGTTAGCAGATTCAACATCACTGAGGCCCAAGCGCAGGAACACGATGGTTTGTCCTGTTAAACTGCTTAAGCTGTCTCCAGCATGTTCTTAGCCTGGGCCAGCTACCACTCTCAAAACCCTTAACTGTGAGCATGGCAAAAGACAACAAAAGTGACTCCCAAAAGACTGTGGCAGAAGCCACACTGTTGAGCATTTATTTCATGTGGACTTGACCTGAACCCACAGATGGTTTCATGCACATCTCGCAACTGGAGAATGGACTCAGGGTTTTGCCTAGATTAGGTCTTAAGGTGGAAGTGGCTCTCGCTCTTCTGCTGTGTGGTAATTGTGTGCAAAGGAGGAAATGAGAGTGCCTGTGGGCCTTGCTGCTGAGCTGCCTGTGGAAGACGCCGTAAGGGCATCTGATTGTGAGGTGGTCCCTTCTCCTAGAAGGCTCAAATACAAGGATCTCCCAGGACCTATGCAGCGAAGGCACTGCATTTTCTATCTTACAGCACCAAGCCAAAGTTCACCTTAAAAATCCATCCTGTCCCATGGAGATCCAGCCCAGCCAAAGGAAGGATGTAGATTTTTTGCAGGGCAGCTTCTGGCAGCATCATGGTAGCTCCAGGCTTGTTTGACCACTTCAGACTTGTTTTACTCAATCCAACCTTCTCCTGTTAGGACTCTGAGATAGACCTTTGAGGTGGAGTCTAGGTGGGATTTTAGACAGTTTTTCCAAATTCAAACAGAGCTGGCCAATCTTGCAGGCTCTTCCAAACCTGTTTCTCAGCTGCAAGTGCTCTTGCTGGAGTGAGAAGGCATCAGAGAACTCATGCATCTAGAAAAGCGATGTGCATTGTGTGTGGAGGAAGATCTCCTCCAGGCAAGCATGTTGGCGGTTTTGGATCCCTCCAGAAAAAAATGCACAAGGGGTCACAGTCTCAAGTTGTGCCAGGGGAGGTATGGGCTGAATATTAGGAGGAAGTTCTTCAGAGAGAGAGTGATTTGCCATAGGAATGGGCTGCCCAGGGAGGTGGTGGAGTCGCTGTCTCCGGAGATGTTCAAGAGAAGCCTGGATGGGGCACTTAGTGCCATGCTCTAGTTGATTGGATAGGCCTGGGTGCTAGGTTGGAGTGGATGATCTTGGAGGTCTCTTCCAACCTGGTTGATTCTATGGTAACACAGGAAGAATCAACACTACAGTTAATGCTAGAGCAATATAACATATTGACAAGCTGCTTGGGATGCTGTGCTCTCTGCAGAAAAATGCACAAGCCCAGATCATAGCCACAATCAGAGCCGAGGAGTAGAGGGTGAGAGACTGAAGGAAGGAAGATTCCATTTATGAGGTTGCCTGGGCAACCCTACACACAAACATCACAGTGTCCCCAGGGGCTTCTCATGGTGGGAGGGAAATCATCCTGAGGAATGGTCAGCAGAGGAAACCAGAGATCCCACATGATTGATTGATTGATGGATTGATTATTAGTGAATGTGGTCTTCCCCATGGTGGAGAGGAAATGGCCTCAAGTTGCACCAAGGGAAATTTAGATTGGATATGAGGAAAAATTTCTTTACTGATAGACTGGTCAAGATCAGGCTGCCCAGGAAGGTGATGGGAGTCACCCTCCCTGGAGGTGTTCAAGAAATGTGTGGACAGGTCACTTTGTCACACAATTTAATGGCTGTGGTGGTGTTAGGTCAGTGATTGGACTCAGTGATTAGTCTTTTCCAACTGAAACAATTCAGTGGTACCAGGCCCTCCTTAAAGCAGCGGCTGAGGAAAGAGAGATGATTCTGTTCATGAAGAGGACATGTCAGAGAAGGAGACACCCCCAGTGCCTAACCTGCCTTAATTTTCCAATCCAAAAAATGGCAAAGAAGAAACAAGCAGCAGTTGAGTGCCAAACCCAGCATCCTGTTGACCACTGGTGCTTCCTAATTAGAGTGTTAGGTGGGAGTCTCCTTTACAAAGGCAATGTTTAGTTTTCTTTTGGGTTTTGGGGGATTTTTCCCCTCTCACAATAGTAATATTAATACACATCAGTGGCATGGAATTAAACAAAATAGACAGTAATTGCTGTGTCTGTCATACTAATGATTAATGGCTGGAAAGACTTAAAATAAATGTTGGACTAATACAATCTTTTTAAAATAGTATAAACTGGATTAACTCCTTCTATGCAGTTATTCCATCTCCAAAAGTATTAAGCCTGGAACAGGTTGCCCAGAGAAATTGTGGCTGCCCCCTCCCTGGAAGCCTTCAAGGTCAGGTTGGACAGGGCCTTGAGCAGTGTGGTCTAGAGGAAGGTGTCCCTGTCCATGACAGGGGAGTTCAAATGATGTTTAAAGCTGAGACTGGGTAGGTTTAGATTGGACATTAGGAAAAAGTTTTTCACAGAGAGAGTGGTCAGGCACTGGAATGAGCTGCCCAGGGAGGTGGTTGAGCCACCCACCCTGGATGTGTTTTAGGGTTGTTTGGATGTGGTGCTTAGGGGTATGATTTAAGGTGAATCTTGTAGACTAGGGGTATAGGTTGGACTTGGTGATCCTGAGGGGCTTTGCCAGCCTGGATGTTTCTGTGTGATTCTGTGAAGGTCACTTCCAACCCAAACCATTCTGGGCTTCTCTGCTTCTTTGGTGTACTGACTTTATTTCCTAAAGTTTCTCCCTTAGTTCTTGTTTCCTACTTAGAAGGATTTTTTTCCCTTCTTCTTTATTGAAGAAAAAAAAAGTCCCATGCAAGGCCTTATCTCCTCCAGTCATCGAAGTGTTTGGGCAATAGTTCCACTCAGTGTCAGGCTGCAGCTCCTCCTCCATAATTCTGCTGTGCAGAACTGCTTCAGGAGAAGAGGAGACTGAGGGGAGACCTCATTGCTCTCTACAACTCCCTGCAAGGAGGTTGGAGTGAGGTGCGGGTTGGTCTCTTCTCCTTAGTATCAGGTGATAGAACAAGAGGAAATGGCCTGAAATTGTGCCAGGGGAGGTTTAGATTGGATATTAGGAAAAATTTCTTTCCTGCAAGAGTGGTCAGGAATTGGGATGAGCTGTCCATGGAATTGGGGGAGTCCTGTAGGTGTTCAAGAAACATGTGGACATGGCGCTCTGGGACACGACTTAATAGCCGTGGTGGTCTTAGGTCGACAATTGGACTTAATCATCTTAGAGATCTTTCCCAGCCAAAACAATTCTACAATTCTATGAATTTATAGAGTTTAAGTGTTTCCTATTCTGAAATAATTGGCAAAAGAGCTGCCTCAGTTGTCCCTGAGGCAAAACATTGACATGGAGCTTGTTGAAATTTTCAGTGGTAGATGATGACACCAGCCCACAGATTTTCAGATTTGTGGAATCTACTTTTGGCCTTTTCCTATAAACTTAAAGTGGAAGGAATTAGCTGTTAATATTGACAGAGACATCATGGGACATGGCTTAATGTCCATGGTGGTGTTAGGTTGAAGGTGGTTGAAGGTTTGGCTTGGTGGTCTTGGAGGTCTTTTCCAATGGAAATGATTCTGTGATTCTATTTGGCTTTTAAAAGAAAGAGAATGAATAAAAAAGGCAAGCTACTAATCATTGGGTGAAGACATCTCCATACTGTGAAAATTGACTCAAAAATCTAGGGAAGGCTTGTGAGGTGGCATCAGATGAACATCAAATGTCATGGAAGGATCTCAAGGAGGGACTGGGGCAAACCAGTCCTATACTGGAGCTGTGCTCCAGAAAATTGCGCTAAGGATGAATTTCAGGGTCTGCTGCAGCCTGGCAGAATTTTACAGGCCCTCTCGCTCCCTCTTGCTCCTTCCCCATTCTCGCTCCTTCCCCCCTCTCTCTCCCTCTCTCTCTCATAATTTCTTGGATCACTTAACATTCAGGAATCATATCTCACCACCATTTTTCAAGCAGATCTCCTCACTACAATGTATATCCCTCAGCAGGGATTGCAAAATAAAGGAAGAGCCTGGAGGAAGGGAATGGGAACAGAAAAATTGTCTTGCCTACAAACAAATCTCTATAAATCAAATCTCTATAAATCTGGGAAAGTGAAAGAAGGGAAAAATTGGAGGATGGGAAGAGAAAGAAAAAAAAATTTCCCCTACAACCAGATCTCTGTAAACTTAGTTGTGGCAACAGGATTATCGTTGCTGCTTCAGCCTATACTCTGCTTTTTCCCCAGCAATGGTAACTTTCAAAACCAAAAAGAAGGGAATTTGGGAGGTGCCTTTTCAAATGTATTGTTTGCTTATTGTGAATTCTCTGCATCCTTTTAAATCCAGCTTAATTTAAAATGTTGGAATTCAAACCTCATTTGGGGGATTATACGATGTAATTGGTCTGTTATGTGATGAGTATTTGATCTTCATGTTCATCATCTAATCAGACAAAGGGAAAAAAAAACACCAAAAGCCATAAAATTATAATCCCAAAAGATGTTTAATAACTATTTAGACTACTGAAGGCTTTATTTAAGCACATTAGGGGATTAGAAACTACTTATTTTTCTTTAAATGGTGCCGAGAGGTAAATTCAAGGACTTCAAACACCTTTAAAAAAAAAAACAAATTGCCATGATTTGAAAAAAAAAAAAAAGGGAATGGTCCAAGAATCACTTTAATGTAAATCCCATAATTTAATCATTATTTCTGACTGCTTGGAAAACAATTTCCTGAAGAGGTTAAACCTTGCTAAAATGAGAGGCTGAGCAGAAAGTAAAACACAGAGCTGAAAGACATTCACTTTATGGTCGACTTTAAAGGTTTGTTGGTTGTGTTGTGTTTTTTCTGTTGTTTTCTGTATCTGGAATTTGACTCTTTACTGATTGCTGGATGCCATGCTATTAAGCAAGAAAGCTTAAAATAAGCTATGTGCAGTCTACTTAGCAAAGCTGTTACTTGTAGAAAAGGATTTGTTGGAAGTAGGTATTGGGAAGAGGCACTTTATGTCCAAATCTAGCTGAGGAAAATAGCCTTTATTGCTTCCAGGTTGTTATTCTCATAGGGAAAAAAAATACTATTACACCACTTAATTCAGTAAGTTTTGTTTGCAAATGAGTATTTTACAGGCTAGAAAGTTTTTAAGGTTAAAGCAAGTTTTCTCTCATCCCTCCATGGTTGTGAGATTTTTGCCTTGAATATTTTACAGGCTAGAAACTTTTCAAGGTTAAAGCAAGTTTTCTCTCATCCTTCTATGGTTGTGAGATTTTCTGCCTTGGGAAGAGCATGGGGATAATTGGTCTCCCTGTCCCTATTCCCATGCAGGATGATCATCTGGTTTTGGAAAGGGGTATGACGAGAGGGCAAATGGACACAAAACTAGGCTGCTGTAAACATAAAACAGGGGAAATAATTGTCTAAAACCAGCAAGGATTTTCTTTCCCCTCTCCTCAAGAGAATTTGGAAGCATTAAAACAAAACAGCCTCTGCCAAAAGTAGAGCTTACAGTGAGTCTCCATCCTGCACCAACTGATACTTGCTCTTCAGAATGCCGGAGGGCTCCTGGAGCTCATCTGTGTAACAGGGGTCATATTTCCCTGTAGTGGACACAGAATGGGAGGAGGAGGTCCCCCCCTTTATCCCAACCACGCAAGTCTCCCCTTTCACTCAGTTTTATTATGGGCAAAGCTGTAAAAAAATCTTTCTTCCACATCTGCAAGAATTCTTAGTGCCAGCTGTCCCAAATTCCTTGGAAAAGCCAGGTGCTTTTAGCTTGCCTTCTATAACCCATGAACCGCCATCCCCTTGAATGGGAAGGTAGGAGCCAGGGGTTCTCCTGCTCCCAGCAGTGGGAAGACTTGCTCGGGCAGCAAGCGAAAGCATCCATTGGAGGTTGGTGCATGTAACTCACAGCTCCCTTCTGCTGGTGGAAGTGCTGTGGTGGCTATATTCAATGGGAGAAAATGGGAAATGTTATTGTGGAGAAGGTAATTATTCCAAGGCTTTGCCAGAATTGAATTGAGAGCTCCAGAAAGGAGGACAAACAGGATTTAGGTAACTTGGTTTGAATTAACTTCTTAACCCTCCAGCCCTCCCAGAGTTTGATGAGGGACACTGGCTGTGAAAACTCTTAGCCCTTTTCCTTTATCTTCCTCAAGTTTGTTGCTCTGATCTCCTATCATAGAATCATAGAATCAGCCAGGTTGGAAGAGACCTCCAAGATCATCCAGTCCAACCTATCCCCCAGCCCTATCCAGTCAACTAGACCATGGCACTAAGTGCCCCATCCAGGCTTTTCTTGAAGACCTCTAGGGATGGTGCCTCCACCACCTCCCTGGGCAGCCCATTCCAATGGGAAATCACTCTCTCTGTGAAGAACTTCCTCCTAATATCCAGCCTATACCTACCCTGGCACAACTTGAGACTGTGTCCCCTTGTTCTATTGCTGGTTGCCTGGGAGAAGAGGCCACCCCTCAACTGGCTACAATGTCCCTTCAGATAGTTGGTAGTTGTAGACAGTATTGGCCCATTTGCTATCACTGCTGATTTTGACCTTTTTTTGAGGGAACTGGTGAGAGATACGGAGAACAGGTCTTGTGAGGAGCAACTGAGGGAACTGGGATGGTTTAGTCTGGAGAAGAGGAGGCTGAGGGGAGACCTCATTGCTCTCTACAACTCCCTGAAAGGAGGTTAGAGTGAGGTGGAGGTTGATCTCTTCTCTCTAGCTTCAGGTGAAAGAACAAGGGGAAATGACCTGAAATTGCACCAGGGAAGGTTTAGATTGGATGCTGGGAAAAATTTCTTTCCTGAAGGAGTGATCAAGCTTTGTAACAGGCTGCTCAGAGAGGTAGTGGAGTCACTGTCCCTGTAGATGCTCAGAAAATGTGTGGACAGAGCACTTTGGGACATGGCTTAATGGCCCTGGTGGTCTTGGGTTGACAGTTGGGCTTGATCTTAAGGGTCTTTTCCACAGAGATTCTGTCATTCTCTGATTCTGTCATTATTGTCCTTTGGAGGATAGCCTTGGCAGTGCTGCTGCTGCTCCAGTTGCATGATTTCTTGGAGAGCATGTCTTATGCAGTGGGATATTCTGCTGTCCTGTGGAATATTGAAGTTACCAGCACTGAGCTGTGCTACAAACTCTTTGCTTTAGATCAGACAGGCAAAACATAGGATGCTTTAGTCAGCTGGTTCGAGGAACAGAGATTCCTCCCTTAGGATCCTCTCACACTCAGAATTGTGGTGCAGTTAACACATCTGTTTTTCTCATGCCTACTATTCAGTCTTGTTTCTGGTGAAGACAACCATCACGTTGTCTTAAACAACAGGGGCTTCTTGCAGATCTCAGGAACAGCAGTGGTCCAGGGAAGCAGTTTTGGTTGAAATCAGAAAGTAGCCAACAGTTTGGGCTAGGTTTCAGAGAGGGTGTTTTTCCCAACAGTTTATCTTATCTCTTTCCCAGTTTCCCCCCTGTTTCCACCTTGGAGGCACTGTTGTACCAGTGTGGAAGCCACCAGCACATTAAAGAATGTGAATTCTTTGGAAGCTGCTGAAACCCATTAGTATTTACACACCAGAAGAATTTCACATCTGAGTGGAAGCAAGGGAATACTGCAAAGTTGCAACAAGATAAACATTAATTCAGATGTTAAATTACACTTGCTCTGGTTGTACTAGAGCTCCTTTTGCTTGCATAAATATTCTGGGAAACAAGTTTACCAGCAGGAATGTTTGCAGTAATAAGAATTTTTAAGTCAACAGTAAGATGCTTTGCTTTCTTCTCCACCCTCTCCTTTCTTTTTATATTTTCAGCTCTGATATTTTGTGTCTGTGCATCTTAATTTTTTTTTCTTCTTCTTCTTTCTAAATTAACCTCCTCCAGTCGAGGCACAAGAAATGTGCTTCTGTGAGGTGCTGCTGTCACAGCAGACGTCCAAAACTCAAGTATCACATTTTGAAGAGGGAGAGGGGGAGGAAGTGGCGGGGGGAGGGGGAAATCTGACCACTAATTTGTAAATCTGGAAGTATCCACGGAAACATTTTGGCAAATAATTTGCAATATGAAGTACACCAAAGGCAGCAACAGTATCTTGGCAAGCAGTGGGTGAGCAGGAAATGAGGATAAATTCATGGGCTCGGTTGCTCATTATTAACTGTTTGTTTAGCTCGTCCTCGAACGCAGTTGCTACAAAGGAGCCTATGTCGATTCTCAGATATGCTTATGGATATAAGTGGCAGTGTTAATTTTTAATTAGCAGTCTCCTAACTCTGGAAGGAGTTTCACAGCACACCGGCGTAAGCTAGCGAATGACTTAATCAGATCAGATAAAGTGCCAAAATCTGAGGCACCAAACCAGTCGGGCGCATATCTGATGAGATGTGTTAATCTGCAGTGTAAGATAAGCTGCCTTTCAAACAGGGTCACATTTGGAAGTGGTACATCAAGTTGTGTAAGATGCATTCCCTTGCTCTGGCATAGAGTATCCTACATCTGCTTGCGGGAACTTAACCCTTAACTGAGTGAAGCGAAGCGGTGACGTTGCTATGAAAATAGTCTGCTTGTTGCTCCAGGTCTGGCATGAGAACTGAGGGGGTTTTAACTCACCTTAAAACTTCTGTTTCCTTTTTCTTGCATTCACCTTCAGCTACAGAGCATCTCAAGAGAATCTGCACTTTTACAGCTTACCTACCTTTTTTCTTGATGGAAAGTTAAAAGTTGCCATGGGTAATACCAGCCTTTCCCCAAAAATCCTCAGCTGAAAATTCACTTTTCAGTATATGAGCAAATCTATTAATAGAATCATAGAATCACTTGGTTGGAAATCATAGAATGGTTTAGGTTGGAAGGGACCTCAAAGATCACCTAGTTCCAACCCCCTGCCACAGGCAGGGACACCTCCCACTAGAACAGGTTGCTCAAGGCCTCATCCAACCTGGCCTTGAACCCCTCTAAGCAGGGAGCAGACACAACCTCCCTGGGCAACCTCTGCCAGTGTTTCACCACCTTCACTGTAAGTAACTTCTTACTAACATCCAGTTTAAATCTCCCCTCTGCCAGTTTAAACCCATTCTTCCTCATCCTGTCTTTACAAGACCTTGTCAATAGTTCCTCCCCACCATTCCTGTAGCCCCCTTCAGATTCTGGAAGGCCACTCCAAGGTCTCCTGGAAGTATTTTCTTCTCCAGGCTGCAGACCCTCAACTCTCATGGCCTGTCCTCATAGCACAGCTGCTGCAGCCCTCTGAGCATCTTCATGGCCTCCTCTAGACTTGCTCCAGCACAGTTCCACATCTTTCTTGTGTTGGGGGCTCCAAAACTGCACACAGTACTCCAAATGACCTTTATGATCACAGAGTTCAACCATTCTCTAACTTCCATGTCTGGTACTAAATCACATCCCTCAGCACCACATCTCTGTCTCTTTTAAACACCTTCAAGGCTGGGGGATTCAACTTCCTGTACCAGAGTCTGAGAACCCCCTCAATGAGGAAGTTTCTTCTAGTATCCAACCTAAACCTCCCTGGTGCAACTTGATGCCATTTCCTCTTTTCCTATCACTTGTTACTAGGAAGAAGAAAACTACCCCTACCTAAGTGCAGCCTCCTTCTGGGGAGCTGTAGAGAGTGAATATGTTTCTCCTCAGCCTCCTTTTCTCCAGACTGTTCAAGTCTGTATTCATCAGACTCATTTTTGCACTTCAAGCTCTTTGCCCTGTAAGCTGCAGCAGTGTTAAATGTGTGTGTAGATAGAAGGTAAGTAGGCAGAAAAAGGTTTAAGTTAATATGTAGTTATCTAATTTACCTCACCTTTTGCATCATTGCCTGATTTGGACCCTTAGTCTTTAGCAGACTACTCATTTCACTTCACTGGTGGGCCAGCATTTTAATAAGCAAGGTCTACAGGGCTTAACCACTGCACATTCTGCTCTATGAACCAGAAACTCCTGCCCAGAAAATACTTCTCAGACTTTAAGTATGCCACGAATATTCCTTTCTTGGCTACTGGTCAAGCTTTTCTAGTAAACCTGTAAAGCATAAAATACCTGCTCTGGTGAGACCTCACCTGGAGGACTGCGGCCAGGTCTGGAGCCCTCGATATAGGAAGGACATAGACCTGATGGAGCAGGTCTAGAGGAGGGCGACAACAAAATGATCAGGGGGTTGGAGCACCTCTGCTACAAGTACCGGCTGAGCGAGCTGTGGTTGTTCAGCCTGGACAAGAGGCTCCAGGAAGACCTAATAGCAGCCTTCTGGTACCTGAAGTGGGCTACAAGAAGGATGGAGAGACTGTTTGCAAAGGCTTGTGCTGACAGGATGAGGGGCAATGGCTGCAAACTAGAAAAGAGCAGATTTAGATTGGATGTTAGAACAATTTATTTACTCTGAGGATGGTGGAATGCTGCAACAGGTAGCCCAGGGAGGTGGTTGAGGCCCCAGCCCTGGAGACCTTCAAGGTGAGGCTTGACAGGGCTCTGGGCAGCCTGGTCTAGTTGAGGATGCCCCTGCTTCCTGGAGTGGGAGTTGGACTGGATGACATTTGGAGGTCCCTTCCGGTCTGGACCATTCTATGATTTTGAAAACAGAATTTGGAAAAATAAACCAACCAACAAACAGGATCACAGGCTCACAGGATGTCAGGAGTTGGAAGGGACCCAAAGAAATCATCGAGTACAGCCCTACTGCCAGAGCAGGACCATACAATCTAACTCAGGTCACAGAGAAACACATCCAGACAGACCATGAAAGTCTCCAGAGAAGGAGACTCCACCACCTCTCTGGGGAACCTGTTCCAGTTCTCTGGGACCCTTCCAGTCAAGAAGTCCCCACTTGTGTTGAGGTGGAACCTGCTGTGCTGCAGCTTCCATCCATTGATCCTTGTCCTATCCCAGGGAGCAAGAGAGCAGAGCCTGTTCCCCACCCCTGACCCCCCACCCTCAGATATTTATAAACATTTATTAAATCCTCTCTTAGTCTTCTCTTCTCCAGACTAAAAAGCCCCAAGTCCCTCAGCCTCCCCTCATCAGGCAGTGCTCCAGTCCCCTGATCATCCTCATAGCCTTCCACTGGACCTTCTCCAGCAGATCCCTGTCCCTTTTAAAATGGGGAGCCCAAAACTGAACACAGTAGTCAAGATGAGGTCTCACCAGGGCAGAGTACAGGGAGAGGAGAACCTCCCTTGATCTGCTTGCTCCCACTGTGATGCCCTGTAGCAGTGATGCAGAAAGTGAGGTAGTCGTGTTTGTGGCACTGGAGCAATCACTTGAGTTGCACTGGGAAAACCAAGACTCTGCTCAGGATTTAAGTATGTTTTCCAAGTTATTTCTTTGAACTCAGAGGAGAAATAGAGGGGCTTTGCTTTGGAACATAGAAGGTTTCACCTCTACATGGGAAGAAACTTCTTTACAGTTGGGGTGACAGAGCCCTGGAGCAGGCTGCCCAGAGAGGTTGTGGAGTCTCCTTCTCTGGAGACTTTCCAAACCCACCTGGATGCATTCCTGTGGGAACTACCCTAAGGGATCCTGCCTTGTTAGTGGAGTTGGACTCATGATCTCTGGAGTTTTCTTCCATCCACCTCTAAGGTTCTGTGAATCTGTGATTCCTTACCAAAAGTCAGCTTTGAAGTGAAACTCTTCTTCCTAGACAACCTGGATTCATGCCAACCAGAGCTCTTGAGATCCCTAGGTGATGTTTTGGGGACAGTAAACACCACGTTAGATGCTTCCAGTTAATGGATAGATTCAGTATCAGAATTCTATTGGTTTACAGGGAACTTTGTACTGATCTGGGAGCTGCACTCTTCTTGCATGGGAATTGCATAGAGGATAAATGCTTGGTTTCGTCCCTGGAATTTGAGTGTGAGTAGATGAGTGCAGCAGGGTGTAAACCCTGGAGAGGCATAAGCTACAGTTGGGAGCCAAATAATTTTGAAGCTGGTAATAACCCAAACCTGAGGATTCTTATGAATAAAATGCAATTTTGGTACTGTTGTCATACACAGCAGTAATGGCAGTGTTTTAGTAAACAGTGGCATTAGTTGCATCAAAAATGCATCACATTGGCTTTTAAATTACTCCACCTGTCTGTCTGAATAGGATTTTCAGTGTGGAGGCACAGAGACAGCTGCTGCTAATGTCTGGGTTTAGGGTTTTTTTTTCCCTCCTCCCTGTGCAGATAGTGCTGGCAAATCTGCAGCCATCAAGGCTTGGTTTCTGATGTAAAATGGTACCTGACCTGCTGGCTCTGGTGCTACAAAAGGACCAGCTTTAATTACTAATGGCCTTGTTTTAGTTTTGTACTTGTTGATGTAAAAAATGTCATCTTAGAGTGCTGTAACCTCTGGTGCACTTCCACTGGTGATGCTACACTGATTGCAATTATTTTCTAAATGGTTTTGTGTTCCTTGGTGGTTGCTTGCAATCCTGCCTTGTTAAAGCTCAGGTAATTAGCAGAGATCTGGCCCTCCAGGTACTTCTGTCCCCAAATTCTGCTGGCTCTTCTGCACTCTGGAGGGGTCTACTGGGCTGAAATAGGCATTGGGCTTACAAATCCCATCCCATGTATCAGTAGGATTGTCCTTGCCTCATATTTGGTGGGTATAATACCCAGGAATTCATGAGCCAGATTCTACCTTGGATCATTCTCTATTAAACCCCTGGGAAGCTGGAGGGGTTATGAGGTGAAGTTGAGTCATGCTGGTGGTAGGTGTCTCATCTTGCTGGTTAGTAACTATTAGCTAAAGGATGTTGTGTTGGCCTTATAAGGCTGCTGCGCTGCCTGATGCTGTTTCACCAGGCTGAGTTTGGTTGGGATGGGCATGATGGATAAGAGGAAGCTGAAGGGACACTCATTGTTCTCTACAACTACCTGAAGGGAAGCTGTAGTGAGGTGGAGGTTGATATCCTTTCCCTAGTATCAGGTGACAGGAAGTGAGGAAATGCCTCAAACTGTGCCAGGCAAGGTTTAGGTTGGATAGTAGGAAAAATTCCTTTGCTGAAAGGGTGGTCAGGCATTGGAACAGGCTTCCCAAGGAGGTGGTGAGGTCACTGTCCCTGAAGATGTTCAAGAAATGTGTGGACCTGGCACTTGGGGACACAGTTTACTAATCATGATGATGATAGGTTAGATAGCTGGACTCGATGATCTCAGAAGTCTTTTTCAACCAAAACAATTCTGTGATTCTATGATCTGGTTACCAGCTTCAAGCTGGGCTTTAAAAGGGTTAAAGGCGATAACGTTGCCATTAAAAATGCAGCTTGCCAATAAGCTATTTTGTGCAAATGGTATAAATATAAGATACACTTGTCGGGCTCATTTGCAAGCATTCTTTTGACTTCTTTCACACAACTGGTGTTTTTGTGTTTAATTTAACAAGAAATGAGTAGTAAATGAAAGCTGCTGCCTGAAATCCCACTGTGAGCGTGTTTTGCACTTGGCTCCCCAGTGAAAAGGCAATTTGTGAAATTATGTGATAGAGTAATTAGATGAAGCCAGGGCTTCTGATTGTTGCCATGCTTATGTGGTAAAGGTTTGCTGGGGGAAAGGAAAAAAAAAAAAAAAGAACAACAAAACCAACACAACAATAACAACAACAAAAAAGACCAAAAAAAACCCCCAACACAAAACCACGGATTATTACCCTGGCAAGTTGGCTCAAAGCTTCTTCATTTATTTGTAAACAGAATATTTAGTGACCGCATAGGAAGTAGCTGTAATCACCAGCTCATAAAGAAACCACAGCAGAGCTTTTGGATTTTTACAGAGTGCTCATGTAAAATTTAAGCTGGGAGGCAGAATCCCTGTTAATGTAATTAGGATCTAATTTACCACCCTTTGCACACAGATGTAATAATGTCGAGATATTTATTCTATCTTTAAGCACATTACATATACCTCAGTGCAGCAGTTACTGAACAGAAACAGGTGTGAGCACTTTCCAGATTCATTTTGACGCTGTAAACATGCAGCGATTGAAGGGGAAATATTTACCCCTCCCTCAAAAAAAAAAACCCAACAACCCAAAACCCAACAAGAAGAGGGAAAAGAACGTCTGCAAATGAGGCAGTAATGGACAGTTGCCCTTTATGTACTGATGGATTTCTCAATGGTTAAGTAAATTAAAGCAAATGCTAGAAAAATCAATAGGCTTGCAGAGTCTTGGTTGTGCCTCATAGACTTCAGGACAGAATGACAGATGTGGTGCATATCACCCATTTAAGTATTAATGCTTGGGAAATTGCCTCTGCATGCAAGGTTATAAGCCTAGAAATATTGTGATATTAAATTACAGACAATAATATTTTTTAAGTATATACGGAATTGATACGTTTCAGTTTAGTTGTTCTTCAGCCTTCCATTTGTCCTGGAAGATTAGTTGCATAGTTGCTCCCCCGTAACGGTAAATCAGGTTTGCAAAATGTTCAAGCAGCGAATTGTCTTTCCAAGGGCTGCTGCAGCCTGGTGAGCATCTTGCACGCTACGGGGGTATGACAAAGATGTTAAATAAGAGCCACGTAGGCAATGTGTTCACTAGCAAATGTAGCATAGAAAGACAGTCGAAATTAAAGATCATTAAAAGGCAGCTTTAGCTACGGAGGCTTGCGCTACGTAGGCTGCGCTGTTAAATCAGGTTCTTCTCTATGACTAAACACAAAGTAGAATGCAAAGTGCGTGGTTGGAGATGAGCTAAGTAAGGTAACCACCAAGCCAAGTCTTTCTCATCATCTTCTCCACACGCCGTGATTGGAAGCGGGGGGGGGAGTTGGCATGGGTGGGATGAGTACAGAACTGACCCCACGCAGAAATTCTCCCAAAATAGAGACATTCTGATTAATCCAACAGGGCAGATGAGCACTAGATGAGATAGTGTTGGCCACCTCTGATTTCTGTCATTTCTTGCTATGCTTCCACCAAGGGAGAGAGGAAGTAGCCCAAGTTAATGGTGTCTTCGTAGCATCTCTGCACCAGGGTAGTTTAGACTCATAGAATGGTTTAGGTTGAAAGGGATCTCAGAGATCATCCAGTTCCAACCCCCCACCATAGACAGGAACACATCCCACTAGAACAGGTCGCTCAAGGCCTCATCCAACCTGGTCTTGAACACATCCAAGGAAGGAGCAGCCACAACCTCCCTGGGCAACCTGTGCCAGTGTCTCACCACCCTCATCATAAAGAACTTCTTCCTGACATCTAGTTTAAGTCTCCCTTCTTCATTTTCCTTCCCTTTCCTCCTCATCCTGTCATTTCTAGACCTTGTCAGTAGTACCTCCTCAGCCTTCCTGTAGGCCCCCTTCAGAAACTGGAAGTCTACTACAAGGTCTTGAAGCCTTCTCTTCTCCAGGCTGCAGAGCCCCAACTCTCGTAGCCTGTCCTCATAACAGAGGCGCTCCATCCCTCTGAGCATCTTTATGGCCCTCCTCTGTGCTCTGCCATTTGTGCTACAGATATTTTTTCATTTATTTTTCTTTTGTTATGCTTTTGTTCTTGTTCATCTCTGTTACTTGATGTTTGGGTACTACTGTGTCCTTTCTGGCTCCCCCAGTTCCTGTTTTTTCTGTTCCCCTTTTCCCTAAAACATGAAACTCACTGGGGAATAAAAACATCTTCACAGGGTGTAACTTTGCTTACCATCTTCCTTGCATTTTAAATTTACACCCCCAAATCTGTGTTGAGAATATGGTTTGGTGTTTCTGTACAGAAATAAACCCAGTTTAGTTTTATGAGGGTAATCATGGAATTGTTTTATTTGGAAAAGACCTCTAAGATCACTGTCAGCCTAATGCCACTGTGGCCATTAAACCATATCCCAGAGTGCCCTGTCCATATGTTCCTTGAACAACTTCAGAGGTGGTGACTTCACCACCTCCCTGTGCAGCCTGTTCCAGTGCCTGACCACTCATTAAGGACATAATTTCTTTCCCAATATCCAGCCTAAAACTCCCTTGGCACAATTTCAGGCCATTTCCTCTCATCCTGGATAGGACTTTGTGTGGCCCTGGGCAGCCTGATCTAATTGGAGGTGTCCCTGCTCACTGAAGGGGGTAGGACAAAATGACCTTTGAGGGTTCCTTCCAAGCAATCTGTGAATTCTGTGTTCTATCACCTGATACTAGAGAGAAGAGTCTGACCCCCACCTCACTACAGCCACCCCTCAGGTAGCTGCAGAGTGCAATGAGGTCTCCCCTCACCCTGCTCTTCTCCAGACTAAACAATCCCTGTTCCGTCAGCTACTCCTTACTAGCCCTGTTCTCCGGACTCTCTACTGGCTTTGTTGCTCTGCTCTGGATGCATTCCAGCACCTCAATGCCTTTCTTGTAGCGAGGAGCCCAAAACTGAACTCAGTATTTGAGATCAGCACAGCTCTACTGGGAGCACCAGCAAGAAGATCACGTTGCAGAAGGGGAGTGCATTACTTTCAGGCCTGTTGTGGATGTACTTGTGTATCGAGGCTGGATGAGAACGACTGGTGCTGAAGGCTGTCAGGCCAAGGCTGAGTGATGACAGACCCTTGTCATTTGCCCACATCCAGCTTCATTGCTATGGTGACAATACGCGGCAATGAAAGTTACTGCCGAGGCTCAGACAGCATCCTCCGTGCTTGCCGTAGCTGGCAGCATCTTTGCAACAGCATCTTCTGGCTGCTGCTGGCCCTTAACATCAGAGCAGCACCAAATCGCTGCTGACAGAAGCTCGGAGTGGGTTTTTGGGTACGCAGGGGAAATGGCTCCCGGTGCTGTCGCTGAGTTTTGGCAAATCCTTGCTTCAGTGACAAAAATTGTCTTTTCCTCTCTTTAGTCATTTTTCTGCACCTCGTGGTGGCTTGCCTTGATTTATGTTGTGTGACACGCAAGCTGGGTAAGCTGGTGCTTACCTGCACAGTGACATGGCTGTGGACATGGTCCTCCTCCCACCACATCTAAAGCAAACATATTAATCAGCATATAGGCGATGACCGCTTTCGCTAAAGTATATGTGCAAGGGGCCCCAGTGAACAGACTCTTTTGTTCCCGGCCAAACCAGAAGGGATCAAAGGTCAGCAGGAACCCAGAAGTCATCAGTCAGGGCGGGTTTTGCTGGATCTCAGGATTGTCAGCTCTCTAATCACCCCTGGCAACCTGGGCTGCCACCTGCTTGCCTTCCCTGCCGCCTGTCACAGAAGCAGAGCATCCACTCTGCCAGTCACCCTAAGAAGGTGCTGTCATAAAGTTGGCACTGGAAGTACAGCACAAGCATCGCTGTGCACCTCTGTTACTAAAGTCGTTTGAGAGCAAGATTAGGGAGAACATAATAGGCTGGCTTTGTAGTGATCGTTTTGCAGTGTTCATCTTCAGGATGCTTTTTCAGTCTGCAAGTTCATTTTTGGAGTAGCAGCAAATGGCAACTGGAAAAGAAGGAGCAACGTTCCACTGAAACATGGCTTTGAATAGAAAAGTTGACTTTAAGGAAAGAAAAAAAACCCTTCTGGTATGGCATTTATTTCATTGGAGCAGATCGATTTATTCCCCCCACCGTGATGTTAAAGTGCATTTGGCAGTAATCAGTTTATCCTTATTAGAAGCCGTGGAAAAAAGGCAGAGTTGCTGAGTCAATTTACTCTGTTACCTTCCCCTGTTGAGCCTTAATGTGTCCCAGTCCCCACCCCTTAGAGTGAAAACATCATCAATTATAGGGCTGACAGGAGTCTGGGACTTGGTGTAGGTTGCTCCTTTGGGTTATTCATCTTGCACCAAAAAAACTCTGGCACTGAGCAGCATTCATCACTTTCCCTCTAGCTACAGTGACTTGAGTGGTGTGAATTGTCAGAGTGGGGGGGATGGAAAGGGAGGAAAACCAAGTTTTCCTTGTTGGATGCAACTTTGGGCTCATGTGGCAGGACAAATAGAGCTGTCAGCTGATGTGCTAACTTCCCAACGCAGTTCAGTCTTGCCACTAAAGCTTGAGGGAGGCTCAGTTATCCTTCAGCCAGACACCTTATGGTGCTGCTTCTTTGTGGCATGACCTGCAGGAGCTTTTCTATTTTGGCACCCGTGCTGGAAAAGCAGCTTCAGTGCTGGAAAAGAAGCTTCAGTGCTGCTGCTCAGAGCTGTGCTGGGCACCTGACCCTCCCTGTTCTCTTCAGAGTGAAATACATTTCAAATGCTACTCAATTTACTCCTGTCTGATCCCACAATATGTATGTTTGTTTCAAATTCCCTGAATCCCCTCTGGTGGGAAATATTACAAAGCAGGATCTTCATTCTTAAACTGACATGGCAAACCTTTTCCTCCACACCTTCCAGAAGTCCAAAACCACAGATTAAAATGCATTTTGTTACTGTCACCTCCCCTCCCAGCAAAACAAAACAGAAATCTAGGCCAGCCAAGTGAATCCAAACATCAAACCTCGGGATTAGTTATTTATTTCCAGTACTGGGAGGGCACTACAAGAAAACAGGGGAGGGATTTTTTACAAGAGCTTCTAGTGATAGAATAAGGGGAAATGGCTTTAAGCTGGCAGAGGGTAGATGTAGACTGGGTATTAGGAAGAAATCCTCTGCACTGAGAGTGGTGAGATACTGGAATAGGTGGCCCAGGGAGATTGTGGTTGTCCCCTCTCTGGAGCTGTTCAAAGCCAGGTTGGATAAGGCCTTGAGCAGCTTGATCTAGCAGAAGGTGTCCCTGTTGCCTATGGCAAGGGGTTGGAACTAGGTCATAGAATCATAGAATAGAATCATAGAATCAACCAGGTGGGAAGAGACCTGTGAGATCATCCAGTCCAAACTAGCACCCAGCCCTAGCCAGTCAACTAGACCATGGCACTAAGTGCCTCATCCAGTCTTTTCTTGAACATCTCCAGGGGTGGTGACTCCACCACCTCCCTGGGCAGCCCATTCCAGTGCCAATCACTCTCTCTGGGAAGAACTTCCTCCTAACATCCAGCCTATACCTCCCCTGGCACAACTTGAGACTGTGTCCCCTTCAAGGTCCCTTCCAACCCATATAGTTCCATTATTATGATCTTGAAATAAATTAACTAAAAAATAACGTAAATATATTCCCCAAGGCATGTAAATGAATATCTGAGGGTTGGAGGTCAGGGGTGGGGGGAGAGGCAGGCTCTTCTCACTTGCTCTCTGTGATAGGCAAGGAGCAATGGATGTAAGCCACAGCACAGGAGGTTCCACCTCAGCACAAGGGGGAACTTCTTGGCTATAAGGGTCACAGAGCACTGGAACAGGCTCCCCAGAGAGGCTGTGGAGTCTCCTGTGGAGACTTTCAAGGCCTGTCTGGATGCGTTCCTCTGTTACCTGAGCTAAATTATATGGTCCTGCTCTATCAGGGGAGTTGGACTTGATGATCTCTGTGGGTCTCTTCCCACCCCTGGCTTCCTGTGAGCCTGTGGAAAATTAAAAAGAGAGAAAGAGAAAGAGAGAGAGTGAAAGAGAGAGAGAAAGAGCAAGGAAGGAAGGAAGGAAGGAAGGAAGGAAGGAAGGAAGGAAGGAAGGAAGGAAGGAAGGAAGGAAGGAAGGAAGGGAGGAAGGAAGGAAGGAAGGAAGGAAGGAAGGAAGGAAGGAAGGAAGGAAGGAAGGAAGGAAGGAAGGAAGGAAGGAAGGAAAAGAAAGAGAAAAAGATTCTGTTTCTCTTTGCCTGAAACTAGAATGCAGTCATGATAAGGCAGGAGAAATTTCCTTAGCAGTACACCTGGCTTGCTTTTACACCCTGTGTTTGCGGTTAGATGGTTGTCTAAATAAACAGAGATTAGGAGGAGGGCTTTATCTCAAAGCTGGCACTGGTTATCACAGCCGCTTCCTCCCGCTCCCTCCCTCTGATTGTGACTTGTATAAGAAGACTTAGCAAGCATAACTTTGAGCTGATAACCTTTGAGTGTTAGTTCAAGGAAGCTGTGCCATAGCAACAACAACAACAAAAAAATCATGCAAATTCCATTGCAACCTATGCAAATGTGAGGCAATTTGACCATGATATACTTGGTAAAGCTTTTTTGCTCCGAGACTCCTCCTAGTTGGAGTTGGCCTGATTGATAATTTGAATATTTGAACGTCAGGAAAAGGTGCTGGGAATGAACTTGTGTTTGTTCTTCAATTCATCTCTCTACTATAAGGTCTTATTTTAAGCTTGCTTTAACAAAGGGAAGCTATAATTTTTCAGTTGGGTAAGATTGCTCCAGCCTTGCAGCTGGGAGCTTGATTGATCTTGATGCAGCCTTGGAAGAAGCCACTGTTGACATTTTTGTATGATAGTAAATGATACTTTTATATACATTTCTATATGTGCCCAAGCACACTATCTAGAGAGAGGCTGCCAGATAATGGGTGGCTTATGGCTCTCCATGAAAGCAAGCGAGGAACCTCCTTGTGGTTCCACATGGGCATGAAATCAAAATGCATCTTTTCCGAGCATATCTCAGTGTGCTGATGGGCAACACGCAAAGAGGATGAGAAAGGTCTTGGGGTCCTCACAACACACCTTCCAAAACAAACACCCTCCCTCAACCAGGGAGAGGAAGGAGGGGGAAGGCATCCACACGCTACCGCAAGGCAATGTCATCATGATGTCGGGAAGGCAGCTCAGAGCGCGCGGGTGAGCGCGGGCATCTCTGCCCTTGTCGCTCGGATTACCGCAGTGCCACGCGCCCAGTTACACAATGCGTAGAGGCGAGGGTTATTTCTAGGACAGATAATTGAACATTAATACTCGTTGACATTGTCGTAGGAATGATATGTCAAGCTGACAGGGCCTATGTGCTTACATCTGCTGATTGGCTGCAGACGAAGGGGATGTTTGGCAGATCGGACCTGGGGCCTCGCCGCCACTGAGCCAGGGATGATACAGCCATTAATCATGAGCTGCCATCTTGGGCTCGGCTTTCCTATGACAGCGCTTGGGTCCCTGCTTTTGGGGATGGAAGGTGGTGTGTGCAGCACTGCCTGGGTCCCCACAGGTGCACACGCACCTCTTGCAAGAGCCAAGATGCACATGCAAATGTAAAACCTCTTGAACAAGAGCATTCTTAATGCTGCCTGCGCATGAGTGCTGCCGTGGGCTGAAACAACTGGTTTCAATCTATTAATGTTCATATAAAAGCAAGCGGAGTAGATGAGAACTTCTTCAGAAGGATTGAGAGCACGATCAAGTTTGATGAGGTGTTTCTGATTATCTCTGTCTTAGGAATTAACTGACATAAAAATGGTAGCAAAATCAGCATTTTTTTTTTTTATCATCTTTTTTTTTGTCTCTCTCTTCTGACTGTCAACAGACCCTTCAAGGCAGCCTGCTACTATAGATAAAAGTTGCAATCGCTCTTGTCCCTTCCCTGCGAAAATCCCACAAATTATACCTTTCAATATCATAACAAGACTTTGGAGGGCTAATGCCTTTGTCACAGTATTGCTACAGCCAGACTTGACTGCGCAAGGATCTGTTGAGAGGAATGAGAAGCAGACAGAAAACAATTACAGGGGCCTCTGACACCGGGAGTCAGCTCTTCTTTCTTAAAATAGGGCTAAACATCATGTTTGTAATGTCTGGCGTGTAGTTTAGCTCTGCATAAAATGCTATCAAATAGGGCCCTTGAGAACATCCATTATCACATTTTGGTTAACATCACAGATTTTAAAAATCCCAGTTGCACCAAAGCCATGAAATAAAGCTTTCATCTGTAAAGATCTAGTTTCTCTTTGTTATTAAAATAAATGAAGCCATTAAACAAAATATATGCATATAATAGTCAAGTTCATCGTTTCCTATCATCAAAATGATAAATTCGACTTTTTCTTCTTCTTTTTTTTTTTTTTCCTTTAATTGGAGAAGTCATCTTAGAAAGGTTCATGTGTGTAACAAGATCAAATGTGCCTGGTTGCTGTTCCTTGCTTTGTAACTTGTTAGCAGTGACATTTTTCTTTTTTCTGATCTCTAGCTACTCTTCATTTAGGTCTTTCTAATAGAAATGTGGAGTTTGAGATTGGTGTTTAAAAAAAAAAGGAAAAAAAAAAAGAGTATGGTTTTATCCATGCAACTTATTAACGGCCATCGTGCTGTAAATGTGCTGGAAGTGACACGTCATCTTAATTCTTTTATTTCAGATATTTCAGTTGTCTGCTTGTAGTGCATGATGATTGAAGTGTGTACAGACTTCAAAGGAAGGGTTGGAGAGGATGCTCAGGCAGGGAATGGCTCTCTGCGGCCCAGGTGGCCAAGAGAGCCAATGGCATCCTGGCCTGCATCAGGAACAGTGTGGCCAGTAGGACGAGGGAAGTTATTCTTCCCCTGTACTCAGCACTGGTCAGGCCACACCTTGAGTACTGTGTCCAGTTCTGGGCCTCTCAATTCAAGAGAGATGTTGAGGTGCTGGAACGTGTCCAGAGAAGGGCAACAAAGCTGGTGAGGGGCCTGGAACACAAACCCTATGAGGAGAGGCTGAGGGAGCTGGGGTTGTTTAGCCTGGAGAAGAGGAGGCTCAGGGGTGACCTCATTGCTGTCTACAACTACCTGAAGGGAGGTTGTAGCCAGGTGGGGGTTGGTCTCTTCTCCCAGGCAACCAGCAACAGAACAAGAGGACAGTCTCAAGTTGTGCTGGGGGAGGTCTAGGCTGGATGTTAGGAGGAAGTTCTTGCCAGAGAGAGTGATTGCCATTGGAATGGGCTGCCCAGGGAGGTGGTGGAATCGCCATCCCTGGAGGCGTTCAAGAAAAGCCTGGATGAGGCACTTAGTGCCATGGTCTAGTTGACTGGCTAGGGCTGGGTGCTAGGTTGGACTGGATAATCTTGGAGGTCTCTTCCAACCTGCTTGATTCTATGATTCTATGATTTTCCCTGGTTTCTTTTTTTTTTTTTTGAAGAAGGCCTCTCACAAACCCCTATCCTGATCTCATCCATACAACATCCTGTAGAAGATACCCACCAAAGGTCTCACTTTACAAAGATGAGGACATCTTTTAGGCATCCCAGCCTTTAGGGTTCACCGCAGCTCATCACCATACCTAAAATTACACAGATGTAAACAAGTTTGCCATTTTGGGGCTCATCCCCTGATATCAAACCCTGGGAAGTGCCTCCCACCATGAATGTTCCCACTGAAACGCAGTTCAGTCCCACCAGCCCCCTTGGCAAGGGAGGATACAGTTTGGTCTTCAGAGGTTTTTGAAAGCCAGGTGAAATCAGCGGAGAGCTTCAGTGACTTTGGGGTGCACTTGCGGTGCTTAAGGACACAGTTTAGTGTTGGACTTGGCAGTGCTAGGTTAATGGTTGGGCTTGATGATCTTAAAGGTCTTTTCGAACCTAAATGATTCTCTGATTCTATGAAAAGGTTATTTTTTATGGGGGAACTCTCTAAGTCCAAGCAGGTTGCCAAATGGAAGACTCAGATCCTGGAGACTGTCCAAGCCTTTTTATTGACTAATTGTTTTAATAAGGACAGGTTCTAATATCTAGTGAACTTGTGGGCAGATGCATCTTAATTTTGGGTTGAATCTGAAGATTTTGGGGAGTGTATTTTCCCCCAACCTCTTGGGAGAGATAAATCACACTTCTTTTGGTGCACATCCTTGCACATTTAAATATTACCCAGGGAATGCATGTCTGGTTTATTATTAAAATCATTAGCATTAGGTTTCTTTGCTAAGTAGGGTAAATAATTAATCAGAGCAGTTGTTTTCTTTTGGAGACATTGGAATCAGTTGCCCAGGGAGGTGCAGGAGTCACTGTTCTTGAAGGGGTTCAAGAAATATGTGAGCATGGCACTTCAGGACATGGCTGTAGTAGTCTTGGATTGAAGTCTGGACTTCATGGTCTTAAAGGTCTCTTCCAACTGAAGCAGTTCTATGATTCTCTGCTAATTCATCTCACAGAGTTACATTTTAGCCCAGGCTGGTCAGAAAGTCTGTATTTCTGCACGAGTCCATACCTTGAAGCCAGTCAAAGGGATTTCACATGCTAAATGGGTGTAGAGAAATGAATTCTCTAGTCAGAAAGCAGAATTGCTTAGTCAAGTTTCCCAAGTTAAAACTTGGCTGTATTATTCATGGATGCAATCTCCATGAACTCAGGCTGTTTTAGCAGAGGAGAACTCATTAGAGCTAAGGAACGAAGGAGGTGATTTATGAGGGACGTTCGTTTTAAAGGTAAAAATAATGGGGAGTGAACTTCTGGGGCTGTAAAAGCTGAGATGGACAAAATGTTAACGCCTGAAATAGCTTTGCTGGGTGTTGGGAAGTGTGGCTGAGCTCCAGCCCAGGTAAATTGCATTTGAATTTCAACGTCAGATCTGTATGCAATCCTCTTTGGCAGATGTTGAATTGATAATGCCTGTGTGTTAAAGAATTCTGATTGTTTCTTTTGCCACCTTCACAGCTTATGAAAATGCAAGTGGACCTGCCTAATGAATATTAATAAGAGTGATGGCTGGATAACATATAAGCCCATGGCTCTTTGGAGCTTGGATGGAGTTAGTTGGAGGATTGTTGTGGCTGAGAATTTACATGCTTTTTAAGAATAAACTTCCCCAGTGCTTTTGTATTCTCCTTTAAAAGCTGATGTTTGTTAATAGTGGCATGCTCAGGCATGCAGGCTTGGTTTGTTTCTTCCTTTCTCCCTTCCCCCTTCCCCCTTCCCCCTTCCCCCTTCCCCCTTCCCCCTTCCCCCTTCCCCCTTCCCCCTTCCCCCTTCCCTTCCCTTCCCTCTCTCTAGATGTATAGTGAGATTAATACTACAAATTAGATGACCTTTTTTTTTTTTTACAAGGCAGTTTATTAGATGAGCAGAGGAAGAGAAATTTTAAGAGAGATTTAAGAGAAATTTCTTACATTTATCCTCAGTCCAGGGTTACTTGTATCAATAGTGATGGTGTACTTTATTTTCCTTGTTTATTTTTAGCTTTTTCCCCACATCCCACTCTCCCAGGCAGCTGTTAGTGAGGCAGGGAAATGACACTGGTGATTTCTGAATCTCCAAATGTCCTGTGAGGCTTTAAAGGATGTTTCATGCAGTTTGCTAATAGAATGGCTTGTTGAGGTAGACCTCACACATGGCAGTGTGATAGCAGTGCAGTATCGTGATGGAGTGGCTGGAGGGAGGGCTTGGAGGAGACAGCTCCTCAGCCCAAGCTACACGGGCAGTGCTGCCACCTCACCAAAGCTCCTGGTGAAGCCAAGGAGGTGTCAGGGCTCAACGGCAATGTTGACAATTTCCCCTCTGTTTCACCTGTGCTGGTTCTACAGCTCTGCTGGAGCAATCCTTTCCAGTCCTTCAGTTACTTGCTTGCAAAAATTCCCATTACCAACCTTTCTGTCTGTGTCATAGGTCTTGTTTGATCTGCTCTTCTTCCCCCAGACACTGCTCCCAAAGGCTGTTAATTATGCTACAACCAAAAAAAGAGGAAAAAAAAAAAAAAAGCATGCTTTTTTTAGTAACTTCCTGCTCATTGAGAGCTTCAGAGGCAGGCTTGAAAAGGAGAACTCAAGTGGTTCAAAACTCAAATAGAATCAGGAGGATTTTTTTTTTTTTTTTTATTACTAAAAGAAAAGCCTCCTCTTGATATCAGGGACCTGTGCCTGAGTTCTGTGCTGCTGCTTGGTGTGGAGTTGTTTTAGAAAGTGGTGATTTGG